>NC_134971.1:5000-305000 GCF_965638725.1 Aptenodytes patagonicus
CTTTAGATCTACTTAGGAGCCAGTATGGCACATGCTTTCTTTTAACCTGTCAATGCCTACATTTACCTATAGGTATTGACAACTCACCCTCTGATGCCTAATTCTCATTGAAATTGCTTACTACCTTTATTGCCACAGTAGTCCCTGAGCAAGAACCATCAAGGAAGGCCTGTGACATTTTTTATTTTTACTTACCCAAACTGCTATCTTTACCCATGGGCATGAAAGTACAAAACTAAGTGGGTGTCTTTAATTTGCAACTGCAGTTATTACCATGACTCTGATAGGGAAACACTATTGCCTGTAATTTTTTTAAACCATGCTTATGTTTAAATTGGTCTATTGCTGATTCCAAGTAAGACTTCTGATATCATTTTTTACATTTCATTTTGACCATGTACTTTTACTACAATGATAAAAATTTACTCCCTAGTTGATCCAATACTTGCTACTATTAAATTTATTCTCTAACTCATTATTTTTATAAATACATTTCACCTCTAAAAATTCAGCATTACTTTAAGAGTCAGCGCAACTATTTAGTGCCTGTGATTCTCTACCTAGCAGTCTTTTCCACATTTCTTGCTCCCATTAGGTACTCGGTCTATCGCTTCACATCTGTAAGTTTTCCCTCTTTGAGAAGGGATCGCCTCCACAAATTGTATTCCTGGGCAGAAAGCAACAGAGCTCCACTCATCTCAACAGACCCTCTGCTTCCACACCTGCACACAAAAATAAAAAGCAAGAAAAAAAAATTACTACATCAGACACTAAAAAGCCCCTCACAATAATTTACATTCCTACCCATAAACTATACAGTTAGGCCCCCCCAGTTCACGAGCTGCTCCTCTACAACACTGGTGACCTACTCCAATTCCCCACACCCTTCAACTGCAAGATCCTCATTCATCTTCCCATGACCGTGCACTACACAACAGGACTCCCTGCAATGACAGGCAAATGGCACATTCCAGGACAGCGCTCCCCAGGAACGGCGTTCCAGGGGACTCAAAAAATTCACCCTCCCTGCAAAAACCCTGGCCCGCACACCTGACCTCTGCCCAAAACATTGGCGATGAACATCGCCTCGCAGAGCAGCCGGGACCAGGGAAAAAAAAACCCAGCTGAGGGAGAAAAAAAAAAATCCCCCAGCTGGTTTTTTTTATTACAGTTTTTCTAAAAGGCTGAAAAGAAAAAAACCTCAACTCCACACAACCTGCAAAAAAAAAAAAAAAAACCCCCACACATTAAACACACCACCACACAGTTATACAATGTTAGATACAGTCATCACAAACCACCCCTACACCTCACAACTGATCCATTCTGCCACCAGCCTGCCACAATAGGCCACTGCCCCATGTGTGCAGCACTCCCCAGGGGCCTCAAAAATTGCCCTGCCTATAAAACCCCCAGCCTGAGCCCAGCCTCTGCCAAAACATTGGCAATGAACATCACCTCACAGACTGGCCACTAAACAGGGGAAAAGAAACAAAACAAGCTAGGGAGAAAAAAAGAAATATCCCCTTGCCAGGTGTGGGTTTTTTCTTTTTTTTTTTTAATTTAAACCTTACACTCAACATGAAATACAACCTGCAGTGAAACACCTCACACATACGAGGTTAGGCACATTCAGAAGCTAAACACTCCCTGAACAACCAATCACTCCACCCCTCGCTCAAAACACAATTGTTTCACCACCAACCTGCCACAATGGCATATTGCCCCAGTTCTAGAGCCATCCCTGGAACTGTCTCACCACACACCTCAAAACAACATTGCCACTCTGTACGATTCCAAAGTTTCAGCCTTCTTAACAGCAAGCCAAGGAAGATGCTTGGCATCAATTTGTGTGCTCTGGCAAGACTCACTTGAGTATTTTCTCCGGCGATCCAAATCACCCTAGGCCACTGGCAAAACACAACTAAAAAGACTCTACACCCTGCTTACCAATACCTACTGGCTATCCAAAAAACCAGCGCAAACCACCTCTGTCCAAACAGGCCATGCTAATCAAACCTTGTAAAGCAAGTCACACAGATGCCGACTAATAGCTTGACAAGACCAAAGGTCCATCTTAGTTTTGCATATGCCTTCTAACTACAGCTGGAAAAAAACAAACCCCAGATATTGAGCCCCACATATAAAAGTTAAGCCAAATTCAACATTAAACCCGCTCGACTATCAAGTGAGCTGCCACTCCCAAAAGGCTAGAGCCCAACCTCTAGCACCCACAAAACACAATTAAAGTAACTGTGGCAGCTGTCTACAGCTACTTGCCCAGAGATGGACTGTACAGTCTTTGCCTAAAGAATCTGGCCAGATCAACATGTAACCGTATCACCATAAAGCTGTGCTACCCCTGTCTTAAACATTGCAACACTCCTGGGCACGGCAGCTCCAACCCAGACACGCACAAAGACACCTCACACAGATACCACAAACATGACCATGAGACGTGAGACAACCACAACTGAGAAAAACCTCCCATAGGGAAGATGCCTCCAGCAAAGAAACCCTGCACTGCCATGACAGCATAAATGCTCTAGAGCATCCCTGGGAAAAAGGTGGGGCGACTGCTGCGGCCCATGAGAGAAGACTACTATCAAAAACAGAACAATGGATGCAGGAGAAGCCAGGCTTTAAAACCTAAGACCATTAATGATGCAGGGATGAAACCCCTACAGACAACTATGGAAACAGAACTCTCAAGAGCAGAGCTGTGGGCTCCGCCTGGCTTGCCCCCACAAGAGATGACCCCTCAAAAACACCTACAGTGCTATTCATGCCAGACAAGTCCATGCTTTAAGCAACAATGGCAAGGTAAGAACGGCTCGACAAGCACTATGCTGATGAGGCAATGCACCTAGTGACCCTCGGGAAGCTACCAAGGTGCCTGCTGACCACAAAAAGCTACGGCAACATAAAGACTTAAGAAAGCTATGGTATAACACACAGAGGAGAGACTACATAAAAGTACACAACACCACAGGCACAGGCTGGAACTGCCTGGCCCTGCCCATGTTACCATCATGCTGAAGAGTAACCCGCTCCCTTTACCTTGCCAAAGGGGACTGTTCCTGGACAGTCCTCACCCCTACCCTGACTTCATAACCCCTCCTTGCAATTCCTGACCTTGTTCCCTCCCATGCCCTGGTCCCTTAACTTAGCTTTCAGAGGGCCAGGGATCTGAATACATCCTCAAAAAAAAAAAGCTAACTGGGATGTTGCTGCAGTCACCCAGTTGTTGTTCTTCATCTGGGGAAAAAAAAAAAAACCAACCACAAAACAGTGCCAGTATTCAGCATCACACTGGTTACTGCCAACCTCTTCCGCAACACCTTCCTCCTCAAAAGTGCCATAGCGCTCTGCTCACCAGCTCCATGCCGATTCCAGAGTCGGATGCTGCAGTTGTCACTCATGGCACCTAAGATGCCAAGAGACAAAGTTACCATTGCGCTTGTGAGATATCAGCGGTCCCGTGCTCCTCCTCTCTACTACCCAGCTTGCCTTAAATGCTCATCCGATTCCAAATGCAGCCAGCACAGCTCCCGCAACACCAAGAGATAAATGCTTAACCAATATACCATGTAATACTTTGCTATTAAATGGTGATCCAGCCCACAACCGCCTCACCTTCTCAGACCGCTCCTCAGCGGGTGGCTACACACCCCCCCCCCCCCCGAGGCTGCCTGTGACACATGGAAAAACCACATCAATGGGTACGTGCTGAGATACTGCCCAAAACCACAGCCTGCCTGCGGCGATTCCCATCTGCCGCTCCTTTACCTTGGCCGCTTTAGCACCCAGACTCCATCATTTAGGGCTACCACATTGAAGCTTGTGTACCACCTGTAAAACCCAAACAACAGGCTGTTTCTAACTATAGCAGCAATACAACACCTGAAAAATAACTGCTACTTCAGCTCACTAGTCATCGCTCACCTTGCCCGAGTCTGCTCTAGTACCCATATCCCGCTTCACTCATTGCTTTGCGCCTTCAAAAACCAAACACCATTATGCAGTCCTATAGCCACAAGACTCATCTTCCCTCCAACACCGCAGGCTGACCCACCTTATTCATACAATCATACGCTACCAGGTCGAACGGACATCAAGGATCATCTGGTCCAACCTTTCTTCGCAAAAGCACGGTCTAAACAATATGACCCAGCACCCTGTCCAGCCAAATCTTAAAAGCACCCAATGTTGGGGAATCCACCGCTGCCCTGGGGAGATCATTCCAATGGATGATTGTTCTCATTGTGAAATATTTTCCTCTTGCGTCCAGTCGGATTCTCCCCAGGAGAAACTTGAACCCATTACCCCTCATCTTTTCCATGTGACTCCCCATAAAAAGGAAGTCTCCGTCATGTTTGTAGCCACCCTTTAAATACTGGAACATGGTGATAGGGTCTGCCCTAAGCTTTCTTTTCTCAAGGCTGAACAAACTCGGCTCTCTCAACCTTTCCTCACGTGGCCAGCTTTCTAGTCCACTGATCATTGTTGTGGCCCTTCTCTGCACTCTCTCCAGCCCATCCATATCTTTTGTATAACAGGGACCAAAACTGAACACGGTATTCCAGGTGTGGCCTGACAAGCGCTGAGTACAGTGAGATAAAAAGACTTCTTTATCTCTGCTGGTGATGCCCTTGTTGATGCAACCCCACATCCTATTGACTTTCTTTGCCACAGAAGCACACTATTAGCTCATATTAAGCTTGTTCTCCACCGGGACCCCAGGTCCCTTTCCACAGCAGCTCCCCAGACAGGTAGATCCCGGTCTGCGCTGCACTCGAGGATTATGTTTTCCCAGGTGAAAAACCCTAAGTTTGCCTTTGTTGACCTTCATAAGGTCCTTGTTAGCTGAGACTTCCACCCTATCCAGGTATTTCTGCAGGGTGGCTCTCCCTTCTAAAGCATCCGCTTCCCCACTCAGTTTGGTATCATTGTCCAACTTCATCAGGGTACACCTGAACCCATCACTGAGATCACTAATTAAAATATTAAAGTGTCAGGCCCCATATCGATCCCTGGGGGACCCCGCTTGTGACAGGTTGCCAGTTTGAAAAGGAGCTATTAACCACCACCCTCCAGGTGCAGCCTGTCAGCCAGCGCCCCCCACACCACACAGAAGGCTTGTCTAGACCATAAGAAGACTTGATCTAGGAGGAGGCTGCCAGAAACCATATCGAAAGCCTTGGAGAAATCCAGGTAAACAGAGTCCACCGCTCACCACATATCAACCAAACAGGTTACTTTATCACAGAAGGCCATCAGGTTTGTCGAGCATGATTTGCCTTAGTGAATCTGTGCTGGCTTTTCACAGTCACATGCTTCATTTGACTTCTGATGGACCCCAGGAAAATTCATTCCACAGCCTTCCCAAGGACTTAAGTATGACTGAAGGCCCTGTAATTTCCTACATTCTCCTTTAAGCCCTTGCAGTAGATGGGGGCAACATTAGCCTTCTTCCAGTCTTCTGGGATATCCACCAATCTCCACAACTTCTCAAAGATTATAGAGAGCGGCCTCGCAATGACCTTCTGACAGTGCTCTGCTTGCCACCTCTGTCACTCTTCACTGCATGGCACATACCACTGCATCTGCAAAAACAATATTGAATGAGTCACCGGTGTATAGAGCTATAGCTTAACAATTCCAAAGGTCTTGTTCCCGTTTAGGAATACCCTCTAGAGTCCAACTACAGCCTGCCGTTAAAAGAAAACCCACGACCTTTAAACCCCACACAAAGAAGCCTTAACACATTTGAGATGCACTCTGCCTCACTACCCCTCAACAGCCCCTCCCACGTGGCTCTGCTCATCCCCATAAGACACTGCTGAAACAGCTCTCCGCACAACCCGCTGATGGCTGCCGGATCCGAGGCCCATACACCCTTTGCCTCAGCCATCTAGGCATATCAACGTATTAGCCATAGACTCTTATTGCTATTGCACCTACCCCTGACTCCACACCCCCGGGCAGGGCAGCTCCAAGCCAAAACACACACACAGACAGTACACAGAACACTACAAACAACGTGCCTCAAAGAGGAGAGAAAACTCTCGGCAAGAAGAATGACAGCCAGATGGAAGATGCTGTCCGGCAAGACCACCTACGAGACCGTGACGGTGACATGAGGAGGCTCTGTGGCAACCCCACAAGAAGAGAAGAATTTGTCACGGCCCGTGACAAGAAGTTACTCTCAAAACCGAGAACACGTATGCGCAAGAAGGCTGGCATCAAGACCTAGGAACACGAGGATGCAGGGAAGAAGTCCCAGTCTGCAAAAATGGATGGCTGGAGAGCAGAGCTGCTCACGCAACCGGGAACGCTGCTGCAAGAGAGGACCTTCCAGAAACTTCCAAGACGCAAGACCGATCCCTGCTTTAAGCTTGTGACGCAAGAAGAGAAGCACCCAACTGACACTATGCCGATGAGTACAGGCACTCGAGACCCTAGGGATGGCACCCAAGGCACCTGCCGTGCTCCTTGAGCACCAAGAGCACATTGTGACCCGAGGAACGTCTGAGGCACAGAAGACAGTCCACACAAACTACACGACAACAACAGACACAGGCTGGAACTGCACTGCCCTGCCCATGCTAGCATCATGCTGAAGAGTAACCCGCTTCCTTTACCTGCCCAGAGGGAACTGTTCCCAGACAGCCCTCTCCCCCTACACTATCATTAAAACCCCTTCATGCAATTGCCAGCCTCATCCCCTCCCTCCCCCGACCCCTCTCCAGCATCGCTGCCTCAACTTAGCTTTCAGAGGGCCAGGAGTCTGAATCCGTCCTCGACAAGATTAACAACAATCAGCCCACTAGATTAATCCTGCAGTTGCCAGGTTCCTCTTCATCATCTGCAAAAAAAGAAAAGAGACCACAAACCACCACACACCAAAAACCCCCCAAAACACCCACATACAAACCAATACACCCACACATACACCACTGCCGTCAGTCAGCATCACATCGCTCAGAGACCTTTCCCGCAAAATCCCTCACCTCAGACACACTGTGACATTCTGCTCACCTGCTCCATGCCGATTACAGAGTTGGACTCTGTGGCTGTTGTCACTTGTGGCACCTAGGATACCAAGAGACACAATATTACTGTTGCACTCGCAAGACATCACCAGCCCCGTGCACCTCCTCTCTCCTACCCAGCTCACCTCAAACTCTCAGCCAATTCCAGAGGCAGCCTGCACAGAACCTGCAAAGCCAGAGAGAAACACCTCACTGAGTTGCCATATAAGAATTTGCTAATAGACATCAACCTGGCCCGCAACCTGCTCACCTTCTCAGACCGCTCACGGTCACATGGTGTCGCCCCTCTGAACCTGTATGTGGCACCTGCAAAAACACAAGCAAAAAGGCACATGGTGAGATAGTACCCAAAACCACAGCCTGCCCGCACCGATCCCCATCTCACACTCATTTCCCTTGACAGCTCAGCCGCCCGGCCTCCATCAGTTTGGGTTGCCACATTGAGAATTGCACACCACCTGTAAGACCCAAACAACAAGGGTTGCTTATAAATTCACCAGCAATTGCAACACCTGAAAAATAGCCTCTACTTCAACCCACCAATCACCGCTCACCTTGCCTGAGTCACCTCTGGTGCCCATATCCTATGTTACTCCTGGCTCAGCACCTTCAAATTAAAAAAAAAAAAGCTATAATTAGTCATATAGCCACCAGTCAAATCTCACCTCTGACACAACAGGCCATCCACCTTCTTACATCATTCCACTTGGCTCTCCTATGTCACCATTAGGTGCATGGCTCATCCCTCTGCATCTGCAAAAACATTATCGAATGAGTCACCTGGATGCAGAGCAATAGCTTAACAATTCCAAAGGTCTTGTTCCCACTTAGGAGTACGCTCTAGAGTCCAACTACAGCCTGCCATTAAAAGAAACATAACTCAAACATTAAGCCCTACACATACAAGCCTTAACACCTGGGAGATTCAATGTGCTCAACTAGCACTCTAGCACCTCTCTCACATGACTCCAGTCATCCCATCGGCACCAGCAAAATGTTACAGAAATGATACTTCACACTTGCTGCTGACATCTACTCTATCCAAGGTAACACTACAATGTTTGCCTCAACCGTCTAGACATATCAACATATTAGCCATATACACTTATCACTATGCCACCTCCCCCTGACCCCACACCCCCAGGCAGGGCAGCTCCAAGCCAAACACCACACAGGCACAGACTGACACTACATGAAACACTACAAACAACATGCCTCAAAAGAGGAGAGAAAACTCTCGGCAAGAAGAATGACAGCCGGATGGAAGATGCTGTCCGGCAAGACCACCTACGAGACCATGACGGTGACGTGAGGAGGCTCTGTGGCAACCCCACAAGAAGAGAAGAATTTGTCACAGCCTGTGACCGGAAGTTACTCTCAAAACTGAGAACACGTATGCGCAAGAAGGCTGGCATCAAGACCTAGGAACACGAGGATGCAGGGAAGAAGTCCCAGTCTGCAAAAATGGATGGCTAGAGAGCAGAGCTGCTCATGCAGCCAGGAACAATGCTACAAAGGAGAACCATTTGGAGACACGCAAGACCAATCCACACTTTAAGCTTGTAACGCAAGAAAAGCGGCACCCGGTTGGCACTATGCCGATGAGTACAGGCACTCGAGACCCTAGGGATGGCGCCCGAGGTGCCTGCTGTGCTCCTTGAGCACCAAGAGCACATTGTGAGCCAGGGAAGGTCTAAGGCGCAGTAGACAGACCACACAAACTACACAGACAGGCTGGAACTGCCCTGCCCACACTAGCGTCATGCTGAAGAGCAACCCGCTCTGTTTACCTGCCCAGAGGGGACTGCTCCCGGACAGCCCTTTGCCCTATAGTAACTTTAAATCCCCCTCCTGCAAGTTGCCAACCTTGTCCCCTTGCCCCCTCCATGGTGGCGGTCCCCTCAACTTAGCTTTCAGTGGGCCGGGGGTCTGAATCCATCCTTGCCAGAAGACACATCGGATACCTGACATTTTCCTGCAGTTGCCAGGTTCTTCTTCACCATCTGCAAAGACAAAAAAAACCACCACACACACACACACCACCAGCAGTAAGCATCATGACAGTAGACACCGACCTCTTCCACAACACCCTCATCCTCAGAAGCACTGTGCTGTTCCGCTCGCCTGCTCCACACCAATTCCAGAGTCACAGGCCGTGGCTGCCATTACTTGTGGCACCTCGGATAGCA
This sequence comes from Aptenodytes patagonicus, assembly GCF_965638725.1. Classification (NCBI taxonomy): domain Eukaryota; kingdom Metazoa; phylum Chordata; class Aves; order Sphenisciformes; family Spheniscidae; genus Aptenodytes; species Aptenodytes patagonicus. The sequence goes on from NC_134971.1 coordinate 14,245, forward strand.
AGAGACAAAGATCAGCATTGCGCTTGCGAGATATCAGCAGTCCCGTGCTCCTCCTCTACTACCCAGCTCACCTTAAATGCTCATCCAATTCCAAAGGCAGCCTGCACAGCACCTGCAAAACCAACAGAGAAAAGCTTCACCAAGTGGCCGCAGGATTCTTAGCTCTTGGACGCTGACCCTGCCAACAACCGCCTCACCTTCTCAGACCGCTTGTCAGTGCGCTGCTCCAGCCCTCTGACGCTACATACATCACCTGCAAAAGTCAATGCAGATAACACATGCTGAGATACCGCCCAAAACAAGAGCTTGCCCGCACCGATTCCCATCTCCCATTCCTTTACCTTGAGCAGTTGCCTGCACCGCCTCTGCTGTTTTCAGGTTGCCATGTTGAGGTGCAGGTACCACCTGTAGAACCCAAACAACAAGGGAAGCTTTAACTTCACCAACACTATGACACCTGAAAAATAACTGCTACATCAGACCACTAGTCATTGCTCACCATGCCCGAGTCAGCTCCGGTGCCCATATCCCACATCGCTTCACACCTTCCAAATAAAACAAAAACCCAACATGTAAGCTTCTTACATAGCCACCAGTCAAATCTTGCCTCTGAACACCATGGGCCGACCCACCTTCTTACGGCGGTCTGCTCGGCTCTCCTACATTGCCTTTAGGTACGCGACTCATCCCACTGCATCTGCAAAAACAGCATCAAATGAGTCACCTGGATTGCTTAACAGTTCTTGTTCCCATTTAGGAATACCCTCTGGAGTCCAACTACAGCCTGCCGTTAAAAGAAAACCCACGACCTTTAAACCCCACACAAAGAAGCCTTAACACATTTGAGATGCACTCTGCCTCACTACCCCTCAACAGCCCCTCCCACGTGGCTCTGCTCATCCCTATAAGACACTGCTGAAACAGCTCTCCGCACAACCCGCTGATGGCTGCCGGATCCGAGAGGCCCATACACCCTTTGCCTCAGCCATCTAGGCATATCAACGTATTAGCCATAGACTCTTATTGCTATTGCACCTACCCCTGACTCCACACCCCCGGGCAGGGCAGCTCCAAGCCAAGACACACACACAGACACACACCGACAGTACACAGAACACTACAAACAATGTGCCTCAAAGAGGAGAGAAAACTCTCGGCAAGAAGAATGACAGCCAGATGGAAGATGCTGTCCGGCAAGACCACCTACGAGACCGTGACGGTGACATGAGGAGGCTCTGTGGCAACCCCACAAGAAGAGAAGAATTTGTCATGGCCCGTGACAAGAAGTTACTCTCAAAACCGAGAACACATATGCGCAAGAAGGCTGGCATCAAGACCTAGGAACACAAGGATGCAGGGAAGAAGTCCCAGTCTGCAAAAATGGATGGCTGGAGAGCAGAGCTGCTCATGCAGCTGGGAATGCTGCTGACAAGAGAGGACCTTCCAGAAACTTCCAAGACGCGAGACCGATCCCTGCTTTAAGCTTGTAACACAAGAAAAGCAGCACCCAATTGGCACTATGACGATGAACACAGGCACTCGAGACCCTAGGGATGGCACCCGAGGCAAGTGCCATGCTCCTTATGCACAAAGAGCATATCAAGAACCGAGGGAGGTCTAAGGCACAGAAGACAGACCACACAGACTATGCAACAGCAGACACAAGCTGGAACTACCCTGCCGGCACTAGCGTCATGCAGAGGAGTAACCTGCTCCCTTTACCTGCCCAAGGGGGGACTGCTCCCAGACAGCCCTTTGCCCTATAGTAACTTTAAATCCCCCTCCTGCAAGTTGCCAACCTTGTCCCCTTGCCCCCTCCACGGTGGCGGTCCCCTCAACTTAGCTTTCAGTGGGCCGGGGGTCTGAATCCATCCTTGCCAGAAGACACATCGGATACCTGACATTTTCCTGCAGTTGCCAGGTTCTTCACCATCTGCAAAGACAAAAAAAAAAACCACCACACACACACCACCAGCAGTAAGCATCATGACAGTAGACACCGACCTCTTCCACAACACCCTCATCCTCAGAAGCACTGTGCTGTTCCGCTCGCCTGCTTCACACCAATTCCAGAGTCACAGGCCGTGGCTGCCATTACTTGTGGCACCTCGAATAGCAAGAGACATAAAGATCAGCATTGCGCTTGCGAGATATCAGCAGTCCCGTGCTCCTCCTCTCTACTACCCACCTCACCTCAAATGCTCATCCAATTCCAAAGGCAGCCTGCACAGCACCTGCAAAACCAACAGAGAAAAGCTTCACCAAGTGGCCGCAGGATACTTAGCTCTCAGAGGCCGACGCTGCCGACAACCGCCTCACCTTCTCAGACCGCTCAGTGTGCTGCCTCAGTCCTCTGATGCTACGTGCATCACCTGCAAAAACATCAAAGCAAGCAACACATGCTGAGATACCACCCAAAACAAGAGCCTGCCCACACCAATTCCGATCTCCCACTCCTTTACCTTGGCTGGTTGCCTGCGCCACCTGTGCTGTTTTCAGGCAGCCATGTTGAGGTGCAGGTACCACCTGTAGAACACAAACAACAAGGGATGCTTTAACTTCAACACTAACACCTGAAAAATAACTGCTACATCAGACCACTAGTCATTGCTCACCATGCCCAAGTCAGCTCTGGTGCCCACATTGCAGAGCACTTCACATCTTCAAGACAAAACAAAACTACCACAAAACATAAGCTACTCATATAGCCACCAGTCAAATCTTGCCTCTGAACACCATGGGCCGACCCACCTTCTTACGGCGCTCTGCTCGGCTCTCCTACATTGCCTTTAGGTGCGCGGCTCATCCCACTGCATCTGCAAAAACAGCATCAAATGAGTCACCTGGATTGCTTAACAGTTCTTGTTCCCATTTAGGAATACCCTCTGGAGTCCAACTACAGCCTGCCGTTAAAAGAAAACCCACGACCTTTAAACCCCACACAAAGAAGCCTTAACACATTTGAGATGCACTCTGCCTCACTACCCCTCAACAGCCCCTCCCACGTGGCTCTGCTCATCCCTATAAGACACTGCTGAAACAGCTCTCCGCACAACCCGCTGATGGCTGCTGGATCCGAGAGGCCCATGCACCCTTTGCCTCAGCCATCTAGGCATATCAACGTATTAGCCATAGACTCTTATTGCTATTGCACCTACCCCTGACTCCACACCCCCGGGCAGGGCAGCTCCAAGCCAAGACACACACACAGACACACACTGACAGTACACAGAACACTACAAACAATGTGCCTCAGAGGAGAGAAAACTCTCGGCAAGAAGAATGACAGCTAGATGGAAGATGCTGTCCGGCAAGACCACCTACGAGACCGTGACGGTGACATGAGGAGGCTCTGTGGCAACCCCACAAGAAGAGAAGAATTTGTCACGGCCCGTGACAAGAAGTTACTCTCAAAACCGAGAACACGTATGCGCAAGAAGGCTGGCATCAAGACCTAGGAATATGAGGATGCAGGGAAGAAGTCCCAGTCCATGAAAATGGATGGCTGGAGGGAAGAGCTGCTCACGCAGCTGGGAACGATGCTGCAAGAGAGGACCTTCCAGAAACTTCCAAGACATGAGACCGATCCCTGCTTTAAGCTTGTAACGCAAGAAAAGCGGCACCCGATTGGCACTATGCCGATGAGTACAGGCACTCGAGACCCTAGGGATGGCACCCAAGGGGCATGCCGAGCTCCTTGAGCGCCAAGAGCACTTCGAGACCCGAGGAAGGTCTAAGAGACAAAAGACAGACCACACAAACTACACAACAACAGACACAGGCTGGAACTGCCCTGCCCACGCTAGCATCATGCTGAAGACAAACCCGCTCCCTTTACCTACCCAAAGGGTACCTTTCCTGGACAGCCCTCTCCCCTACGTTATCATTGAAACCCCTTCATACAATTGCCAACCTTGTTCCCTCCCTCCCCCTGCCCGACTCCGGCATCGCTGCCTCAACTTAGCTTTCAGAGGGCCAGGAGTCTGAACCCATCCATCCTTGACAAGAATGACCACAATCAGCCCACTAGATTAATCCTGCAGTCACCAGGTGCTTCTTCATCATCTGAAAAAAAACCAACACCCCACCCAAAACACCCACATAGAAACCACTCCTACACACACCCACCCACCAGTGCCATCAGTCAGCATCACATCGGTCAACACAGACCTTACGCACAACACCCCCCACCTCAGACACGCCATGGCGTTCCGCTCACCTGCTCTGTGCTGATTACAGAGTCGGACACTGCAGCCATCATCACTTGTGGCTGCTAGGATACCGAGAGACAAAATTACCATTGCGCTTACAAGAAATCACCAGCCCCGTGCTCCCACTCTCTCCTACCCAGCTCACCTCAAACGCTCATCCAATTCCAGGGTCAGCCCGCACAGACCCTGCAAAACCTGTGAGAAACGCTTCACTGAGTTGCCGCATAATAACTTGCTATCAGACATCAACCCGGCCCGCAGCCTGCTCACCTTCTCGGACCGCTCACGGGCACACAGCATCGCCCCTCCGAGCCTGCGTGCAGCACCCGCAAAAACCCAAGCAAGAAGGCACATGCTGAGATATTGCCCGAAACTGCAGCCTGTGTGCACCGATCCCCATATCACACTCCTTTACCTTGACAGCCCGGCCTCCAACACTTTGGGTTGCCACGTAGAGGCTTGCGTACCACCCATAAGACACAAACAACAAGGGTTGCTTATAACCTCACCAGCAATTGCGACACCTGAAAAAATAACTGCTACTTCAGCCCACCGCTCACCTTACCTGAGCCAGCTCCGGTATCCATATCCTAAGTCGCTCCTTGCTTTGCACCTTCAAAGTAAAAAAAAAAATGCGGAGACCTGGATGGTTTATGCTGTGTCTCTAGTGACTTTGTCGTACCTTCCCTCAGCTGCAGAGAGACTAAAACAGAACAGATCTCATTGACACCCAAAACCAACTGCAAAATGAGTCTAAGAAAGGCTGATGAACTCTCCTCCCTTTCCCGACCATCTCCCAGTCCCCAAAACTTTCAAAATCCCTTCTCTTCTCCTGAACCGTCAGGGAAGGAATCCCACTCCTTCCTGACAGCTCCTTCCCTGTATTCGCAACCCCTGACCCCCCTGCATCAGCCGCTCCTAGGGAGCTGCTCTTCTGAGCCACGCCCTACTTCTGCGGGCACCTCCTATCTTGTGTCTTCCCACAGACTCTGGGCTCTGCTACAGACCCGCAAGATACGTGAAGTCCTGATACTTACAATCTACAAGGGGCCTGCTGCAAGCTGCAAAGGCTCCAGAGACAACATGGTACTCTGTGGGCAATCGGAAAAGACGATGAGCTGTCCCATACCCTGAAAGACACTACGCCTTACATACCGGCCGCTTTCTTGAGTAATACTAAAGCTCCATATGCGGATGCACATAAGATGCTCACCTTAAGCCCTGCTAGATAATCTCACCATCAGTCCTATTAAGACAGATTATAACAGCAACTTACAGAGTATATAGCAAAACTGGTAAGAAGATAAGGTTCCATCTTCAATAAAGTCAGGAATTCCAGAAAAAGGCAACGCACCTAGAATAAAAAAGAAAAATAATGCATACTATCAAACCATCTTACTACTCCCAAACACTCAATACAAAATTACTGACCAGAAAAAAAAAAACAACCCCAAACCATATGAGTGTACTGCCCACTATATAACCTGCTTAACCTCAGCTACCACTGAAGCTCTTACCTCAGACACCTGTGCTTCTTTAAATATCAGAACACACCTACCTAATTACCTTAACCAGCTCAAAAGCTGCAATTGAGCAAAGGAACAGTAGAGCACTGACACCAGAGAAGCCCAAGAGCAGAATGAGCTCCGTGACCAGAGGCTGTGGCTCATATACCCCGGGACCCACCCACCACCCTTCCCACAACCCCCTGGGAAAGGGGAGGGACCAACCACCCGAAGGCATAAAGGCGGCCAGAGGAGCAGCAGCTCCTCTCATCTGCCTTAAGTTTACAACGTGCAAAGCGCAGACCAGAGAAAGCGACCCTTACTGGAAACGATGATACCTGCTGTCTTACTACAATGACATCTATTGCATCAGCGACGCGACCGGGTAGGGAATTAAACTTAATTTTTCTGGGGCGTAGATAGAAAAAGATAGATGTCATACTAAACTATGTAGGAAACTAGCTCATTCAATGCAATAACAACATTATTATCAAAAATTACGTGCTTTAGGTTCCTATAAAAAACCCAAAATGCTACGGGGTTACGCTTCATTTCTAGCAAGACCACGTGCGCTACCTAACTTCTACCAGAACTACGTTCTGGATACGACTGAATGACAAAGCAGAATTAGATCCCCTAAGAATCCCTTCTTAAAAATATCTCTGGTTGCCAAGTAAACTATTTACTGTAAGTGACCGGCAATTCAGAGTCACCTCGGCAGCCTCTCCGACTGACTCCCTTAACAGAACTAGATGAGTCCTAAAGGACAGAAAGCAGAAAAACCCCATGGAAATACAAGAAATGTATCAGAAGCTGTACGAAGCAGCCTAATTAACACCTAAGTAGCTAGAACAAAAGTGAATTGCAAAACGCAACAAAAAACACCCCAGGAGCTGCGTCAATAAAAATAGATGAAGGCTATCGCTTTCTCTGAAAAACTCAAGAGAAGATCTGAGCTGACGATAAACATCTTTGGGTACCAGATAGAAACACTATAAGACAGAAAACAGACTGCTGTGGAGCACAAAGGTGGCTTTGGCAAAGGTTCTGACAGAACAAGAGGCGTCATCACAGGGATTACAGAGGTCCCGGAGGGGCTGGAGAGACCAAAGGAGCGTCGGGGATGCAATGAGCTCAAAAGAGAGTGGAACAAAGTACAGATGTCCTCAGGGGACCAAACGGAGGTGCACCGAACAGGTGAGAGGACAGAAAGACTGACCGGGGTAACAGATGCGGACTCAGGAAGGGTTCTGAGGGGAAAAGAGGGGTGCAAAGTGCCCTCCAGAGCTAGAACGCGGCTCCGGGGCATAGGGGATGTCTCACGAGAGCTCGGCAACAGGGAGCGGAGGAGTCCCAAGGGGGCTCGAGAGACCAAAGAAGCCTTACAGATAACAATGAGGAACTCTGAAGGGATTTCAACAAAGTACAGATGTTGTCAGGGGGCTGGGGGCTGAATGAAGGCATCCTAAACGGCAAAGAGTAAGACAAGAGCGCTCTGAAGTGGAAAAAAAAAAAAAACAAAACCAAGAAAACCCACAAAGGGAGCTAAAGTGCTACAAGAGTGCTGTCAGGTACAAGAAAGGACTCAGAAGACATCGTTAGAGAGAGTAGAGGAATTAGGAGGGGGCAGGACAAGAAAAGAAGGCTCGGAGACACAGCGAGGGCCTTGGAGTCTCAGGAGGGCATCTAGGCAAACTACAGACACCCTCGATGGCAGAGAGGAAGATAAAGGAGCGCTGCATAGCAAAGAAAGATGGGAGGCTCTCACAGAACAAGAAAGGCGGAAAGGGAGATGAAGTGCTACAAGGTGCTGTGGAGAACGAGGAAGGTCTCAGGAAGCGTCGTGACTGTGAGGAGAGGGGTGCTGACGGACAAAGAAGGCTTGGGGACGACACGGAGGAACTGGGGGGATCATCTGAGCGGAGTACAGATGGTCTTGGGTGGGCAGAGACTGAACGCAGGAATCCTAGATAGCGCAGAGGAACAAATGAGTGCTCTACGGCTCAAAGCTGGCCTCACCTAAAGTGCTACAAGATGGATGTGGAGCACAAGGAAGGTCTCGGGAGGCACCGTGACTGGGAGAAAGTGTCCCGAGGGAGCCAGAGAGACAGAAAAAGGACCGGGGACACGACGATTAAATCCAGAGGGGATCTGAACCGAGAAAACGTGTCATCAGAGGGCCGGGAAACAAACAGAGGCACGGCTAGACGGAAGAGAGGACCAAATAACTGGGCCAAGTCACAGATAATAGACTCAAAAAGTCTTCTGAGGGAACGAGACGGGTGCGAGGTCTGCTACAAAGCTAGAAGTGCGCTAAGGGCAACGTCAAAGGCATCGCGACACCATTAGAGGCAACCTGAATGGGCCAAAGACACCAAAGAAGGCTCAAGGACACAAGGAGGAAGTCTGGAGGGGATCTGAACAGAGTACAGATGTCCTCAGGAGACCGGGGACCAAATGGAGGCACCCTAGATGGCAGACAGGACGATAAGAGCGCTCTGAGGCACAAACCAACCTGAGGACAGGGTTCGGAGGTAATGAGAGAAGATCAAAGTCCGCTACAGAGCTAAAACAGGGCTGCGGGGCACAAAGAAGGTCTCGGAAGGCATGGTGACTGGGAGCAGAGGGGTCACAAAAGGCTCAGAGGGATAAGAGAGATCAAAAGGGAAGTAAAGTGCTACCAAAATGCTGTGGAGCACAAGGAAGGTCTCAGGCGGCATCCCAGATCGCACAGAGCAGAAAAAGCATGCTCTTTTTTGGGAACGGAGATCTTGGGAGAGGTGCGATTGCAACAAAATAAGTCCAAAGGGGGCTTACGGAGCTAAAAGCGTGCCGTGGGGAACATCTGAGACCTCAGGAGGCATCGTGACAGTAGCGGAGGGGTTCTGACAGAGACAGAGAAAAGAAGGCTCGAGGACACGATGAAGAAGTCTAGAGGGGATTTGAACGGACTACAGATGTCCTCAAGGGACCGGGGACTGCAGGTATCCTAGCTAGCATAGAGGACAACACGAGCGTTCTGGAGATGAAAGACGGCATTAGGAAAGGTTCTCGGGGAGCGAGAAGGGCGCAAAGCACGCTACAGAGCCAAAAGAGGGCTGTGGGGCAGGAGGACGGCCTCGGTAGGCACGATGACGGGAGAAGAAGGGTGCTGAGAGTGAAAGAGAGACAGAAGGCTGCTCTGGGACACAATGCAAAACTCAAGAAGGTGTGCCCCCGATGACGTACAGACGCCCTCAGGGGATGAGCGACCCTATGAGACATCCTAGATGGCAGTAAGTAAGGTAAGAGAGCTCTGGGGCACAGAGAAAGTCTGAGGAAGGGTTCTGTCTGAATAAGAGAGATGCAAAGAGGGCTGCAGAGCTCAAAGAGTGCCGTGGAGCACGAGGACAGTCTCGGGAGGCGTCGTGACAGGAAGCTGTCACGTGAGAGGGCGCGGGGGGGGTGGGGGGTTGGGGGGCGGGGGGGTGGGGGTGGGGGGTGTAATGCGGCCATAGAGACAAACAAAGGATTGCTGCTGCAATGAGGTATTCGGGAGGGGATTTGAACAGAGTACAGATGGCCTCAGGGGACCGGATGAGGCATCCGACACGGCAGAGGGAAGGGAAGAGCGCTCTGGGGCAAAAGGAAAGCCTGAGGAAGAGGTGTCACTGAATAAGAAGGATACAAATCCTGCTGCAGAACTAAAGGATGGCCATGGAACACAAGGACGCTCGCAGGAAGCATCGTGACAGAAATAGAGGGGTGCTGAGGGGGCGGCGGGAGAGATAGAAGGCGGCTCGAGGGCACAAAGGTACTCGGGGGCGGGGGGGGGGGATTTGAACAGAGTACAGACGTCGCGAAGGAGACGCTGACCCATTGGAGGCGAGCGAGATGGAGGCGAGGACAAAAAGACCGCTCTGAGGAAGAGGAGTGACCCGAGGAGATGTTCTGACAAACCGAGAGGGGTACAAATTACGCTCCAGAGATAAAAGCGTGCCGAGGAGACCCTCTAAAGCCTCAGGATGAACCGAGAGAAGAGGGGAAAAAAAGCCCAAACCACAAAGAAAATTTAAAAAGCGACACGTTATGTGACAAACAAGAAAGAATTAAAAAATAGGGATGGACAGCTGGATAAAAGTAGACATAGAAAGAAAATTTAAAAAACAAAAGGGCACAAGGCAGAGGAGAAAAAAATTAAAAAATAGGGATAGAAAACTAGACAAAAGTAGACATAGAAAAAAATTGGAAAACAAAGGCATTAAAGGAGGAAAAAATTAAAATACACGAACAACAAACTAAATAAATGGAGACATAGAAAGAAAATTGAAAAATTGAGAGAGTACCCAACAGACAAGAAAGAATTAAAAAACAGGGATGGGAACTAGATAAAAGCAGACGGGGGGGGAAGAAAAAATGACAAGATTAAGGAAATAAAGGAAAAAATTAAAAAATAGGGACAACGAACTAAAACAGAGACATATAAAGTAAATTTAAAACCCAACAGGGTACACGACGGACAAGAAAAAATTAAAAAACAGAGAGCTTGATAAAAGTAGACATAGGAAAAAAAAATTTAAAAGTGACGGCACTAAGGAAAGACAAGAAACGATTAAAAATAAAGGCAGTGAATGGGATAAAAGTAGACAAAGAAAGGGCATTTAAAAAAAGGATTAAGAAAATAAAGGAAAAAAACTGAAAACTAAGGATGACAAACTAAAATGCAGACATAGAAAATTTAACAAGCAAAGGTATAAGGGACAGACAAGAACAAAATTAAAATACAGACAGTGATCTGGATAAAAGGAGACGCAGAAAATATCAAAAGCAACAGGTATTAGGGAAATAAAGGAAAAAATTAAAATAAGGACAGCAAACTAAAACAAACATAGAAAGTAAATTTTAAAAGTGATGGGGATTAAGAGAGGAAACGATTAAAAAATAGACAGAAAACTAAATAAAAATAGACGTTAAAATATTTTAAAAGCCAAGGGATTCAAAGATGAAGAGATTAAAAAATTGGGACAGCAAACTAGAACAGATACGTAGAAAGAAAATTTTTTAAAAGGCGGCACTAAGGAAGGACAAGAAATAATTCAAAACTAGAGACATCAAAGGGGATAAAAGTAGACATAGAACGTTTTAAAAGCGACAAGGACTAGGAGAAGTAAAGAAAAAATTTAAGAATAGCGACAACAAACTAAATAAATGGAGGCATACAAAGTAAATTTTTAAAGCGACAGGGTACACGACAGGCAGGAAACAAATCAAAGATAGGGATAGGGAGCTTGACAAAAGTAGGCGTAGAAGGAAAATATAAAAAGGGATGAGGTACAGGACAGACGGGAAAGAACTAAAAATAGAGATGGCAAACTAGATGAAAGTAGACATAGAAGCAACATTTTAAAAGCCAAGGGATTAAGAGAGGAAACAATTAAACAATATCGGTAGCAAATGAAAACACAGCCATAGAAAGAAAATTTTAAAAGTGAGAGCGCTAAGGCAAGACAAGAAATAGTGGAGAAATAAAAACAGCAAACGGGAGAAAGGGAGGGAGGGGGAGAGATAGATTAAGGAAGTAAGGAAAAAATTTACAGATAGAGACGGAGAACTAAAACGGAGACGTAGAAAGAAAATCTAAAAAGCGACGGCGCTAAGGAAAGGAGAGAAATAATTAAAAGAAAAGAGAGAAAATTAAAGACAGTCAGCGGGGTAAAGGTAAAAAATATAAAAAAGCAACGGGGATTAGGGAAATAAATGGAAAACATTGAAAATAGGGACAGCGAACTAAACCAGAGATGTAGAAATAAAATTCAAAAAGCGAGGGCGCTAAAGAAAGGCAAGAGATAATTAAAAAACAAAGACAGTGAATAGAATAAAAGTAGACAGAAAATTTTAGAAGCAAATAGGATTAAGGAATTAAGGAAAAAATTAAAAAGTAGCGATGGCAAACTAAAACGGAGTCATAGAAAAAATGTAAAAAGCGACAGCGCTAAGGAAAGACAAGAAATAATTTTAAGAAAACAGCAAAGGGAAAAAAAGTAGGCATAGAAAGAACATTTGAAAAGCAATAGGCATTAGGGAAATAAAGGGAAAAATATGAAATAGGGACAGCAAACTAAAACGGAGACATAGAAAGAAAATTTTAAAAGGACTGCACTAAGGAAAGACAATAAATAATTAAAAATTAAAGACATTGAACGGAATAAAAGCAGATGGAGAATTTTAAAAGTACCGGGGTTTAGGGAAATAAGGAAAAAAATTAAAAAGTAGTGGTGGTGAGCTAAAACGGAGACATAGAAAGAAAATTTAAAAAGCGAAGGGATTAATAAGAACAGAGAGGAAAAACATAAAATATAGGGCCGGCAAACTAAATAAATGAAGTCACAGAAACAGAACTTAAAAAGCGATGAAGTAGAGGACAGGCAGGAAGAAATAAACAACACAGAGAGGGAACTGGATAAATGGAGACATAGGGAGAAAATTGAGAAAGCAACGGGGTACCGGTCACAAGGGTCAGAAGTGAAATATCAGGAGAGGGAGCTGGATGGACAGCCACAGGGAAAGGACACGGGAAGAGTGACGGGGTGCAGAGCAGAGGGAGTCACTGAAAGCAGAGACAGGCGGCTGGATAGAGGGAGCCCTGGAAATGCAATTTTCACAAGCAACGGGGAAGAAGGCAGTGTGGGAAAAATGAAATGATAGCGGGTGGGGAGCCAGAAAGGGAGAGGCATAGAAAGGAAACTTAGAAGGTGACGGTGTACAGGGCAGTGCTAGCAGAAGAGCAAAAAGCTTCGGGGAGCCAGACAGCCCAAAAGGGAGATGGAGGCAGGGACAGGCAAGAAGGCAGGCAGAGATCCAGAGAAGCATGGCAGGGATGGGCCGGGACATGACACACGCGAGGGCACACGTGACTCACCACAGCTCCTGGCACCGGCAGGAGACCTACACGGCCCTGAGGCTTCTCTCTCTGCCCCTTCCTCCTCCGCAGTGCCGGCTGCCTGACCCTCGCCCACCCAGGAGAAGGTGGCGGCGGGTGCCTCGACGCTCATCTCCCACGAGGCTTCCCGGATGCACGGTGGCTCACACGTGCGGCCAACGGAGGCACCGAGCTCCCAGCACCACGTGCTGGAGGTGTGCTCTGTCAAGGACGACCGGGAGGGATCCTTCCTCGCTGTGGGAACCTACCGTTCCTTGCTGCAGGCAGCTGCCTGTGGAAGCTCCTCAGTTTCACTCCTCAGCCAGCTCCTCATATAGAGCCCCTTGACACAGCAGGGCCAGCCCCATCCTCAGCCTCTCGGGCTGCACCTGGGGCTGCCCTGGCCCATCCCCACCTGCAGCCTTTTTAAACCCTTGGTACAGCCCCATCCTCCCCTCACGGGTCCCACCTGGGCTGCCCCAGCCCACAGCTGGAGCCCATTGGGAACAGGGGGCCATCACCCCCTCCCCTGCACCCGTCCGCAGGAACGAGCTCTGCACCCAGGGGCTGCAAATACATCCAGGGGCAGCAGAAAAGTTTATTCATTAATGCACGTAAGAAATCCTGGCTGTAAATTGGCTACAAGGCTCAGCGCCCAAATGCAGCAGGACAGAGGGAGACAAGGGAAGAGAAAAGCAGGAGGAAGGACAGAGGGACATAGAGAAGAGGTGCGGGACAGGGACCCAGAAAATGGGATGCTGTGAACAAGAGAGGGATGGGGAGCAGGAAAACAGTGTAGAGAGAGGAGAGCAGAGAGATTGCAGGGAAAACACGGGGAGAGAGAGATGGAGGAATGAGAGAGACGGGAAGCGGGGGAGAGAGGCGTAAGGGACCAGCAGGACAAGAAGATACAGACAAGACAAGAGATGGGGAAAAATTCTAAAGCGATAGGAGAAAAGAAACATAGGCGAGAAATAAAAAATAGACACAGGGAGCCGGGTAGAGGTAGAAAGAAGATTTTGAAAAGCGACAGAGTACAAGAAACATAGGCAGGAACTAATAAATAGGGACAGGGAGATAGAAAGAGGGAGATGTAGAAAGAAAATGTATAAAGTGACGGGGTACAGGACAGAGAGGGAAGAATAAATAACCATAGACAAGGAGATGGATAGAGGGAGACGTAGAAAGAAAATTTTGAAAGCGACAGGATACAAGCATCTTATACAAGAATTAAAAGATAGGTACATGGAGCCGCACAGAGGGAGACGTAGGAAGAAAATTTGAAAAGCGACGGGGTACAAGAAACACCGGCAAGAAATTAAAATTAGGTCAGGGAGACAGAGAGAGGGAAAGGTAGTAAGAAACTTTAAAAAGCGACTGGGTTCGAGAAACACATGTGAGAATTAAAAAAACAGGGATGGAGAGGTAGAAAGAAAGCTTCAAAAGCAATGGGGTACAAGAAACACAGGCAAGAATAAAAAAAAATAGGGACAGGGAGCCTGATGGAAGGAAACTGTGGTGGGTTGACCCTGGCTGGCAGCCAGGTACCCGCCAAGCAGCTCTATCGCTCCCCCTCCTCAACAAGACAGAGGGAGAAAACACAACAAAAAAGCTTGCGGTTCAAGATAAGGACAAAGACATCGCTCACCAATTCCTGCTCCTGTTAATTTATTGTCATTCAAAATGAGAGTAGAATAATGAGAAATAAGGAAAAAAATTGGAAAAACACCTTCCCCCCCCCACCCCTCTCTTTTTTCCTGGGCTCATTTTCACTCCTGACCTCCACCTCCTCCTCCCGAGCACCACAGGGAGCAGGGATTGCGGTCAGTTCATCACGCGTTGTCTCTGCTGCTCCTTCCTCCTCACACTCTTCTGCTCCAGTGTGGGCTCCTCTCCATGGGGCCACAGGTGCTGCCAGAAAACCTGCTCCAGCACAGGCTGTCCATAGGTTGTCCGCTTCCTTCAGGCGCATCCACCAGAAAACCTGCTCCAGCACAGGCTGTCCATAGGTTCTCCGCTTCCTTCAGGCGCATCCACCTGCTCCGGCATGGGGTCCTGCGTGGGCTGCAGGTGCACGTCTGCTCCACCGTGGACCTCCGTGGGCTGCAGGGGGACGACCTGCAGGGGGATGACCTGCATCGCCACGGGCTGCAGGGGAATCTCTGCTCCGGTGCCTGGAGCACCTCCTCCCCCGACCCTGGTGTCTGCAGGGCTGTTTCACACGCACATTCTCTCTATCGCAGCTTCGGCACAGCATTTTTTATCCCTTCTTAAATATGTCATCACAGAGGCGTGTCCTGGTTTTGGCAGGGATAGAGTTAATTTCCTTCCTAGTAGCTGGTACAGTGCTGTGTTTTGGATTTAGGAGGAGAACAAAGTTGATAACCCATCACTGTTTTAGTTGTTGCTAGGTAATGCTTACACTAGCCAAAGACTTTTTAGTTTCCCATGCTCTACCGACTGAGAAGGCTGCAGGTGCACAAGAAGCTGGGAGGGGGGCACAGCCAAACTGGCCAAAGAAACATTCCATACCATGTGACATCATGCTCAGTACATAAACTGGGGAAAGCTGGCCGGGGGCCGCTGCTCGGGGACTGGCTGGGCATCAGTCGGCGGGTGGTGAGCAATTCTACTGTGCATCACTTGCTTTGTGTATTATTATTATTATATTATCATTTTATTTCAATTATTAAACTGTTTTTATCTCAACCCACGAGTTTTTCTCACTTGTGCTCTTCCAATTCTCTCCCTCATCCCATTGCGGGGGGCAGACTGAGCGAGCGGCTGCGTGGTGCTCAGTTGCCGACTAAGGTTAAACCACGACAAGGTGCTACCAGCGTTGCTGATGGCTGCTCTGACCAGAAGCAGATCCGTCTCGGAGCTGGAACTGGCTGTGCCCGACATGGGAGCAACTCCTGGTGTCTTCTCACAGACCCCACCCCTGCAGCCCCTGCCCCCCCGCCCCAGCTAACAAAACCTTGCCAGGTAAATCCAATACAACAGCGACCGGCTACAGGGCAGAGGCGGGGGGATTGAAAAATAGGGAAAGGGAGCCACGGAGAGAGGCAGAGGGGGGGAAAATAGCGACGGGCTACAGGCCGGAGAGGAGGAAGGGACACGGAACCAGACTGAGAGAGATGGAGAAAAACAAAGAATAGCGATAGGCCACAGGGCAGAGAGGGAGGAATTAAAACAGGGGACAGCGAGGTGGACGGAGATAAACTGAGAAATACCAAAAAAACTCGATGAGCTGAAGGGGAGAGACAGAGGAATGAAAGAATAGCGACAGGGAGAGAACGATAAAGACAAAAATGGGCTATGGGACAGAGCGGGAAGAGATTAAACGTAGGGACGGGGACCTGCAACGAGAGAATCTAAGAAAGAAGACATAACTAGAATACAGGGCAGAGAGAGAGGGGTTTAAAAATAGGGACATGGAGCCAGATGGAGTCAGTTTGTAAATTATACAATTTTAACTTCTTTTTAAAGTTGCATTTATGATAGAAAAATCAGTGAGGTAAGAGATCCCCCCTACGGTTTTACTTTTTTTTTTGGGGGGGGGGGGGGGAAATCAAATCCCCAGTGCTGCAAGACATCAGGCTACCAAAAAGGACTGGCAGATTTGCTAACGCTTTTGGCTGTTCTGAAGCATGCAGAGGAACAGGTTCTTACGATATCCCGACCGTTACAACTGAGAACCAAAGACCAGCGATGCCATCAGCTTTTGGAAGACGTGCTGTGCCTGGGTCTTTGGAAGGAAATTGACTTTTTCTTTTTTTTTTTCCTTTTTCTTTTTTTTTTTTTCTTTTTTTTTTTTTTTTAAGTGAAAAGCCTTGTTGCTGATGACTTCTACTGCCAAATACCTCATCTCTGAAGAGCCGCTCTGATGGGAAGTTCGTAAAATGCAACTTCTTTGAATGAGAAAGATTTCCGTTCTGGAAAATCTCGTTCCAACGGAAGTCAAAAATTACACACTCTAGGTTAAGAAAAAAGGACATTATTGAAGCAATAACTCACCAAAAATGCATCAGGACTCGCCGTCACTAGTTACAAGGCTGCTAATGCTTCTTGGGAAAGCCTGGAAAACACGCGGAAGCGCCGACGATTCGTCCCGTTTTGTCCATGTCTCTTCTTTGACCTTGATTGCTTTTGGTACAGACGCTAGTATCTCAGCAAGGTTTCTGAGTACTACTATAAAGATATTTTAAAAACTTATTGACAAAAAGCATAAAGCTTTTATCACGAAAACAAAGTCTGTTTCTTCTGAGCATCTGAACTCTTACGAACAGTTTCTTGCCTCTTGTAGTACAAAATCAGTTTCACAGTATCATCTAATAGTAAGTGCACAGAAACAGAAGATTATGCTTTCAGGAAGAGAAAATAAACGGAGAGAAGTAAGCTTTGCATAGGCGTAACGTGCTCCAGAACAGACCTTATTTTATTTTTACTATTTGTGTTAGAATATTTCATAGAAAAACTACAGAAGGAGAGTTGGCACATTCTTAATGTTAACTTTAAAGTCCATACTACAAGCACCTTAGGAAAAACGCAGACACGCATCGTAGACGTACCTTGTACTTGCAGACCGCTATAGATCCTTCCATCCGTCTTGTACTTTCATGGCAGAAGAAAGAGCGACCGCGGTGACACGGTGGCAGTTGACACTCTGCCGAGAGGAAAAAAACCCTTTAGCGTAAGGCTGGGTAGGAATCTAAAGCTTTCTTTTTTTGTGAAGGTTTGCGAAGACTACAACCGAGTGGAGGAAAATGTGTTTTGCATCGTCTTTGGCACGGTTGTTGATACAGGCCACTAGAGCTTTTGCATTTTTTAGACACAAAAGCGTGCCTTTTTTTGACTCATTGGCAGCTTTAGTTTCACTAGAAAAACTTTCACGCAGGTGACAGATGCCGATACCTACGTACATTTTCTCAAGCCTATGTATAGCCAAGATTTCCTCACCCTATACGGCCCAAGTTGAATATTTTTGTTAAAGAGTACAGCAACCCATCTGTCCTTGTGAACTGCCTCCTTGCAAAAAAGGAATGATTTTTTTCCAGGCCGTTTCTCCGAACGGTCAAGATCTTTTAAAATTGCAGTTGTGCCACCAAACCTGCTTAGGGTCCCTCCCAGCTTTTGACTGTCCTTAGATTTAACAGGCACATGCTCTATTCCATCTTCCAACAGCAAACGCTCTCAGACCCAGAGCACAACCCTGCGGACGTCCACACACCGCACCTTGCGGTTTTGATGAGGAGCCGCTGAGCATCCCTGCGAGCGCAGCTGCACGTGCAAGATCAGTTTCACCTACACCGATTTCAGTGAATGTAGTTTCTGAAGCTTTAAACTGAAAACCGTATCTTGACACTTCACTGCAGTAGAAGCGATCCATAACTAGAACTCCACAAAAACGTAGCAACACAAATCGCAAGCCCACAGCAGCAACAGCTTCAGAAATATTTAGACCAGGAACAAGGAAGAAAACTAAAACGGCTTCATCGCGTGCACAGGAAAGGAGCAGACAGAGAAAAGGGTCAGCATTCACAGCCCTTAGAGAAAACAGGCATTCTCCTTCCATTCCTAAACCCATCTGTCAGGTCTAAATATCGCAGCATTACTATGGCAATATTAAGAGTAGGGAACAACAGCCGTATGTCTCCTTAGTATTTCGGTATCACTGCCACTGGACATTTATGTAGCAGGACACATAAACAGAGGGACATGTTTTGCCACACACAACCCCGAATCTCCTGAAAAATTATGTTTACCAAAAATAGCCATTTGGAACTGTCCTGGTTTCAGCAGGGATAGAGTTAATTTCCTTCCTAGTAGCTGGTACAGTGCTGTGTTTTGGATTTAGGGTGAGAACAACGTTGATAACACACCGATGTTTTAGTTGTTGCTAGGCAGTGCTTACACTAGTCAAGGACCTTTCAGCTTTCCGTGCTCCACCGACTGAGAAGGCTGCAGGTGCACGGGGGGCTGAGAGGGGGGCACAGCCGGGACAGCTGACCCCAACTGGCCAAAGGGATATTCCATACCATATGACGTCATGCTCAGCATATAAAGCTGGGGGAAGAAGAAGGAAGGGGGGGACGTTCGGAGCGATGGCGTTTGTCTTCCCAAGTAACCGTTACGCGTGATGGAGCCGTGCTTTCCTGGAGATGGCTGAACACCTGCCTGCCAATGGGAAGGAGTGAATGAATTCCTTGTTTTGCTTTGCTTGCGTGCGCGGCTTTTGCTTTACCTATTAAACTGTCTTTATCTCAACCCATGAGTTTTCTCACTTTTACCCTTCCGATTCTCTCCCCCATCCCACTGGGAGGGAGTCACCGAGCAGCTGTGTGGTGCTTAGTTGCCGGCTGAGGTTAAACCACAACAGGAACATATTGCCAAACAACACTTGGTAATAAAACTTTGATGTGTTTGACACACACAAATTTTTTTGTAACTTGCTATTTGCTTCTTGCTATTGTTGTTCTTCCCTCAGAAATTCTATTTGTAGCCAAGTTACTCGCTACCGGTTCGAGCGCTTACCTTCCTGGTATTACCAGCACTTTTACACAGGCAAGTAACTTAACCGCTCTTCTAAAATTATCCAAATGACAATTACAGCCATGAAAGAGGAGTGACAGAAAGGAAAAGGAGAGGTCAGGCAGCAAGAGAGCTCTGCAGTGAACATTGTGCTCTTTTTTTAAAAACACCACCCCCCCCACCCCCCAAAAAAAAAAACCCAGAACGCACGCCCAAGGGCCTGGGACTCACCTCAGCTCCTGCTCTTGGCGCCGCCTGAGGAAATGTACAACTCGGACGTTTCTCTCTCCCCTCTTCCTCTTCTGCAGCTCCAGTCACTCGACTGTCATCCATCTAAGAGTACAGCTAGTGTCTTACAGCTCTTTAAATGTGAGGGTTCATCGATACATAGCGTCTCTCACTCACGCACGAGGACCTACTGTACCTTTGGATACATATACAGACCCTGCATTATATGTTAGCGATGCAGTCTGCTGAGGACTATTAATTGGGATCGTTCCTCACTCAAAGAGGCAGGGTTTCTCTATTCTGCAGACGGAGGCAGCTTCCAGTCGGATCCATTTCGCTTCATTTTTCAGCTGGTTCACCTTTTTTCCATTGTCTTCAACTTCCGACACGGCAGCTAGTCTAAAAAGCCAGCAAGCGTTAGACCTTTCCCTTTTCACACACCCCGCTACTGTTGAAGATTACCATAAGTTTTATTGAATCTTTTTATATTTTGTGTTGGTTGTGAAATAATCAACTATAAGAACATCTTGATTTCAAGAAGGTAGTCTTTATGTTAGCGTTATGCAGGGGTTGCTGTGTTACTAGTCTGTATGTTAGCGTGATATATGGGTTCCTGTGTTATTCACTGGACCATGTTAGCCTTAGTCTTAATTCTCTCGACCGTAACCAGATCGCTTAGGCTTTACTGTATATGGGATGAGTTATTTGACAACTTGACAAGGTAGATGAATATCTAGCTAACTTGGCAACAAAACTTACTTTTAAGGTAACCTGAAGTGAACTGCCTTCATTATAATACTAAAAAACACACTCGCAGGTCAAGAAGACCCTTGCCCAGGTGAAGACCTTTCCCCTGCGCAAGCGTACTAACAGAAGAGAACGACATAGCAGACATTTATTATAAGTATATGCAAATCACTAACCAATCATTGTAACTGGGAGTGTACTACTTTGTAATTCTTGTGTATAAATGTAACGGTGATCTAGCCATAGGTGCGCTTGATTTGTGGAAATTCCACCTTGCACCCGGCGCCGCAATGAAGAATGCCTGCTTTCTAAAACTCCAAATTGAGTCTTAGAGAGTTCATCATCTGCCGACTTACGGTAACGCTACAATAACAAGGCAAGCCAGGGACGACACAAGCAAACCTAAGCCGGATGCAGTCGACGACACCGCCAGGGGAGGAACGGATAACTCGGTCCTCGGGGCCGCCCCAGGAGACGAAAAGAACGACCAATCGTTATCGACGCTTATCTTTGTTCACCCTAGGCCGGAACCGTCCCACGGGCCCCCGCCCTTCTCCGGGGCTCCCGGCAGTCCGTATCCAACGGGACTCTCACAACCGAATGGGGTACGGGCGAGGCCCTGGCCCGCTCCCAACAGCTCCCGCGCACCACGGTGCCGAGCCCCGCCGTCCCACCACCCCCAGGCGGGCGGGAAACACCCCGGAGCCTGCGACCGCCGAAGGCTCTCGCTCGCCACACCGGTGGTCCCGGCCCTCACCTGCCGCCGACGAAAGGAAGCGCTCCCGGCGAGCCGCCACGTTGCTTCGGGGCACCGCGCATGCGCCGGCCGCCTACGGCGCGCGGGAGGGGCCGGTGGCCCCTCCCGGGACGTGCGCATGCGCGAACACTGAGCTGCAGTACCTCGTGTCGGTCGACCGGAGGCAGCAGTGAGCAGGCAATCCTATTGCGCACGCGCGCACGTACGCGAAACGCACTACCCGGTCTTCGTCAAACGGCGGCAGCAGTGAGCACTCGGCAGCACTGCGCGTGCGCGGCCTCGGGGTCGCAATACCGCACTTCGGCCACCAGGCGGCAGCAGTGAGCAAGGCCCCCGGCGCAGTGCCCCATTTTGGTCACAAGGCGGCATCAGCGAGGCCGGCACGTCACCAGAGCTGCAGTACCGCCTGCCGGACACGGGGTGGCAGCAGTGAAGGCGGCGGCTCAACCGAACGCGGGCGGGCGTCTACGTGGAGTGCCGCGCTTTGCCCAGCAGCGGACAGCCGGGAGCGGCGCGGCACCACCGTGCGTACGCCGCCGGGTCCCGCTTGCTGTACCGCGTGCGGCCGAACGGGCGGCGCACGGACCCCGCAAAAAACGAGAGCAATAGCAGGAAGCTACACCTCCCGCGGGGACAGCGGCCGTAAGACAGACTACACGTTGCCGCAAGCCCCAGAAACGATCATCGCCGTCTGGAAGCCCGGTGCCGGAAGACTACCCGCTCCCAGCTTGCCCCGCCGGCTCCAAGAGGCAGCGCTCTCCAAGTCTTGACTCTGTGGTGACGCTCATCTCCTCCGCCCCGGCTTCCCCTTTCCCATGCCCCCGCCAGTGGCAGGCCAGGGTTTTTCCTTTACCCGGTTCTCCCTCTTACACATAGTCCCACGTCTGTCTCCCAACCCCTTACGGCCCTTCTGCCGCTCGGAACGTGCCGACTACGGCGGTCAGACAGCATCTCATGCTACAGGAACTTTGTGGGAGACAAACCCTCCTCCCCCCCTCCCCTCCCCCCCCCCCCCCCCCGGCAGCAAGGCCAGGGTGTTGGCCTGACACCACCTCCTTCCCCGCAGGATGAGCCCTTCCTGAGGCGGAAGTGTCCAGCCACCGCCCCTCTGGCCTTACCTGGACTTTGCAGCTGGAACCGCAGGCCCTGCAACAGAGCGAGGACAAGAAACAAGGGAAAGCAGGACAGGCTAAGGGAGAGGAAAATGCCGAAGCGGGCGCTAATGAGGGAGAGGGCAGGGCTCTCCCGTCTCCGCTAGGGCACCCCGAGAAGCTTAACCGACCCTCCCAGGGTACTGCCGCATGTCCGGGGTCAGCCCAAGGTTTCACCGCTGCTCACGTCTTCCGGGGCTGACGTCGCCATCTTGGGAATCCCTTGACTCCTAGAAGCACCGCAAAGGCTACAGCCCTTGCCACGGTCTTACGAACTGTAAACCCGTGTATCTGCATTTGGCAAAAAGGGCTGTTCAGAGATGACAGTCTTACAAAAAAAAGAGGACTACAAATCAACTACCTTCCTGAACTTCTAGAACGCCAAAGCCCAACTCACTGCACTCCAGCAGGCGTGAAGTCAGACTCGGGGTCAGGTTTTGATTTCCATGTGGTTTAATAAGTTAACAGGTTCCGCCGTTACACAGCAATGGAATTCTTCTTCAACATTTACAAAGGTGCAAGAACTTCGTTCATTTAGTCCGAATTAAGTCATTTTATTCTCATCTCTTAAATAGCTACGCAGTTCCTATTTTTTTTCCTCTAAACAATCTGGGGTTAAAATAATCCACCCAGAGAGAAGGCATCAAAGTACAAAAGAGCACGCACAAGGAGGGGCGCTAATTCAAATTCAGCGTGGGTATTTGGTCCAGTACCTGTACGAGCAAGGAAAGGTGGCGTGGAGCAGTCATGCCTATAGAAGGAGCTGCGATGTCGCAAGTACACAAAGACCTTTTCCAAAAGTTTGACCACCACTGGGATCGTTACTCTACCATGACGCTCACCATGACCCAGGGGGAGGGAAGGAGGGAAGGAGGGAGGGGAGACCAACGCAAGAGACCCCAAAACACGCAAACGCCAGCCACCCAACATTCAAGCATCTCGCCAGCTACCCAGAAATGACTTCTCTGTAGGTTTAGCAAACAGTGAACCGAGAGAAGCCGTCGCAGGAAGGAAGCGGCATCGCTGAAGACAAAAAAGCGGAACGAAAACATTTGTAAGCGTACGCTTTGCCGTGCGCCCAGTTCTAGTCTAGAAACAGCACATGCCCGTGGCCCTCTTTTATCGGTTTGAAGAAGTTTTCATTACGCTCCTCTCCGCTGAACTGTTTTCTGACTAGAAGCTGGTAAGGCCGCTCTCCCGACAGACCGATCGGCCCTGTCCTCAGTCACTCGGCAGCGTGACCAGTACAGGCATTCGCAGAGCACGCTCTAATTACAAGTGATGCAAACACACGTGCATGTGTGCAATCCCTCTGCCCTCGAATACGCGGCCTTTGAGCGCCCTCTGCAAGTATCGGGCCTCAGTCAGACATCCGTCACGCTAAAGCCTACAGCACCCCCAGGAAACTGAGGTTTTGTGGTTCCCTCCATTTCTTCCCGTGCCTGCTTTCTCTCGCCTCGAGAGGATACCCCTCGCGGGCCGATGCCGAGGGCTTTTTCGACAGGGAGGCTCTTAAGGAACCTCCATGAGGAGAATATGTATCCAGACAGAAATATACTTACAGCTAGAGAAATCTGTTCTCTTCAGAGAAGTACAAATACACAGCATAGGTAAGTTCTAGTAACTCTGTTCAGCCAAAATAGCAAAAAAACGAACAAACAAACAAACCAGAATGTATACTTTGGCTTCATTTACCAGTCACCGTTTCTACTTGCGTAGCTGGCAGTGAAACGCAGCATTTGGAACGGAGGCCTTCATAAGCAGGTTGAACTCCTTCAGAAGCCTCCGTGCGTTCAAGCCCGCCGCTCTGCCGCTCCTCTTCCCCCACATACTTGGTCGAGGACCAATTTCACAAGGTGCAAATACTGACCCTACCCTGAGACAGCAACCTGGCAACTGCAGATCATTCGAGTCTAAAAAGTCAGATGGTGGCCCGCACCGTGCACCGGGGTTGATCCGCGGTCCCGGGCATTACGAAATGCCACAAACCCCGCAATGGCACCGAGGTGTGGGCATAGGTATCCGGAAGAAGTTAAACAGGGAAAAGCAGATTTCAAATAGCATTTCTTCTGTCCTAAAGCCAGAAGCACAAGCAGGGATTAAATACAAAAGAGATTTCTTCAAGCAGCAGTTCTACAGGGGGAAACTCCCTGGGACTCTCTTTACAGTTTCTGGAGGCCAAAGACCAACGTGACCTTCCCTGTCCTTCCAAGAAGATTAGGATAGAAGAATTGTTTCTCACGCCAATAATCACGCCTCCTGCACGAGGCAGATTCGTTACCGTTCTTGGCTTCGGGAAGCCGGGAGAGTCACCCGTGCTTGCATAGCCGGGACTAACAAAACCAGCCGCCTACTGCTTGGGGGATGAAAACAACTGTGCGTGCGAGAAAGGAAGCCATGTGCGGACACGAAGAGAAAGGATCAACATGTTTATGAGGAGCGTATCAGAACTAAAGAACTCCCGGTGCACACAGCTGAGCCATTCCCCCTTGCCTCTGTCCTTCAAACAGCAGCTTACCCAAACACCCTGAAAAACAGCATGCGCTTACCGAGAACATTTAGAAGAAAATAAAAGGTTACAATCTCAGTCCTACGCTGTACGACTTCGAGAAGCAATGAAATGGCAGAAAGAACATCTCCGCTAGGAAACAGAAGCGGGTGCGGGAATCGATGCTTGGAGATGCATTCTCTCAGCACTTGACAATAGCCCTTTCCTTTGCAAGTTATCTAAGCAGATACAAACTTTCACAGCAATTTATTGCCTGTGATAAAGAGCACTGCCAAAAATTCAAGGGAAAATACACACCAACCGTCGCGCGTCCCACGTGCCGTTCATTCCACAGACTGCAGCGCAGGAGATTTCCAGATGAGTCTTCTGCCAGGTCAAAGCTCAAAATCAAAAACAGTACCTCCACTGCGATTCATCAGCAGGCATAGCCTGGAGTCAACAAACTGGGAACAAATTCAGGAAAGCCCATGGACGTATGGCAGGAATTGCCCATTTAACACGGCTAGAAAGGGTTCCTCAGTCCCCAAGGCCGGTGAAGAACTCGAGTTTGGGTTTTACTCCTAGCTTTCCTACCGCCTCCTTCCTCCGAGCCAGACCAAAACATTCCGGTCAAAATCTAGGTACGTGTTTGTCGGACACGAACCTCACTCATCTTTTCCGCCTCCAGTCTACAGCGACAAGAACAACGCTCGCTAGCCCTCGTGGCCCTCCTCGTGTTCACGAGCCCCAGATTCACGCTTCAGAAGCGCTGGTGGGAGCCTCAGGCATTCGCCTCCAGCTGCTCCGCACCGAGACAGCGCGAGCTGCTCTAGCAATTTAAAGAAAAGAATACAGACCTATTAAACGAGACTCGCAGAAGGTCCTGTGATAAACCCAGAACTGAAGAGTTGCTGGCTCTTCTGAAAATTCCCTTCCTTTCAGACCAGCATTTCTAAAGCAAGGTTTCGCAGCCATCCCACTAGAGAAGCGGTGCTGTCTGGGCTCAGCCAGCACTCTCCATTCAGAGCAACCTTGACATGGTATTAAAAAAGAAGAAACAAAAACCAAAAATGGAGCGTCAAGTACTGTTAGCGACAGAGGCAGAGTCGTATAGGGGACAGTGCAAGAGAGAATGCTGAACTGGAACCAAACCCCGAGGCTCTGGGAGCAAGGGCGTGCCTGAAAAGGACAGCGCCGCGTGTGATGCTGCACCGACCCAGCAAAGGAAGGCTACGTCAAACTGGCGGCCAGATCGCTAGAGGCGAGCCCGCAGACTGCCAACTTCCACCAGCGCTGCAGCAGGAACCGGTCACTCGCATTGAGGAAAACGATTTTCAGCGAGAAACAGCGAGCGCTCCGACATCTGTAGCACACGGAGCTGCGAACAAAGCCACAGTACCGTGTGGATGAGGAAAGAAACAAAGGATGAAAGACACGAAAGAGCTCAGGGATGACAGAAAGACTCCCGGACCAAAACAAACAGATGGAGAAGAGGTTCCTGGTCGGCCAGCTGGACCAGTCCGATTTCTCACACGTGCCCAACCTCATGGGGAATCGGCAGGAAAAACAGGAAAGAGAGTCCCTCCTGCTGGCACGCACCAGCACTTTCAATCCACGCCCCGGGCGACTCTGGCCTTCCCTACCTCCAGACACTTTCAAGAGACACCCTGAAATTCCCGCCTGTAAATCCTTTCACAGCGGCATACCGAACACATTCCGGTCTTTAGAAATGGCACGCGACGGCCGTATCGGTAAGCCAGGATTTGTCCTTCTGAAGAACACGACATGTTGTTTTATACGCAATGTCAAGAGAATAACTGCTTTTTCAGTTGGTCGCATCCTGCATAAGGCAGGGCGGCAGCCCCCACCTCGGGAGGTACTGTAACAGGAGAGCAGAGCTAGCGAATCCAGTCAGGCCTAGGCGATCGCTCTTCAGGGAGGTTTTTCCTCCCCTTTGCCCCATCTCCTTACCTCTACAACTCACAGGAAAGCAGGAGCTTCCATTCAAACCAGGTGTGCTGACAGGGCACGAGTGTTTCTCCAAAGAGCACCGTTACGCTATCCAAACGGGGCCTCTGGGGATATTCGCAATGTACACGCGTCAGAAGACTGGAAAACCGTTCATCTAGAAGGGCGGCCTCCTCCTGCGCAAGGAGTCAATTTTCCCCCGCGCGCCTCTCCCTCTGCAAATACCCACTGCGGAAATGCCCACTGTTTGAACGTGGTGGATCGGGTTTGCTAGAAGAAAGGAAATATCGGATGCAATCAAGAAAGGCTCCTTGTACTACAGGAAACTCTTTCGTCAGTGAAAGCATGTAAACTCTTGCCTCTTTCCGCCATGTGGCTTCAGGCCCCACGTCAGACTGCCCTTTCACTAGCATCGCCACATTCCTCGCCGTCCATTTCCAGGGTGGTGCCAGCCCTCAGCGTGAGAACCGCCAGAGCGCAAGAGGCCAGGCGCTCCACAGGTCTGGAAGATGGCCTGGCGCCCTGCTGGCAACGCGCCCCCAACCGCCCCCGAGGGAAAGGGTTCTGCTCATACGACAGCTGGTGCGCACATGCAGCACAGCCCCTTCCCCATTCAAGACGACAGTTGCAGAAGGAGGGCTGCATCACAGGGTGGCAGCACCGACCAGACGCTCTTGCAAGGGCCCGGGCTTTTACAAAAGCTCGCCCAGTGGTTAAAATTTCCTCCTTCTTAGAGACTCCTTCCTTCATCAGCATAGCACAGAAAGCACGCATCCCTCAGCACCGTTCAAACCAGACACTGTTCCAACGGCGGAGCCAGGTGGAGAACGGCAGCTTCTTCTCCCGACAGCTCACAGCCCAGGAACACATCGCCCCACCCTGCCATCAGGTTACAGCCTCTGCGCCAAGCAGAAGCAATGAGAGCTTTTAGACGGCCAGTGACCGCGTCATTCTCCGTCGCTAGAAGAGCTGAGCAAAGCTACATCCCACACTTCTTGGCAACGTAGCTAACCCGGTAGTTTCTCGAGCTTTAACTCCGAGGGTTGCCACTTGAGAGGCCGCCCCCACCCACCCTTTCCGGGATGCACCCGGCGATGCCAGACAGCTACGCAGGCAGAGTCGCTTCCGCAGCTCCTGGGACCCCCACAGGGATTAGCATGCCACCTGGATTTTCTGGGAGAGCGTGGTGGGGTACGACAGTCAGAGAAGGCTAAGCCAAGGCAGACGAGCAGCCTAAGCCCCAGGTTTGCCACCTCCGCTCCCCAAATGGCGTAAAGCACTGGGGTGTCTTCCCTCAGCCAAGGTTGGAAGGAACTGAACTGCAGGTCACAGATACCACGGAGTGGGAAGACAAGAGACTAGAAAAGGATCTCTGCACAATCTTTCCGATGGGCTTCTCCCTCCTTCAATTCTCACCTGCTGTTGTGCTGTCGCTAGCTTTGGGTTTGGGTTTAGACTTGAAGGAGAAGCGCTTGATGAGGCGGCGGGAGAAGCTGCTGGCTTTCTTCCTGGCGGCGGAGTTGGCGGCGACATTGGACAAGTCATCGTGTGACTGGCTCAGGCCCGCTTCCTTCTGCTTGCTCCTTCTCCGGAAGATGAGCTTGGTACCACTCCGAAGAAAGCTAACTGCAGACACAGAAAGGAAGGAGACAGAAACCACGATAGTATCCTGCCCTGGTGAGTCTCGGGGGCAGTAATGCACCCAGCTGCTCTCGGATGAGCAGCAAAGACCTCTTCCACCCCAAGCAGCAGAAGCGCACGGCAAGTCGGCGAATCCCAGCTCCCAACCGCAACGCAAAGTCTACGTTCAGGACAGACTGCAACACCAAGCAGCTGCTTCACTAAGCACGCCATCACGTGTCCCCTCTGCGTAAACGTCCTTTTACGCAACAATGTCCTCCTCCCTTCAGTGGAAGCGTGCGGAATTGTAATAGAAAACTAAGACTCGTATGAATGGGAAACAAGTGAGAATGTCTGCATGTGGAAACACCGGGAGGAACACACAACAGGGAAAAGGCCTCTCAGATTAGCCCATCTCAAGGGCGCCTGGATTAGCCAGTCATCAAGCCCCCGGAACAACTGCCCGCAGTTTCACGAGATGCCCAAGCCTGGAGACAAATAACAACAATGGCTCCGGACAGCTCACGAGGGAGGGACAGGATGGAGACGCCGATCGCCGTCAGCCCCAAACGGGTGCAAAAAGGCATATCCAAAACCCGCACGCCATACAAAGCTACAACGGTATTTCCTACAGAGGGAGCGCTTGCTTTCTGTTTTCTTCCTTCTCTTCCCCGCCTGCCAGGTCTCTCAAGAATCTGGGCCACACACCTTTCTACCCACTGACGTGCAAACAAGGGGCCACCACAGTTCAAACTGTACCTGGTTGTACCAGGGTACAACCCCCCAAAACTTGTCCCACTCTCGTATTCTGAGCAGTCGAGATCTTGGCTTGCGCTTGTTATGTGAAGTTTGTAGCTCACTGAAACCGTCATGGCTACAAGCACACAAATCCAAGGTGTGCCATCCGCCTAACTGACACAAGCCTGGACAGTCCAGAACAGCAGCTCGGTCGGGGCAGGCCCGCTCCGTCATTTAAAAAAAGCAGAGAGTTTGCGTGGACACCCTACGGTACAACAGGTCAGAGGTGCTAGCTACTTTGATGCTAACGGAGAAAGAGGGAGGCCCGTACAATCCACATTGTCGGGAGGCCTCCGTTTCTGTGCCAGAGGCAGCCGAATTCAGAGGAGGAATCATTATTTACGGATGCGCGCCTGATCTGCGGACCCAGAGGCCAGGGAGTGAAAATGGGTTCTCTGGAACATGCAAGCTGTGCAGGGTTCTGAGAGAGCGCAGAAACCGAAAAAAGGCCACGGGAATCAGACACCTGCAAATAGAGGAGCTTGGAACCGCCCCAGCGGGAAGCATGGGAGAGAGGCAGGCTCTTCCAGGCTCCAGCAGAAGCCGCTCTTCGCCATGCCGAAAGCTGGCTGCAGCCCCCACGCTCGGGCGGGGAACTCGGACGTCACTTCGTCCTCAAGTACAACAGGCTAACGCTAGCTACCATCTAACGGTTCATCCTTACCTTTGTGATCTTTCAAGCTCCTGGTCTCAAGGGCTCCCGTGGAGCCAGTTTCAGACTCAACATCTTCCACCGACGGTCTCTCAGAGATGTCCGATCGCGTTGTCTCGTCCAGCTCCTGACTGGCCCTTTGTTCCGACGGCGATGCTTCCAGCAGCTGTGACGATTCGGTAGAATCGTGCATCCGGTCAGCTGCACCCTCTGCCGCAGAATCCCCGTACGTCGTGGCCTCCAGGGATGCAGCATAACCCAGGGAAAGTGCCATTTCATCTTGAGCGATAGGTACCTGGAGGGGGGTTAGAAGGTCAGACAGACAGGAAGACAGGCTCTAAAGGATCACATTCATCTCCCTTCTTCCATCCACACCTACACACGGATGCTCCAGTTCCGATCGTCAGTGCTAGACAGCACCGACACACAATTGTCACTCTTTTGCTGAAACATACTGGAACGTGGCCGATTCCAAAGCATTCTGCAGCACCTCCCTCACTCCCGCAGGCAAGTCCAAGGAGAACTCCTTAGATTCTCCACCAGGTTCCCAACCGGCTACAGCAGCAGCCTCCCTTTCTGTGGCTGCCCTTTGTGAACTCCCACCGGCAGCTGCCCTGCAGACTGGCGAGGTACCTTTGACACTCACTAGGAAGCAGCAACAAGCTGCAAGAAAGCAGCGAAAGGGTTCTGCCAAGCGAGTCGTCTGTGCTGGAACCTTCCTACACTGGTCCTTACGGGACAGGGTGGTTTCATGCACGCATCCCTAGAAACAACCTCCCAGATTGGAAATGGAGCCCCCTAACTATGAGAGACCTTGGAAACTCCCGAGATGATCAGCGTGCTACGTTTTGTCGGGGTCTTCTTGGCAGGCTTGTTATTCGTCTCAGTTAGCTGCCTGATCGCCGTCTCGGCCACCGGATCCAAGCCATTGGGCATATGGCTATCCCCTGAGCACAAGAAAGATACCAATGCTTGAAGTAGCAGCCTTCAGCATGGGCAAGAGGTCGCTTGCTGACCGCGATGCTTTTAACAGGCAACTACATGTGCACAAAGGTAGAGAACAGAATTTATTACGGACTTGCTGGAATAAACCAAAGGAAGGAGCCTCCATATAGCTCTCGGCTCTTTTAGGCACCTGAAAAGTTTCATTTCCCACCGGGCATATCATTAAAATACCCTTCCCGCTCAACAAAGACTTCCAAAGACTCCCAAGAGTTTGGGCAGCCTTGGCTGCAAACCGTCAAAACAGCAGCAGCGCTCTGTCCCAGAGACAATCGGAGCCCCAAGTACAGGGTGAGCAAAGCTCTTTGGGTCCAGATAGCCTGGAATGTTCTTGTCAAGCCAGGAAACACCCAGAGTCACAGACTGGATAGCCAGAGTGGAATTTCTTTTACCTGCCCCCACCTGCTCCCAACGCTCCACCCCCGCCTTCACTTGGGCACTTGGACATTCTCTTCTGCAGCAAGTGCAGACGAGTTCAGTGACCCACATTCAGACTGCCACTCTCCAAGAAAGGCTAAGGAACACAGTCGCTCTGGTAAGAGCCTCAGATGTCCAAGCACTTACGGCTACCGCTGGGCAAGGGGCCACGAGGGCAGCTGCTCTCCAAAAGCACCGTTGTCTTCTTTTCAGTCACTTCCACCTTGGAAGGTGACCTTGATGGTGAATCTTCGTGGTGAAAGAGAGGCAGAGACACAGAGACACCAGTAAGCGGAGACGAAGCTTAGGCAACTTCATTACTGTATCGTGGCCCCCTACGCGCACCCCAAAAAGCCTCAAGCGCCTACGGAGAGCCTGCAGAGGCTGGCTCCGTGAGGCTTTGCGGCAATGAAATACTAAGAAGCCTATTGGAAAGAGACGCCTGAAGCAGCCCCGTCGCGAGACCCCGTTCATGCTGTTTCCCAGCCCCACCTCACGGAATATCCACCACCACATTCATCAGGATGTCAGAATGCAAACAGCAACAACCGCTAGTAAGCAAGGTCAACATGCTTTTGGCTCCGCATTCAGTACAATACAGCGTAACTTCTTTAGCAGTGAAGAAAATAGAGCAAGAGCGGCAAAACACTTAGCCCGATATCCCGCAGAGGTTCCGCGGCAGCATACATGTTAGAGTCGGGACCTCCCGCCACCAAAGGGCATCAGAGAGGCTCGTCCCTCTCTGATGTCCCCCGAAACGCAGGGCTGCATCAATTCCCTCCCCCAAGGCTACACAGCCAGCCACAAGACGCTAAGGGAATGGCGACGATGCCCGCATTCCGACCCGGAAGCCAAAAACGCCGTGCAAGGTGCAAGTCTGCAACAATCGCAACATACGATGGCTAAACAGTTTTGCTACTACCCGTGTGAGCGGCCTCGGGAATGTTGCGGCCGAGTCTGCACCCCCATAGCAGCCACCCATACAAGACGCCTGTCGCGGGGCAGCCTCACCCAGTTTGCAGTCTGCCTTGGGCCGGGACTGAATCGTGGTGACAGTAGTCACGATGGTGCCGTCGGGCATGATGGTCCGGTCCATCTCCACCTTCTTAGTGGGGGTGATGCTGGTTCGCAGAGATGTGGCGTGCTGAGCATTCAAAGATGCAGGAGACTCCTGGAATAGCAGCTACAAAGAGTAAAGCGCAGCTCAGAGAGGCTCTCCTCCTCCTCCCAGATGGAAAGGCAGGCACATGGGTGACAAAAGCTACTGCCTTGGGTACTGAGGAGCCGTCCCCGCTACAATGTCAGTTGAATGGAGGGAGGCTCAGGGACCGAGGGCCAGGCAACACCCCTCCTCGGCCTAAGGGTCTGCCAGTCCCCTGTGACGAGCCCAGGCCTGATCACGCTTGATTCCAGCTAGCGGCTCACATTGTGAACGCTTCCCGAGCACGCATTTGTGCCGAGCTTATGGTGTTGTGAGCTCACCTCCAATACAATGGTAGCTTCAGCCGCCAGTGACTGCCCAGCTCCTGGGGCCAGCGAGCAGACCTGTCTCGCAGATGGCCGTCTGCCCAAAGAATCAAGCAAAAGCGTGGCATGTGCCAGCAGCACACCTGCGAGAAGGTACAGGAAAACAAAACACACCATGTGACCTCAGCACCTCCGATGCCTCCCAGGCAACCCCTGCTTTTGGGAAGCAGCCCTGTGGGCCAACGAAGCAGATCCCCACAACTCCGGTAGCTCCCAGGTTCGAGGCGGGGAGGGGGCGGGCAGCGCTCCTCCGCTCCTCTTTACCAATCCAGAAATTGACTCACTTAGTCGATTAGTCCCCAACCGAGTACAAACGAGCAGAGTTAAGAGCCTTCTGCAACGTTCTTCCAATACATGGGGGTGAATCCCCACATCCCTCTCCCTGCTTCAGAGTGGAGACGGGCGGGCCACGGGAACCTCCCGGGTACCAAAAAGGTCAGAGTAAGAGCGTTTCACTAAGAACAACAGACTCCAGAGTTACTTCACGCAGTCAGAGGCTCACGTAAAGTTGGATATGAAAAATCCTTTGCAGAGTTCATCGCACATTATACCGACACAGAACTACCACAGGCTCAAAGCACAGGAAGTCCCTTAGGCATTTTTGTCTCCCCATCTTACAATCCATCTTACAGCTGCCTGGACTCACTTCCCCCTCCGTCACTGTTCCCCAGCACCTGTAGCTTCAGTTCTTTACTTCTAGGTCCCAACTCCCTGTTGAAACAGAAAAAGACGAGCTGGTATTAGGCAATCTTTGCAAAATGGCCATGGAGCAAATGACCCCATTCCGTATCTTCCCTCCCTCAAATCTCACACACCTCATCACCTTTTCCAAAGCCCCACTACGTGCGTGCTACTTTGGAGGACACGACAAAGGGCAGCAAACTACACAGAAGAGGAGAACTCCGGTTCGTGTCCTCTGCAGGGCTGTGTAGGCTGACATGGGAAGTTGAGAGGGCAATCTGTCCAGAAAGCTGAGGTTTATGCGCCAGGCCTTCTGCAGCTGCCGCTCCCACATGCCGCCCGCGATCGGCGCTTGGGCCCATCCAGTTAAAACACAGAGCATCCAGGGGAGTGGGAAATACGTATGCAAGCTGGGGCAAATTAGTGGAATCGGTAGCCCGGCATGCGGGCGGCGCAAACACACTGCGGTGCAGACTCCACCTCTGCGCCATCCGCATCAGTTACTGCGGCACGGTAATGACACCCAGAGACCACACCGGTCTGCCTCCGCCGTGCCAACCAGAAGGAGGGCAGACACTTACAGAAAGAGCTCCTCATTCCACTCCATCTGCGCTGCAGCACCGGCACTGCCAGCTGTCACCGGCCTCGTCTGCTTCTGCTGCGGGGGGCTGTCTAGCTCTGCCACGCAGCGTATCTCCCCAACTCCTGCAACAGAGGGACAGAGCGCACGCGTGCGCTCGTCAACGCAAGGCAGCGGCTCGGCAGATGCATGCCCCTCTTTTCCATTCAAACCCACCCAAAACATCCACTCGCTCCAATCTCGCCACCTGCGCGCTCGCCCCTGCAGATCAGCAATGTTTTCACGCTTACCTCCCTTCCCCTGGCAGCCCAAGTTCAGCACTCGAAGATTCCGGAGCAACAGCTTAGAACCCAGAGGGGCTGCTGCTACTCCGGACGGGGACTCTCGAGTCAACTTATTGCTGGGTACCTGAGGAATGACGAGAGCGAGACCGATGCCTTTATCGTTCACTCGCCAGCAGACAGCAGCAAGACGCATGATGTTCGTCCTTGCATCTACTAAGTAGCTCCTCACACCGACATAGGGGAATACCCACAGAGCCATCAAGACATGCTGCAGGTTCCCCAAGCTATCGACCTCCGATGGGCCCCTGTGTTATTTCAGATGGGAAATTTAAGGCAGACGGGAAAAGAGACAGACAACAACAAGCTTGCTGGCTGCCAGACGGACAGCTGAAGACGACAAACCATGGACCGTTCCATGCCTGTAAAGGCTGCACTGGACGGAGCCTTGGTGTTCAGAGCAAGAGAGAGACTGCCCGAACGGAGATGCGTCTCAGGCAGTCCAGCTCCACCTCAACACAACCGGCACTCAACGTTCAGGAAACAAAGTACAAACAGAGCTGCCCTTCAGAGCAGTTCCTAATTATCCCTACTCCCCATGCCACAGCACCCCAACTCCTGTGACAGCGCAGGCCAGGACGCAGCTGTCGCCCAGAAGCGAGTCTCAACCCTTGGATTCCTGCCTGAGCCTCAGCCCTCCAAAGCGCCCCGGGGCACAGCGTTTGAGGCACAAGAATGACAAGAGGAGAGAGCCTTACCGCACCGGCTCCAGCGGTGCAGGCCTTCAGATTCACCATCATGGCTGGCTGCGTGCTGACAATGGTATCCTCGATCAGATCCTTTATGGTGGATAGATCCGCTCTCCCTTCGTTCTTCTCTCCGCAAATCAAGAGGAAATGCAGGAAAGTCATAACGAGGCAGACACATTTTCTCCTTATACAGCTCCAACTGCCTCTCGAGCCTCTAAGACGCTACACAGTCATTGTCCTGGTAATAACCCCCCAGGTACCCTTCCCATATCCTGTACTCGCTCTCCCCAGTGCTTAAAGCTTCCATGTAACAGCTGCAGGCAAATGTAAGTTGTCTAAATGAGACAAACTAAGCCTCTACACCTGTAGTCTACCCGTTGCAAATTTTGACAATACAGCTTTTACAGTTTGCCACATCCTTACCACCTCGTGAGATGGTACTACCGCACTTTCAGGAGAACAGCCAAATTCCTACATCTATTCAGGATAAAGCAGCAAGGGTGTCAATAGAACAAACAAATCAACCAAATCCGGATCACAGAAGCACAAGCATTCCCACGTTCAGCTCATTAAACCTCTAATACCCAGGGGTTCCGCACACTAACCTCTCAAAAAAACCCACAAACAAACAAAACAAAACAAACAAACAAACCAAAACAAAAAAACCACGAACCAACCCAGCTCATTTTGCAGCTCTACATTGGACAACGGCAGGAGGACCTACACAGACAGAAAGCCTTTTTTGCTACGCAGACTCCTATTCAGCTGTTACACCAAACTCAGACAACAGACACCGGTACTGCTTCGGCCCTCTTGAGGATGTGCTGTTTTGACAGAGCTGAGCTAGCATTGATTCCAGGGCGAAAGAATCCCCTCCCTCGCCCTAAAGGGCCACGACAACAAGTTGCCAACCTCTCCCCTCTGCAGCAGACTTCCTCTTGGCTCGGCGCTGTTTCTGCCCCTCCCACCCTTCTTCCGCTCGAGTCCAGCCTCCCACTGTTTGCCGCTCACCTCACGAAGTTGAAGTCTTGGAAGAACCGAAAGGTTCAAGTCTGGTCTGTCCTTGAACGTCCACGACACCAGGAGACCTTCGTTCTGTATCTCCTCCAAGCGGATCTCCACCTGGCCCAGAACAAATACCCATAGTCAGGAACAGTTTCTGTTTCCATTAGGTGCTTTTTGCCCCGTTTCAAATTCAGCAACTGAAAGGCCCTCACACCAGTGCAACAGTAAGAGACAGAATGTAAGAACACAAGTGGTCCCGGGCCTACTGGAAGAAGCAGCTGCAGAAGCCTCATCGCTCCGTAGAGAGATCTGGCTTCCTCGCTGCCTTTGGATGCCCAAGCGCCATCAGAGGGAAGAACGATAGGTTATTTCTTTGGCTGAAGAAAAAGCCTGCAGGACAATCCGAAAGAGCGAGTTGGGCACTGACACGGGATATTTACTGAGCTACATCAATTAACCATTGCCAAACCTAAGCATGGCCATTTGTAAGTTAGCAAAGCGTCTCTAGGAGATCACCTTTAGATTGAAAACTCATCCAGGTCACCAATAGTCTGCAACAACAAACCAGACTGTACACCATCCCGTAGTTCAGTTGAAAAGTTGCACACCCATACACCTGAAAGGCATCATTAATGCAACAGACAGAAACAGAACTACACAGGAGGAACTCCTGACCCAATATCTCTGGTAACAACAGGGGAATGAAATTTAACATCGTTCTAAAGTAACTGACAGACTGACATTTATTTACCATGAGCACAGAAGGTCATCAGTCGAAAGCGACAGATCTGGGACACGGTAGCTAGGTAAGTAACCAACAAGAGGTGCATAAAAGAAGCAAGACACGTTTGGGAATACAGTACTTGAAGTATTCCAACCAACGGGCATATGGTAACCTTACCAGCGTTTCACAATGCAGCAGCAAGACCTCAATTAGAATACCACACGCAATTCTCTACAAGAACGATCAACCCAGAACTTCAGCAGGTGCAGACAAGGAGACCTAGAAAATGCCGGCGAGTAGAGGAGCAATTTGATGAGACATGACAAAGGCCACCTGGCTCCCAGAAACTACGCAAAGATGAAAAGCAACCGCAGTTGCCGCCCACAACTAGATCGGCAGCCGGCGTGCTAAATGCAGAGGAGAGAGAGAGAGGAGCTATTTAAATGACCGCAGAACGGGGGCACAAAACCAAACCAGGATGATCTGATAAATGTAGGTTGAAAATGTTAATAAAGCTTCTGAGAGCAAAGGGGTTCTCGAACAACCTTCCAACTGCAATACCTGCAATAGCAAGGGATTGGCTTCTGCTACCACAGACTTACTTCCAATTTCGCCATGTCTCCCTATAGCGCAAACGAGCGCGCAGTCTCCAAGCAAGATACCGTGCCCAGCGTCAAGCCCTTCTTCACGATGGGAGCAAAAATCACACTCCAGAGAAGCAAATCCAGCCAGAAAGTGACTACGGAGTTACCATTGCAATTTCACAGAGCTTCTGTTCTGGGAGAAGCATCTCCAATATTCAACACAGGAAAAAAATCTGTAGCACACTCTTGTGAATGTATTAAGGGGAGCACTGACAAGCAAACCACTCCTCACCGTGGATTTGTTTTGCATGCCAACAAGCAGGACAACACCATAAATGTACATATGCACAGGACACGTCTTTCCCTATCCATCACACTGCGAGGGTAATTAAACTCTGTGGACCTTTCGCTTCCTAAACACCCGCTTAAAAACACAGTATAGAACGCTGCCATGCCTCAAATCTCTCTGGGTTTTGTTACGGCTACGTGACATAGCCAGGATCTGCAGAACAAGCCTCAGAAAACGGGACTCAGCACGCAGATCGGGAATATTTGCCACCCCGCCAAACGTTAGTGACAGCACGCTGCTTCTTCCGGCACGATGAGGCCTCCTTCCTTGATGGGCGCGGGGCCGGGTGAAAGAACAAGTTCAATGGCTAACTTTTTACAACTGTTACCTGAGCCTGCAGCACAGCCAAAGCGACATGATAGGTGTCCACAGAAACAGCAACTGGGGACTGCTGAGTAACAGAGACAGGGAATTTCACAGCTTCAGCTGACAGATGGCAGCATAGCACCTAGAGAGAAAAGGAAGGAAACGAGTTTATATCCTCAGCGAGAGACAGCCGTGCGATGGCAAAATGCCTAAAAGCAATAGGCAAGGTTGACGCATCGTGGCAGGAAAGAAACATCAGGCTTACTCCCAGACCCAGTTCCACACTGCGAACTTGCCATTTCAGACTCTGTACATGAGGCAGTAAAGACTTATCGGTGACAGGAGCTCTCTTCTCCTCTCCACTGGAGGACCCTGATATCTGGGCTCAGCATCCATACGCCCCAGCTCCACCAACACGTCTCCTGCCGGGGCTCTCCCAGAGCTCACCGACGCACAGCCCCAGAGCTGCAATCTTACGAGCCCGTCGACCGGCCTCCGAACTCAACACCAGACCTTGCCCAAAACTTCCCCGGTTCCACCATCCCCATTGCGCAGGCCTCGGCAATCTCCATAGAACACACCGTCAGTCGACGGAGAAACCCCATACCGTACAATTCAGAACAGCAAAGCCTTACCATGCTGTGGTCCGACTGTCCCTTGCACGTCACGCGACTTATATTTGCGGCTGGTGGTAACCGAGGACCCTCTTCAAATGTGATCTGCACTGAACTCTATGAAAAGAGGACTCCATTAGTTCCCAGTGGTCAAGGTATCCCAGATAGTTTCAAAGAGGACAAACGATTCTGACGTGGGGCCCCAGAGACACTCCGGTTCATTCCCATGAATCTGGCCAGCACACGGAACCGTCACACAGTGCAATTCTACCCACCTTGGCTTGTCCAGACAGAGAAAGGAAACAAGGTCTCCAGTCAAGGCTTAGACTCACAAACACTATGTTAATTTCAGACCGGCAAGCCCGAATGAGAATGGAAAATTGTTCTGGATAGCAGTCAACTATAAGTCAAGTACGTTAACCCTTCTTCATTGCAGAAGCTTTGATGTTTCTTCTCTCTCTCCCTCTGTGCTAATCCTGCCCCAAGTAAAAAAAAAAAAAAAAAAAAGAAAAAAAAAGAAAAAAACCCCACCACAACAAAAAAACCCCCGAAAACCAAACCAAAAAAAAAAAACAATCAACAACAACAAAATCCACCCTCAGCATATGGTATGTCAGCTCCTGTGCTCAACTTGTTCCCTTCCCTCTGCCCCCCCGCTCTCCTGGTTTATTAGATCACAATCTCCACTGCGGAAGCATCCCTCTTCTTCGCTTGAGGATTTCCCCATATAACAGGACCAGTTCTCTACAGAGAATCCTTCTCAAGAAATACAAGACAAAGAGTTGAGAGCATCCCTGCACTCAACCTGTCCCTCAAAGATTCCCTCTGCTCACAAGGGGCAAAAAGAGAGAGCGAGCAGACAATCTGAGCACAAGAACACGACCGTTTCCTGAGGTGCTAATGTTTTAGGGCCAGGGTGACCGAGAGGGAGGATAAAGGTCTGGGAAACCACACTCGTTTTCTCAAGCAAACGAGACTGTGCACCGCCACCTCCATGCAACAGACCGATCCAGGTGACAGGCGGAAGGTGGGTGGAAGGGGCTCTCGGACACTAATCTAACCGGCACACATACTACAACCTGAAGAGCCACTTGCTCATCAAAAACTAGTCCGGACGCGCACCATCCTCTCAACGCAGACACGAGGCAGCTCTCCCAGTGACCAAACTTCAAAACTGAAAGACTCAATGGAGAAACAATGCCGCATCACTCCCTGCTGCTTCATACTAGTAACGCCTGCCGTTTCTTCTTCTCACAAGCCTCCTCCACCAGAGCCCTGTGTTCACCCTCCTGGGTCAGTTGAGAATATCAGATCAGCCCTTCCTCTCCGCAACCAGAACCTCTGCCCAACAACTCAAGTACATAATAATCATCAGCAAGCTGTTGCCCTGTTCTTCTCAATACGTCACAGTCTCACCAAACTGGGAGGCACTGGCCAACTTCAAAAGATCTCGTTACTCAGCCCACTCGGAATGAACCACATGCACAAGGTAGCGTGAATCTGTATATACCCCAAGGCAGGGAGAAAACACAGAGGAAAACTAAAACAAGAAGGGTAGCATGTGCTTGACAGGCAACTCAATTCCTTTCAAGTCTTTGCCCCGTTTTAAGGCAAGTAACTTGAAAACCAAACAGGAAATAAGAAACACCAGCTGTTAACATTTAAAGATCTACAGAAAAGAGCGACACCTTGTGACTGAAGCCGCTCTCTCGAGTACCAGGGATGAGAACGAGACACGGCCAGGAGGCAGACCAACCCTCATCTGCCCGCTGCCAGCTCCCTCAGATCACGCTCCTAACAGAATCCGCCCGAATTCAGATGCTGGTGTGCTCCAACCACGAATGCGCTCCTATAAAGCTCCTACCACGTGCGTTACATTCTCACGTTCACCGTGATTCGGAAACACGAGGAAATGTGGGCAAATCTAGACCTGAACGAGACTAGGACATATTCTTTTAAAATTCACCAAACTGAAACAAGCCATGCAG
The DNA here is from genome assembly GCF_965638725.1 of Aptenodytes patagonicus. Taxonomy (NCBI): domain Eukaryota; kingdom Metazoa; phylum Chordata; class Aves; order Sphenisciformes; family Spheniscidae; genus Aptenodytes; species Aptenodytes patagonicus. The sequence goes on from NC_134971.1 coordinate 54,606, forward strand.
AAACAACAAAACCACAGAAGGAAACAGACTATCAAGAGGGAAGCGACCGAACAGCGTTTCTCCAGAACTAGGACTCTGGAACGCTAGCATCCCTCTATTATCCTTTTATGGCAAACCATGAGACTTCTACCCCAGTTTTGGCATTTCCCTTTCCCTTTCTTGGGACTACGCACAAGGGAAAATGAGACAGCACACCCAGAGGATGGTAAAGATAGCTCTTGAACAAGCAATCAAGACAGGAATCTACAGTTCTTCCCCAGCCTTACCAACAAGGCCGTGGAAGCAGGCTTATAAATCTGAGGGCCGAGACCCTCCACCGTTCTGCATCCACACCAAGAGCCTGACGTACTCACAACCATCCCCTCCTCCACGCTAACTCCACTCTTAAACCCAGCTTTGCAGAGCTGCGTTTCCTTATGGCTTTTTGTCAGTCGATACAGCTAAAATGAAAAAAATGTGACAGCAAAAGGAGCTAAGAATAAGTCTACCTGGGAGAAAGTGAGATCGCTCGCTTCTAAGCCTCAATCTATCCCCGACTCCCCTTGGGACTTAAAAGGAGAGCAGGGGTGGAGTCAGACTGGGAGCAGGGAAGGAGCTACCGTCAATTGGGACGAGCGCTATCAGGCCTTACGTCCCTCCCCTCGACCAGATCCAAGAATAATTTCGTAAGCTTTTCGTAGACTGGGGAGGGAGCACGTGGCCACAGGGGAATGCTTTTTATGACAAGGCTAGTGCATTTTCAAAGACAGAATTGCCATTGGTTCTAAACCGAGGTTTACCTGAAAACTGCAATGCACTGCAAAAAAAAGGAGACGCAGCTTCTCCTTCAAGATCTCGGCAGATGACAGGACTATCCTTTATGCAACTTCATTGCAAAAACAAAACAAAAAAACCTAACACGCACCCAGCCCAGAACAAGTCTCCCGTTCTGTGGTCTTTGGAAGGTGCGCATGGACTACACGGAGAAGACTGTAGTCAACCTGAGGCTGACTTCACCTAATCGCACTGAACTTTTAGAAGACCGGAGGAGTATTGCCTTAAAAAAAGTTTTCAATTACAGTTAGCGCTTTCATATTATTAAGTCCCTACTCTCTTCTCATTTGGCAGCCCCCTAGATCGCTTGAAAACATAATTCCTCAGGACACGCAATGAAAAGTTACTCAGCCTTGCAATACGTTAGCAAAGTTGCAACGACCGAGACAAAAACGGTCTTACTTCTTCTACTGGTACAGTCTCCTGATGCTACAGGCTGTAATGCGAAAGTTCTCGTACAAGTCAGCGAAGAGTTCCTTGGCAGAACGCATCTTGCAAAAAGTCATGTACCGAAGCACTAGCTAAAAGACAAAATGCTAATTTTCAGTTGTTTTATCACCTGACAAAGAGATACCTCAAAACCAACTGCATTATAAAGGATAGTTGCGAGTATACGCCAAATGTTGCAACGCAGTAATTTTCTATGTGGATCGCAAACTTTAGACGCGACTGAAATCATTACATAAATAGTTATCTTGAACAACAGTTACATATCTCCGCAGCTTTGCGAGCATTACTGGGATTCAGGGCCCACACTAAGCCTTCCACCTCCATCCCCGACTGAAGTCTGTGCCATTTCTTCTGCGTGGCCGAAAGAATTTCCGTGCCTTAATTCCAAGGCTCAAGGAGGAAACACTAGCAGAAAGACCATTGTCATCTCTTTCCCAGTTAGACACGATCAGTCACTTTATCCCATTTTACCAGGACCGGGGCTGGGGCCGGGGGCTGAGTGCTGGAACGCTGCGACTCAAAAGCAGGGCGTTGGCAGGAATGGGATGCCTGAGGGGCGGGAGAAGAAAAGGGTCGAGATGGAGTATTTTTCCCAGTTAAACAGATGTAAGCAGCTCCAGGTAACTCCCGATCTTATCCAGAATCCCACATAAGACATAGCTCCCCAGAATAACCACCGGGCCCCGCTTCAGAGAACAGCTTTTAGACCCAGCAACTCGCTGTAGCAATGCCGCTTTCTGAGTAGACGTGCTCCAGACGAGGAGCGACTGCAGGAGAAACTGAAGCGTGGCCCTCCAGGGGCCTCCATGTCATTTCAGCCATCAGCTAATCTTCACCTTAAAGGAGTTCTAAATTCCGGAACTTAGAAATTCAGGTCATTTTGTGAGGATCTGAGGAATTCAGCGCATGGCAGAAGAATGCAGCGTATCAGATATGGGTGACTGCTGACACTTGACCACCGCAACATTCTGACAAGAGGGGCACGGAAGGAGAGGGCACGTTTCTACAGGGGGAGGCAGTTTGCAACTGTTCTCCCCTCTGTTCGGTCCCCTGCCAAGTCCTCTCTCCAAAAGAGAGAAGGCCTCTGCCTGTGCGTGCTCCGTCCCAGAGAACGGCCCTCAAATTTCCCATCAGGTCTTGAAAAGAGAAGCAGCGGTTGCCGTGGCCCTAGGCGAGCCACTGTACTGAGCCAACCCCAGGGGGCCGCTAGGCGTCACGGCAGTGGGTCCCCCTCAATAGAATACGCATTGTATCAGAACGAACTTACTTTCAGTCACAAAAGGAAGAGCTGGCTTTGAGGGCTCAACACCAGCAGGATCTGCAGGGTTTCGGCTTCTGTACAATAAATCAGCTGAGCATATCCTGACGCTCGGAAGTTTTCTGCAGCAAAAAGGACCGCTTTTTCAGGATACGGATCTCAGGTTCAATGCTGCACCTGGCTATTTGCACAACCAGGGGAAGGCGGGGACGAGGAGGGAGGGAGAAAGGGATGGAGGCAGGCAGAAGGAAGAACTTTAGCAGCTGACACGTTAAAACACCAGATCAAGTTTCTCACATCTTACCCAGTGTAACTATCAAGAGCGTAATCTTACAGTACGTAATCTAGCCTCATTTAGCTCCAGACAAAAGAGTCCGTTCCAACAGCCTGCGGAAGATAGTCCCGCAGCCACCTTATGCAGCACCACCCTCTCTTCTTGTACCTCCTCCCGTAAGATCAAGAACATATCCCGGTTAGTAATCGTTAGACTACTACTCATAATCAGTCCTACCTTCTCTCAGAGCAGTCAGGCCCGCACTCTGGACTCCTCCTGCCTTTGGTATACTTAAGGGACTGTTTTCTAACTCTCTTAGAGTATGATGAAGGTTTCTGAACTCATTCCAAGTAACCAGTGCAAGAAACGGGACATGAACACAACAACGGGGCCAGTCTATTTTTTTTTTTTCCTCCCCCTCTACAAAAACTTCTTACCCTATTTTGGAACGGGCACCTTCCCATTTTCTCAGTCATCGACAACTAAGCGCAAGCAATTGACGCCATTAAAGGATACTACAAGACAAAGAATCAACAGAGAAGGAACAGCCAAATTCACAAAAGCAGGCACAGCTTACGGTTTGGTGGTTAACTTGATCTTTATCCCTGCATCTGGCAGATCAACCACACCTTTGTGGAAAGAGCCATTTTTCCACAAACCTCCTAGGAACAGAGCACTCGGTCTCTTGAAAACCTGTCAGAGGACAAGCTCATCCTAAAACTAATGAACAATTTTGAATACCCTGTCCTTTGACACCATCAAGGTGTCGGGGATACAAACATCCATTCCTATTTTCTAATGCTAGCCAGCTAGATCTAAGGTGGGAAAGAGAGACTGGGTGCTGCTACATTCCTGTTAAAAAGAACAATTTCACTTATCACAAGTAGCAACGAAGGAGAAACCATGCCAACCTTTCCAAGTCAATCTAACATTTGGTGAGTCAATCTAACACAGCAAAGGAGGAGGTGAGCAGTCATGTCACATGTGGAGCGGAGAGAACTTCAGGTGGGAAAGCGAAGGACTGAACACAACGGAACAAAGAGAAAAAAAATGTTCTTTCTTCAAAAGGAAAACAATAAAAGCTAGCTGGGGAGCGTCAGTGAGACAGGTCCACTGAACCAAATCTGCCCAAAACAGCAGCAAGAAGCGACACCCAGCTTCACGAGCGGGGTCTCTGACACACCTCAGAATAAGAAGACACAACATACATGAGACAAGCATTAAGAAAGGTAATGTTTGGAACAAGTCAATTCCCTGATCCATCTGTAACAGGCAGAAGACATAACTTCGCAGGTAAAAACATCCGCCGGGTAGCAGAAGTACACAATCCAAGGCAGACAGCCCATCTGCATTCATGCCTGCGCAATACTTGTGGAGGCTGACTCCACATATTTCTTATGAGAACAAAACTTGCCCTGAGACATGCTGCTCTTCCAAGTAGTAACGCTCAACCACCTCACCTCGTAGAAGTGACAGACAACAAAGCCTCTCAGGAAATTCACCATTCCCACACGGCCAACGTATGGGGTACAGGGACCAGGTGTAGTACCAGCTATGGCCTTCTTTACAAAACCTGTAACAGTCTGTGCTCTAAATCCACGTTACCCGGTCTTAGGTGACTTCGTACATCCTTTCAAAAGGAGCGGCGGACAATATTTTTAAATATTCTCTGCCCTAGGATACTTGACACCAGTAAAACAAAAACGTTCCCAGTCCAAGGCTGGAAAAGGAACGCAAAGTTGCAAAGGCAGCTCATTATGCGCAAATGTCCCATCCTGGTCATTTTGCGCTTCCTAACACCAGGAGGCAACTCTAAGCAGGAAAACAAAAGAGCAAAACCGAACTTCCCCATGCTTGCTGATGAAGTTACAGCCTCCTTTGGTCAAACTGCAGAGGACATTCATTCAGCTCTGCAGCCTTTATTCAAATGGCTGTACCACACGGGTGCAACTTACTTGCCTTGTAACCGAAAGGGACTTCCCCGAAAAGAGACAGGTGCCACGCAGGTGACACGTAACAAAACCAAGCATTTCTTCCTAAGTTGACTTCCTCAAAGATCCATCGTCTTCATCTCATCCCAGCAAGTTATTATGAGGGGATTACACTGAGGCAAATGAAAATACAGAGAAATGAAGAGCTACAGAAGGTATGCTGGAAAAACTGCGGTGCAAGCATTCCCAAAGGAGCCAAAGCCATGACGTTACCTATGGGGTTGGACTTTGCGAAGCCTATTATGCTGATACAACTAACAACGGGTGGGGACAGGGGGAGTAACAATTTCTCATTCCTCCCCACCTTCACCAATCGCCTGATTTTTTCACGTGGTCATGCTGCACCGAGAGATCTGCTTTTCTGTTCTGCCTGTCGTCCAGTACTTAACTCACTTTGTCAAACAGAAGGAGACTTTTCCAAGCTCGTTGGAAAACTCAAACACAAGTTCACATTGCATTCTTCAAGATTTTGGTTTCCTTTTCTTCAAACACATTAGTTTCACGCTAATCTTTTTTAGCTCTTGGTTTTCCCACTCAGCTTAACAGAAAGGCTCCCCCTTCCCATTCACATGACAGAAAGAAAGGAGATCACGACAGACTTTGGACCATAGCTTTTGTGGGCAAAAGCCCCTGCCTTGCAGGCAATGCGAGTTACTGTGCAATTATTTCCACATGGAATCGGCGAGGCATAGCCTTCATGAGCTTCAAAACGATGCAACAGTAATGCTGGGAGATGAAAGGGAATAAACACCGGCAAATTCGGAAGAGGTTGCTGCAGAAACCCCAAAGCGGCCACATCAGCCGGTTTCATCAGGTCTGACTCGGGCTCAGGCCCCAAACCGCGTCAAACGAAGCGTGCTGCCCGACGCCCACCTTTCCGTACGCGGTGTGCTCCCGTTTAGTTACGCTCCCGTCCCACCAGGCCCGCGCAAAGCTGCTCGAAAAGCGACGCCGGCTCCTTCGGCCAAGACCTGGCAGCCCCCGAGAGCGCCCGGCGAGGAAGGCTTCCCCGGAGCCCAAGAACAAAGGGCGGGCGGCCCCGCCCGCCTAGAAGTCGCCGCCGCTCCCCCCTCCGCCCCCGCCGGCAGCTCCCCCCACCCCACCCCACCTCGCCTCGCCTCGCCTCGGCGCCCGCCCGGGCCCCGCCGTACCCCGTGCCGGCGCGCCTGGCTGTTGAGGGCTCGCACCCAGGCCCGCTGCCACTGCTCCCGCAGGGACCGGAGAGCGAGCAGCGCGGCGAGCAGCGCCCGGGCCCCGGTCTCCTCCGCCGCCACCGCCCCGCGCCGCCGCAGCACCCGCAGGGCCGCGGACCTCCAGTACTGAAGCAGCCAGGCCGCGACGGTGAGCAGCGAGGCGGCGAAGAGCAGCACCAGCGCGGCCCAGCCCGGATCCAGCCCCATGGCACCGCGCTCAGCGACTCACGGCGGGCATGGTGGGCGGGCCGCCGTCCGGCCGCGGCGCCGGCCCAGCCGCCGCCACCTCCCGCCGGGGGAGGCGAAAGGAGGGGAGGCCGCGCCGCCGCCCTCCTCCCGGCCCCGCGGCGCACGGGGGCCCAGCCCCCGCCGCGCGCCGCCGCAGCCTGGCCCTTAGCGGCGCCCCGGGCCCGCGCGCGCTCAACCGCCGGCCCGCGCGCGGCGCCAGCCTCCCCCCACCGACCGGTCGCCTTCTTCCGGCGCTGGGGCGCGGCGCAGCGCGCGCGCCCCCCCGCGGCCTGGCGGGGCGGCCCGAAGCGGGCGGGGGTCTACGCCGCGGCCCGACCGGCTTACCGCCCGGGCGGACTCCTTCCGTTCGCCCGCCGCCAGCTCGGGCCGCCCTCGCTGCGGAAGGCGGGCAACACGAGTTTTGACCACCTCTTCTCACGACGGTCACGACCCGGGGTAGCGGTGGCCGGCCGGCGGCGATTCCTCGCTGCTGGAGCTGCGGAGTCCGCGGCCAACCGCCCCCCCCCCCCGCCCCGCGCCGCCGCTTCCCCCCTAGCAGTGACGCGCGCCGGCCTCAAAGTTTCTTTAAGGCTCAATCAGAGTTTGCAAAGTCATCGCTGCCGAAGTTCGATAGAGGGCAGAGCGGGGGCGGCCTCTCTCCGCGCAGCAGCAGCTCTCCAGGCAGCACAGAGAAAGCCATCAGTAACCACCGCGGGTCGCCGCTCCCGGCTCGGAAGAAGCGCAGGGCGCGGGAGAGAGCTCCTCGCCGCTACCGCGCCTTCTGCCGCTTCCCCCCCCTCCGCTCACCGACTCACACCCGAACGCAACGCCTGTGGACGGACATGGCGCCTATCCCCCATCCCCGAGGGCCCAACGGCTGTTACAGATTTCCTGGCACTTGAAGATCTCAAGTAAGACATTTTATTGGGGGGTTTCCAACATCGGGGGCAGGAAGTGACGTACCTGGGGGCGGAATAGAGCCGGCGCACCGTTCGAGGGGTGCTGAGGCGGCCATGGCGGTTGCGGGCGCTGCGGGGTGGAGTCCGTCGCGGGGCCGCCCCCAGGTCGGGGCGAGCGCCGCTTCCCGCGCAGAGAGCTTCGCTTCGCGGGGCACGCGAAGGCTCCAGCGCTGGGCGCAGGCGAAAGCGCTACCGGCCGCGGTCCCGGCCGGCGTCCGAGCAGAGCCCCGCGCCGGCAGGCGTCCGATGCCAGGGCCAAAGATGGCGCCCCCCCCCCCCCCCCCCCGGCCGGAGGGAGCTCCCGCATCCGGTACCTCCTCTCTAGCGTCCGGCTGGAAACACGCGGCGGGAGGCGTTGGCGGGCGGCGCTCCGCGCCCAGCCCCGCTCTGTGCCCTTGGCAGGGGCAGCGCCCGCTGTGGCCATGGCGGCCGCGCCCGCCGTGCCTCTCCTCATTAACCTCGGCGGGTCGCTGCTGGGCTTCGTGGCCACGCTCGCGCTGATCCCGGCCTTCAAGGACCACTTCCTCGCCGCGCGGCTCTTCGGCGAAGACCTCAACAAGGCCTCACGGCGGCCCGTGTGAGTAGCGCTGCCCCGTGGGGCCGAACCGGCCCCGGCCCCGGCCCCGGGAGTGGGATCGGCCGGGCTGACTCCCCACCTTACCTTCCTTTCAGCCCCGAAGCACAGGGCGTGATCAGCGGCGCCGTGTTCCTTATCATCCTCTTCTGCTTCATTCCCGTGCCCTTCCTGAGATGCTTCGTGGAGGAGCAGTGCGCGGCCTTTCCTCACGACGAGGTGAGGCTCAGCTGGCGCTGGGAGCGGGGCGGGCACGGGCGGGGAGCGGCCACCGGTAACCGGCCACCGGTAACCGGGGTCCTGTTCTCTGTCCCGCAGTTCGTAGAGCTCATCGGTTCCCTCCTTGCCATCTGCTGCATGATTTTCCTGGGCTTTGCAGATGACGTTCTGAACCTGCGCTGGCGCCACAAGCTCCTTCTTCCTACCATGGCTTCCCTCCCACTGCTCATGGTTTACTTCACCAACTTTGGGAACACGACCATTGTAGTGCCTAAGCCCTTCCGGCTGCTGCTGGGCATGCACTTGGACCTGGGTAAGTTACGAATTGCCAGGAGCCATCATCCCAGCGGGGAGCGATCGGCGGAAGGGGGTCACCTGACAGCACTCTGTGCTGCAGAGGGAGCGTATGAAGGATTTGCTCACGTAACCAGCGAGAGGGCACAGCTAAATATTAGGTTGGAAAGAACACCCAGAAACCCAGCATCCAGCCATGCGCAGATAGGCATCAATCATTTTTTCAGCATTCTGGCAATACAGTTGAGCGCCAGGTGCACACGGCACTCGGCTGCTGCCACTGGCATGACCGAAGGACAGAAACAGAGCGCTACAGCCTGTGTCGCAACAGTTTGCTGCAGTTGCCGCGTTGTACATAGGCGTACACGTGATGGCCGAGTCATGGGAGATTTATTAGTAAGCTACTGCTATCAAAACTCACCACGATCGCTAGGTAATGGATTGCTGTACAAAGCAGGAAGCCAGAGCTTCGGTGAACTGGGCCGGGGCCTGCTTCGCCTATGAATGCTAAAGCACTTGGCTCGCTCTGATCTGCAGGTATCCTCTACTACGTGTACATGGGCATGCTAGCAGTGTTCTGCACTAACGCCATCAACATTCTCGCTGGAATTAATGGCATTGAAGCAGGGCAGTCTCTGGTGATAGCTGCTTCCATTATCGTATTCAACATGGTAGAGTTAAACGGTAAGGAAGATAACCTATATGTTTACCGGTGCAAAAAGCAAAGATAGAGTCCTAGGTTTCAATATCTGGTATTACTAAAAATCAGCCAGTCCTGTCTTACCACAAACGCATTCTTTTTTCTTTTCTCTATAGGGGATTATCGAGATGATCACATTTTTTCTCTCTACTTCATGATTCCCTTTTTTTTTACCACGCTGGGGCTGTTTTACCACAACTGGTAAGAGGATGGACGTTCAGAGTTTCTTCAGAAACCTTTGCCTTTACTTTCTCCCCTTTCAAACAAACAAAACCACTTACTGACGTGCAGGTGGGATGCTGGAGCATAGACAGGCTTCTTGCCAGAAACAAGAGTGCGAAGCATTGATGCACGGGTAGCTTTTCTTTTTATTAGAACAATTCCAGTCACACCGGCTCACCAAAATGCATAGAATACGCTCCCTCACATGTCTCTCTAGCCGTTTTTTCATACCGTATTCTCTGCGAGTCGAGTTGTGTGTCACAGTCCCGCAGTTCTTGGCATCAGTACCCGCAATTGTTTGTTTTTACTATGTAGATTTGCTGCGGTTCCCTCTTGGCCCCTAACCTGCCACGCGTGAATACATTCAATGGTTATAAAGTCACTTTCACAGCAACAGCGACATGACAGACCTTTGCTTTTCTGCCCTGGGGACTGCAGGTACCCGTCTCGAGTGTTTGTTGGGGACACCTTCTGCTACTTTGCTGGCATGACCTTCGCCGTGGTGGGGATCTTGGGGCACTTCAGCAAAACAATGCTGCTTTTTTTCATCCCGCAATTGCTCAACTTCCTCTACTCATTGCCTCAACTCTTCCACGTCATTCCTTGTCCCCGTCACCGGCTGCCGAGGTAATGTACCCGAGCGGCCTATAACGGTACCACAGATTGTGCCTTTTGTCTCCAACACCAAGTGAGCCAGGTGGTGATAGGTGCTCTTTCTAAAAGCCATCAAAGTAAGTTTTCCAGTTAAAAGTTAGCTGGCTCACTCTGCCAGCTACGGTCGAGCTTCACAGAGTAGAGGCTTCTCAAAGAAGTTAACTTTTCCGAGCACCCCACCCCCACAGATACAGAAGAGTGATTTTTAACCATGTAAGAATATTATTACTCTCAGCTACAAGGGCGAGCGAAATTGATACAGGCCGCTTTTAATGCTGTTGCAGCAGGATCTGCTAAGATTTCATAGTAGCAAACATTCTGTGGCACTATGCCACGTCAGCGACTGTCTCTGCAGATGTTAGATTCTATTTTATTTTGAAAACTGTACAGCTTTATGCACGTATTGGGGGTGCGGTGGGGAGGAATCTCTTCCTGACTCTGGTGTCAGGTGTCTGGTGCCGACACCTCTGACAACAGGTGTCGGCAGCTGTTGTTAAGCGTCTCGGATTCTTCTCGCTTTTTCCGCCACTGGATTTCTTTCTCAACTACTCAGCTAGGTCCCAAGTCTGCTTGCGTAGGGATATCTCTGTCTCCTTGCTCTATCCCAACTAAAATTTTAATGTTTCTTTTAGGCTCAATCCTAGTACAGGGAAGTTGGAGATGAGCTACTCCAAATTCAAAACTAAGAGCCTGTCTGCCCTGGGAACAAACATTCTGAAGGTAATAGCCAAAAAACATTCAAAATCCAGACGCATTTTGAGGCGGTGATCAAACGCGAGAGGAACAGGATGGGAGGGAATCCAGAACTTCTGGGTTCACTTGTTATTTCCTGGCTCAAATCCAGAAGAAAATACTCTTCTTAGTCCGTCACCATCCCTCGCAGTCACTCCATTGCGTTAATAATCAATCTTTCAGAACAACCACACGTAGCAGCGTTCCGGGACCATTATAAGCCTGTCCTGTCTTTTTAGTAAGAGCAGGAGCCAGACTTTAGGGATGGTACAGCAAAAGGGCTCTTGAGCAAAACCAGCCAGTGAGCGCCAAACGATCCTGGTGAAATAGCATGCAGTATTTCTTTCCCCAGGCAGTCAAGATCTTGCACATAGTAGATGTGAGGAGTGGAACGGATGAAGACGGCGAATACACCGAGTGCAATAATATGACACTTATTAACTTTGTCATAAAGCTGATTGGACCCACCCACGAGCGAAATCTCACTCTCCTGTTGCTACTCATTCAGGTCAGACAAACGGTTCCTTCAGTAGAAAGATGTATTCTGCAGTAGAAACAGATCCAAGTCGGTCTCAAGAGTTTCAAGGGGCAAGTAAAGTATTGTGCTCTTCACACAAGATGCAGTTGAGCTGTGGAACCTGAGGAGAATCGCAGATTTACACAGCTCGAGGAGTAAACACATCCCTCCCCTCTCTCTTCCCCCCTCCCCCCCTGCCCCGGTTCCTTGAGAGCTAATAAATACCAAGTCCTTAGGTTAGCTTGAGAAGATTCCCAAGGCGCGAGTCGTTGGATGCTAGAAAAAAAGACATGAGGAAAGCAGAGTGCCTTGTCGCTCTGTCCCCATACAGCCTTCTTCCATGTTCCTGGTTTTAAGTCATACCAAATAACAGTCCCGGAGTTATCTCCAGCTGGTGGACTTGCATAAGCGTGGCACGCAGCTCAGTGGTATCTGGAATCTGAGCGGGATGCGGGAGCGCTTTGAAGCAACTTGGAGCGCAAGGATAACATGCCTCACAGATACCACCGCTACCTCTATTCAGCACATGAACTCTCATGCATAATGTAGTAGAGACGCCACTTTTGGAAAGGCCAGCCTTGCTTAGTTGCCCACAATAACATTCTTTTTTCATCCTCAGATCAAAGATAAGAGATTCTTACTAGGAAAGAGAAGAGACATTTAGCCAAATTCCCATTCGGGAGGAAGGACTACCAACGAACAAACAAACCTAGAGACCGAACAGGGCTTAGGCAGACTACATCGGGGATGGGAGAGGATGGGAAGTACATACCACTTGATCTTGAGCCCAGTCACAGCAGAGAAGTCTTGGCAGCGCCTTCTTGTAAGGATGCCAAATTGCAGCTTTGACACGAGGTATTTTCCATAGGGTTTATGTTATAATACAGGCTCCTTAATAAGGAAAGAATGGTTCCCAACCATTCATCTCGTCCACTCGTTCTCACAGTGTAACTATGCGCAGGCACATGCAAGAAATCCCCCACAGATAGCTACGATGCTCAGAGAAAGAAACAAGGCCTTTGGCTAGACTTCCGCCTTTCATCTTTCTATACCTAAAACACTTTAGCCTAAATGTTGTTATTTAGTGAAACGAGGCATGCTGGAAAGCGTAGCAAGTCCATCGGGAAAGGAGGAATCTGCCAGCCTTAAACTATTTAACGTTTCTGTTCTCCGTCTGATTTTTACCTAGGTCCTGGGCAGCATGATTGCCTTTTCAATCCGGTACCAACTAGTGCGCTTGTTTTACGATGTCTGACTCGGCTGTCAGGGAGCAGGGGAAAGAGTTGTACCTGCCAGTCAATTTTCTCCAGTTGCTGACCAAATGATTCAACTGACCTTGCTTCGGCCCTCTGAGAACCTCAGGACACCTGTCAAAACACAGCTCTGCGTGGGCCAGTCTTGAACCGTAATCATCTTCCCCCCCCCCCCCTTGCAGAGAAGGCTTTTGTCCAATTCTGCTAATAGAAAAGATTCACTGCTACTGGGACATCATTGTTACTGGGAATACCTTTCAGAGGGGAAGTAAATGACCCAAATGTTTACTCACAGTACTTGGAGAAAGTGGGAAAGATGAAATCTCTATACATCTAAACAAGCATGTTACTGTTCCCAGAGAGAGAGAGAGAGAGAGAGAAAAAACAGGAACTTCAATTTCTGTGGGACTCTGTACAGCAGAACAAGTAAACCAGAATCCTCTCCTGGCTTCTCCAATCCTGTCTTTGGTCCATGGACGTAGAGTAACATGTTATAAAGCATATCCAAAACTCAGAGCGCTCCGAGAATAAAATAACTCATGGTACCCTTTCCCCTTCAGTGCTTTGCCTCAAGAATATTGACGCGCAGTGAAACTAGGTTACACGATCCATCTCTGTGGCCTTCTACCCTGCTAGGGGGCTGATCATTTCTGCAGTAGGCTCCCTCCTCTTTCACAGCTACCGGGAACGTTCCCACCGAAGGGCTTTTATTTCTGAACATCTTTATCATCTGCCTTCCTGCCTTCCTTTGTGGAATAGGACACATCTGGAACAGGCTAGCAGAGTAAGGATTGCTGTGTCCTTGCACGATAGAGGACATCAGTAAAAAGCCTTAGATTAACGTGGAACTAAGAGCCTGCAGGCTGCAATTACCTTTTCCTCAAATACAGATCATTGTTTATGTAGCAGTATCTGGCACCATAGCTCACCACAGAATTGCTACCTACCTGACAGAAAAACATGTAACAGCCATTGGAGTACCAGGTTAAAGAGTCTGCGTGAGATTAACAGGAGTGAAAAGCGGAATAACGCAACAGCAAAGACAGGGACGCTGAGATGGGCGACAGCAGAAGTTGCCGAGTCCGGTACCTTAATAGATGTGAGGCTGCTGCACTTCCACACACCCAAGTCCAGCCAGTAGTGAGGCTGGGAACGTATTCCCAGTAGGCAAAAATGCACATGTCCAGCAGCACTGATCAACACAGAAAACACACAGCACTCAAATGTGAATGGTACAAGTGGCCGAATCCTCTTCCTCCTCTCCAGCCGATCAGTTTGGAAGTCTGCTAGTAGAGTGCATCCATATAAACATATATGCGTATACAACGCACACAAACATGAATCCCGTCGGTAGCTGGCCTTCAACACTCAGTCTGTCCGCTAACTAGCCACTGGATTTCCTGGCACCGGGGCATATGAACACCTGAGGTCCACAGTACTACTCTACTTGCTCTTACTCAGATCTTCTCACTTGGAAAGGGAGAGAGGGAGAAATTAATCTCTCTACTAGCTGTTCCAGGCATATGGCCTTCCCGTAGCCAACTCGGATGCCCGCCCCATTTTCTCCAGTAAGCTGACTTAAACCTAGCTCCAGTAAGCAACCTGCCGACCCCAATCTATCCCCTATCTGGTCCTGGATACCTGGCTCCAAAGCCCATTATCCTACTCGCTCGCTAGTCTGGCTCGCTCGCCAGCGATCACACACACTGGCACTCTACCCTAGCCGTAGCCCCACTCTACGCATGCTCCAGTCTTCCCATTTGCTGGTACCACGTATACACTGGCCCCTTTGACCTGTGGCCTGACGCCAGTTGCTGGCGCTTAGACCGCCAGACGTACATAGGCCTGCAGGGCAGTCAGTCCCCTCACCCCAGAAGAAAACTAGAAATGGAGTTTAGTGAGACAGGACAGACTGCAGAGATAAAGGCTACCAACCGGCAACATGTTCACACACGACCACCTTCTTCACCCTGCTTCTTCCACGTTCCCATGCTTTTTCCTCCCAGTCCACCTTGACTCCTTCCCCACCTTTGGTGCTTCCCTTAAACAACCCATAATACATCTCATGCATTCCCACAGTCCCCTGAAAAGGCTCTCCCAGTAGGTTTTACGCAGCCCCAAATGCTCGTCCCCCGTATGCCACCGTAAGCCCATTACCCCTCCAGGTGGGATCCTCCTCAGTCTGCAGGCATTCCAGGAGCCCCTCTGCCTCACTCGGGAGGGGAGCCAAGCCAAGACTGGGGCCTGGGCCCAGGGGCCGACCCCACTCTTCAGAAAGCTCTGGGAGCAGCCCTGCCAGGGCAGCATCACGCTGGTTCGGTCATCGGAGCATCCCATCTATTGTCACTCCTCCGCCCCTTTGGGTGACCGTGACCAGCCCTTACTCACATAATCTAAGAGGTGACACAGTCAGAGCTCCTTACACAGAACTGATCTCGAAGCGTTACCCCGTCCCATCAGGAGTACTGGCGCTCCCACAGTAGGTGCTTTGGCTGCCCACGGGTGGATGGGAAGCACGAGAGGCTCTCTGCGTGACTCGTCTGCTCTAGTCCCGAGTGCAGCCAGCAGAGGCCCACCGCTGCAGTGTGCCCGGCCCCTCCGCTGCCAGCACACCGGCCGCAGCTCCCTGACGAGCAGGAAGGCCCGCCACCGCGCGAGTCCTGCTGCGGCGGCCGGCGGCGGTTCGGGCGGCGGTGCCGCACCCCCCCCCCCCCGGCGGCGGCGCCGCGCACCAACTGCCTCAGCACGGTATGAATTTGGCGCCTTACTTTCTAATTGGCCGATCTCCGTCGCCAATAGACTCGGGGTAAGCGCGGTGGTATCGCACAGGCGACCAGTCAGAAAAAAGTTTCTTCCGGCAGACGCACCAATAGCGAAGCGCGGTGGCGCTGTCCAATGAGCCGAGCCCTACTTTGCGGAAGGTTATAAAAAGGCTGGGTGCGGGGCCTCCCGCCCCACTTCGCCGCACCGCTCCAGACGACAGGGGCAGCTCCCACAGCGTAGCGAGGCGCCATGTCTGGCCGTGGCAAGAGCGGCGGTAAGGCCCGCGCTAAGGCCAAGTCTCGCTCGTCCCGGGCTGGGCTGCAGTTCCCGGTCGGGCGTGTTCACCGGCTGCTGCGGCGCGGGCACTACGCGGAGCGGGTGGGGGCCGGCGCGCCCGTTTACCTGGCCGCCGTGCTGGAGTACCTGACGGCCGAGATCCTGGAGCTGGCGGGCAACGCGGCGCGCGACAACAAGAAGACGCGCATCATCCCCCGTCACCTGCAGCTGGCGGTGCGCAACGACGAGGAGCTCAACAAGCTGCTGGGCGGCGTCACTATCGCGCAGGGCGGCGTCCTGCCCAACATCCAGGCCGTGCTGCTGCCCAAGAAGACGGGCGGCGGCGGCGCGGGCCCCACCAAGGCCGGCAAGAAGGGCAGCGGGCAGCAGTCGCAGGAGTACTAGGGCGGCCGGTCGCCACCCCCCGGCACCACACAAAGGCCCTTTTCAGGGCCACCCCCATTGCTCACCGGGAGAGCTGCGATCCGCGGGGGCGGGGGGGGGGGGGGGGGGGGGGGGCGGGGGCGCGTCTTATCCCGTTGCCATGCCCTGCCCGCCGGGGCTGGCGGTGGGCTGGCCGCCGGGGGGTGCTGCAGGGGCCGGGAGCGCTGGCACCCGCAGCGGGCCGGCGGCCAATCGAGGCACCGGTGAGCAACCGGCCCGCTCGAGTCCAGCTGGAAGAACCGAGGAGCTGAGCCCGTAAAGACTTGCACTCACGCTATGGGGTGCTCATAACTGAACTGTATTCGTCATCTGTTACATTCAGTGGACCTTGCATAGAGAATAAACAATGCTTCATTTCCAAAATGGGACCCTGGCAAGGTGCCGTTTCAGCGTTTCTAGAAGGCACTGTAATACACGAGCCCCGCTGGGAGGATGGCAACCCAGTAGCGAGTGCAAGGAGCCACGGGAAGAGGAAAGGGCTAACAGTTACCAAGAAAGGCACAACAGCCCAAACTGGGGCTTCCTCTTCAGCTCCCCGTTGCTTGGTTAGTGCAGCTGAATGACCATCCGAGGTTACCCTTGTACACTTGTGTACAAGGGAAACCAGACTGACTGTCCACTTACCTCCTAATTTATTAGCGGCCAATTGACAAATTTGCATCTGGTAATTGCAAACTTAATTTTTTACCTTAACTGAGACTTATGATGAACATGGTATCTGTGCTAACTTTACTATGAGGAACCTGGTATCGGGAACTATAGCGGTCATCCTCTTCAGCATTCCGATGAGTGAACAGGCCCAAGTAATACTAATGACTACTGAAAGTACTTTAATACTGTCAGCACGGTACAGCGCTTTAGTACCGTCACAGTTGAGCCTCCAATTATAATCTGTAGTGAGCACCTTGTTCCTAAATGGAATAGGAGAACACTTACAGATTTTTAATATTTTTTTAACTTCCTAGCTACAAAAAATGGTTGAAAACACTTCAGAGAGAGACTTCGCAATTTAGAGAAACACAGAGAGGGATGAAAACCCTCTCTAGTGTTAGTGTAAACTAATCAAGTTAGTCAACTCAGTATTTCAAGTTTTTGCGCCCAAACGTCAGATAAGACCGGAGTGAACGTTTAAATAAATCCCTTCCTCCAAAGGAGGATGATAGCGTGGCTGCAAAGACTTGCTAGAGTTGTAGCAATCGTGCCAACCACACCGCAGGTTTAGCGGGCATCGTTGAGCTGCCTTGCCACGCTAAGGATATGCTTAGCTCCCTTGCTCAGAAGTAAAGTAGCTAGTTCAACACCAAGGTTCTCTGCAGCTTCCTGGGCCTGACCAGGGACATTCTTGGCTGTGATGCCAACATGCTGCACATCGTCGTTCGGTCCATCTTCATTCTGCGAATATAAACACCTCAATGTAAGGCAGCGGGAAGGAGTGGGCAATTAATAGTTTAAGCCACGTGCGAAACAGGGTAAAATCTGTGGTCTGAGGAGCCTCGAGAACAGTGCGCTGTTCCAGTTTCCAAGGAACCGGACCAAAAGTAATAAACAGATTTCAAGAGGCCTGGTTTTGTCATTCAGCTTCAGGTTTGGATTTTGAACCCACCGTGGTTCACATACCTGTTGGGGATAATTAACACTGGTCTGCATAGTCTCCTTCAGGCTATCGGATCCATCCAAACTGTAGACTGCTCCTGTCAAATACAACTTGGAAGGACATACAGAAGGGATTAATACCGCATTAACAAACAAACAGAAAGTCAACTACCCCCTTTTTTAAAAAAAACATGCAACATACGAAGCCAAGCCTGGAGGGGGATGCTTTAGCGGTGCAGTGGGATCAGCAAGAATAGCAATACAATACAACTGTAAGAAAAGTAATCTCTGTTGGGGAAGATGCGACTTCCCAAGGAAAAAGCCGAACTTTTTTCTAGCTTCCCACCTCCTTAATTGCACTCCGTTGTGTAAAAACCCTGATTTCGTGGGGTCAGAAGCGAGACTTTCAGATCTCAGGGCAACACTACTTTTACAGAAGGGCGGGGGGGGAAATCTGGTACTATTATAAGGGCATTTTCTAGAAGACTGAGCTTCAGTAGCCAAACCTGTTCTCATACTCCTGCTTTGGACACAAACCCCGAAGGCCCGAGCCTATCTGCCCTAATTGGCTACAAAGGTATCTGCTGGAGTTACCTTCAGGGAAGGATCAAGGAACACACACGCATGCGCTGGAATAGGTTTTCAGAAATAATCCCAGATAAATAGAAAGTGCTCCTCACCTGGCCATCTTTCAGCATGGTGTTGACGGCAACAGGGACGCTACATCCACCCTCCTAAAACAGAAAGCAGCTGATGGTGAGGCGTCTACCCGACACACTCAAAGCAGAGGCCTCTGAAAAGTTTGGACTGCACACAACCCCGCCTATCGCTCTTCAGGCCCTTCTCAATTCAGAAGTAAATCTCTGATTTACTTTACTTTACTTACTCAGTTTTAGGAAAGCGTAACAGATTTCCCATACTATGGCATCAGGTCAAGTAGCAGAGCAGTATTTACTGCTGCGGGCAGAAGAGCAAGGATGCCACACCTACCAAACGTTTCATGAAGGCTCTCTCAGCAATGCAGCGTAACACGGTGTCCGCATCATGCAGGGCAGATACCATATTCAGTATCTCTTGGTCTTTGGCACGAACTTCCACTGCTAAGGCACCCTATAAAAAGAAGAAGAAAAAGAAACACACAACGTAATAGTCATAATAATTCCTCAATTTCGTGCATCTCTGTGTGCACTCTGCATTGGTCATGAAATGGAACTCAGAGGCTTGGATGCATTTCACTAAGGGAGCAATGTTTAGACGTTTACAGAAACAAATTACAAAACAATCCGCTGGTTGCAGAGACATGCTATAGCAGCTGGTGTAAAGGGAAGATCAGAACTTACTTCAGCCAAGCGTTCAAGATCACACTGTCACCTCAAACCATTCTAGAACCTATTTCAGTTATGACTGCATACGTAGAAACGCCCACCCCGACGTCCCTTTGTGACGAGAACACTGGATAAATCCAAGCTTCCCAACCTTTTCTCAAGATCAAGTGCTGAACGAGTAACAATTCTTTGTTGACAAAACAATTCTTTCCCAAACTGGAAACAAGACGGGGGGGGGGGGGGGGGGAAGGACCTGCACAGTACCTGACTAACACGTGGTCAAAATAACTGTTTCAGACTGAATTTGCAGATTCGTCACTTGCAATCACTAATGCATAGCCAGCTTGGGTTTAGCAAGTTTGATACCCACTGTGCAACACTGCGTAAACTCAGCCACACGGCCAGCACGGGCTAGAATGGTTTGCTTGCCTAGAAACAAGAGCACTAAGAATGCGCTCCAAGGCAGGTGTTTCAGCTCCACCCTACGGGAGTCAGGACAACAAGGCAAAGATACTGCGGCGGCTCTGCACAATTATCCTGGTACAGTGAAACACTGACCCTGCCAGAGCCTGCCCTACATCTGCCGCGTCGCCCCAGTGTAGTTGTGCCACACATTACCTTCACCTTTCACTGCTTTTCCATTACTGATGGAAATCAGCCCCCACCACACCGGGTAACAGAGCTGACTACCATTCTTCCCACAAGCTGTGCCTAAAACAGCGTTACGGCCAACAAAAGAGATCGATGTAGCAGTTCCTTGGCAACCAACGCACGAGAAGTATTTGGCACAATTAACTACTATGACGCATCGTACTGCTGCCGACTTTCAATACGCAGTATGGCTTAAGATACAAGAGTTGTAACGTACCTGTCCAACAGCATACAGACAATCTTCAGGGCTTAGGAGCTGGAAGAAAGTAAAACCAGGGTTCACTCACGTTGCACTGTTCGGAATATAGGAAGCGAGAGCCAAATTCTATGCTCACCTCTAACATCAACTGATTTTGTGCCTGACCAAAGAAGCATCACCTCCCCCTTCCCACGCCTCAATGTTTCCACCCCTAAAGTGAGATGATGTGCTTTCCTTCACCTGGACTGTAACACACTGTGAATTAGCTAATCAGAAGAATATTAGTCATGCACGCTGCTGCGTTGCTAGACACGAGTATTGTGAAATGCTGGGAGACGATCAGATTACAAACTGTTACTGCACCACGGAAAGCTGAACAGTATAAATCTCTGTGTGAAGAAAACAAAAACAACCAACCAAGAAAAAAATCCTCCCTGAAGCACATCAAATCACGAGCTACCGTGGCAATGGATTGAGCAGACTGCATGCTCACCTTTGACAGGACAACTGCAAGGTCTGAAAGGCAAGCAGTTGACGGTTCAGCAGAGAACGGTATTTTCTGCTTTGCTGCTCCTCACCTGGCCAATGCGATTCTCCCAGCCCATTCTCTTCAGCCCAGCAGCAGCCAGGATGATGGCACTGAAGTCTTCCTTCTCATCTAGCTTCTTTAAGCGGGTATTTAAATTCCCTCTCTGTAGAAGTGATTAAGCAAGCACAGAAACAGCAGGCAAACAGTCCTATAAGCACTTAACATTCGCTTGAGTGTGTTTAGAGAAGGCACAAAATCCAACAGCCTCCAAATGAGAATCAGAGTACCATCCCGAAAGAAGTGTTAAATATGGACAATTGTTTCTCTAAATAGCATTTTGCTGAGCATTATGGAATAGTAATTCAAGCACTGACTCTCAAAAAGATATGCATGTCATCATAGTACATTATTAACACCCGACACCAACTCCTTTTGCACAGCAAAGAACTAGGTTACTAGGACTGAAGCAGCGGTGCCTTTTACCACTAGTTCAGCGGGCCACATTGGAACTAGTGGCCCAAATCGCATCTGGGATATTGGGAACCAATCGGCATTTGGCCACACCACTGCGACAGACACACGCTAGGCACCCTTCAAGCAGTTTTTTTGAACATCCCTTAACATAAAATTCATCTGCATCCTGAATTTCAGCTAGGTGAAAGCTGGCCCCTTCTTTACAGCCTCGTGAGAAAGTAGAGGACAGAATGGGCTACAGTATGCTATACACCCCTCTCAGAATAGGTTAGCGGAGGGCAGCCTTTGAGAAAGCGGCTTGTTCTTGTAGGTCAGGTGGTATAAATCAGCCTTGATTCTAGATTTCGCATTAAGTTGTATTTTCCTGCTTGCAGCTTTACCCAGCTCCCACATTTGGCCAGGAAAGGATACAATATCCCTGAATTCTAACTGAGGGAACTTCTTTTTGAGCTGGGCTGCTCTCCGAAGTGAACTGGTTCCAATCACACTGTGGGGAAAAAAAAAATCAATGAAATCCAGAATACTCCTACACTTACCTCCAGCCAGAGAGATGTCAGAACTTTCACGGAAACAAATGACTTTTTTTTTTTTTTTTTTTTTAATTGAAACGAAGATCCAAGAACTTGCCAGTGATTTATATCACCTTAGAAGAAAGAAAACCACTTTGTGAGGTTTAGCATAAAGCTGGGCTGAAGCTAGTGGGCAGGCAAGCCACTCCCAAGGAACTGATTTACAGGAGATGCTTCTGGAAGGCAGCCCCTAGCCACCGTCAAGGACCGATGAAACCTCATTTAAAGACGGCAACACTTGTCACAGAAAAGAGACTCGGCTGCCCCAAACTGAACCAGACGTAGCCAGACAACTGAAGTTACTAAAACGAAGGGGCTTCATCAATGACAGAAATCCAGTGGGAGGAGAACCTTTGGAAACAGTAGGGTGCATAACCAGGAACCACAGAAAACCGCCAGTCTGGACAGTAAGCGTTTCCTTTCTAGAGATGTATGCTATTCGCTTTTCTTGGTACCCTGGAACCCAAACCAGATGTGATTTTCCTGCTATCCAGATGTGCAGAAGCGCGAGTCTACGTTTGTATCACAGCTAGTTTGTTTCTTTTACTTTAACATGCCGGGGGCGGGGGGAGGGGGGAATCTTTCTCATAGTTACCTTCATCTGAGTAATTTCACTCAGCTGTCTCAAACAAAAGACTCCAATAACCTCTACAAAAAGGCAGGTGAATCAAAATGGAGAAACTGCTCATGCTCCCAGCGGAACCGTAAGAGAATGATGCCAAAAAACCAACAAAGAAATCAGAACCGGCTGGGTGAGAACAAGAGCACGGAGACTGTGATAAGAAAGGGTCTGACTTGAGAAAACATTGCAGGGTGGCTCAAGAGATCCAACCTCACTCGGTGTGCAGCACTCCCATGAGACAGCGTTGCTCTTTTCAGCAAGCGGGTTCAGTGTAATGTCTATGGAAAGCTAACGGAAGGCAGTGTAAAAGCACTACAGGATAAAGCAAGGAGCTCACTGACTTGCCGCTGGGAAGTATCAGCCAACTCCTCCCTTTCATTCTTACGCCTGTCTTCCCCTTCCTCTCCCCACTCACCTCTTTTCAGGAAGGAGGCTCAGCGTTTTCCCACAGTTTTTGGGATGAAAGACAACAGCATCAAGTGGGTTTTCCCTTCTGCAAAATAATGCAAGCGCAGAATGGCTGACACGTCATTTAACAGAAGGCTGTTAAGCTTAACGGTTCTGCTATCGGTCCCCAGAGGAACTGCCTCTGGCTCCCAAATACCCCATCATCATTGTAAAAGCAAGAATTTCCAGCAAACCTGCTGGCTACGAAACGCTAGGACAGCTCTAATGTTTCCACTGTTTCAGAGATTAATCAGAGGGTGGTCAAACTTTGAACACTTAAAAGGACCTAAGCTGCCTTTGCTTTCCTACCACTACCAACACTGTAAAATGCACGTCCCTCAGAGAATCGAGCCTCACGTCCACACTTACTTGCAGACGGCACCGATGGTAAAGCCAGGAGGAAGAGAAGTTGGCAGGTCCTTCAAGGAGTGAACCACGAGGTCAACTCTAAAAATTAGAGGACAGTAATCACTAAACAGATGGCTGAGCTCACGCGGTACCTACCAGAGGCCTGCAGGTCATCTACAGAAAAGCATCAACACCCACCCTGGGAATTAATTTGGAGAAGAGGGAGGAATTTCAGGATTCTATAGCCAGAATTACTATAGAATTCTAGTGTTACTCCAGAAAAGCCACTTCACGTTTCTCTATCCCTCTTTTCCCACCTGTAAAATTAAGACAATGCGTTCCTCCCAGCAGCGATGCAAGACACATTACAACAATCAGGTTGAACGAGGGTAAGACGCTGGAGATGTTCACATGGAGAGACTCATCGTACCAATAGGCAACCAGTACATTGTCTAGTATTACGCTTCAAACCGAAAATAATAGCTAGCCAAAGTAAACGCTATCTGCTTCGCCACAAGGCCAACGAACGTCATTGAAAATGCTCGAGTCTCCAGTATTTTTTCACGGACTTCACTTGAAAATGCAGTAGCACGTGCCTACGTGTCAGAGATGCAGAAGAATATCTTTGTTTTTAAACCTACTTTAACTAAGACATAAGCACCACCGAAACCCTCCTCGGGACACTGAAAAAGGGAAAAAGAAGGAGGGGGAAAAAAAAAAGCACTAATCTCCCTCTCCTCCTCCAGCAGGAGCCTGAACCGAGTCTGTAGAAAGAAGTTACCCGGAAAGCAGCACAACTTGCCCATGCCCAATTCTCCTGCATATTTAGCATGCAAATTTGTTAATAAATGTTAACATGATAATGCTACATACATTATGCAAGATGTTAACACCACCAAGCAAAGTATTTTTAAAAGAACGTACTTGTAAGTAGGGATTAGATTAGATTACATCCTCTCTGATGCGCATGTAACACACAAATCACAGGAGGAAAAAACCTAACTGGGGCAGACCAAGCGACACAACATCTCCACTTCAAAATACGTGGCCTAAGCCCAGGGTAGGGGGGAGAGACAATGACTTATCAAAGAATTTCTTAGCCAGAGAGGTACCAGAACAGAAGGAACCTAGATCACATATGCAGCAAGCCAAAGATGTCCACAGAGCACCACGAATGCCAGAGGAGGAAGAGAAAACAATGAGCTCTTACTCATGTCTTTCAAGTGCATTTTCTAGCTCTTTGGTGAAGAGGCTCTTCTCCCCAATCTACACACAAATGGAGGAACGTGAATCACAAAAGAAAAATCTACAAATATATCATCAAATACAATTCTCGTGTAGAGGAAGAGGAGAACCTTTACCTTGGAAAGTGCTGTATCCAGGATCTTGTCTCCGGTCGTTGACATGGCAACTGCTCAGAGAGAGAGCACAAGTTAAACGTGAGGCTTGGTCAGAGCACGTAGGCCTAGACTGGAAATATCAACGTAACATGTAACGAGCAGTACAGCATCACACACTACTGCGTGAACACAGACTCAAGATAAATACAAGAGCAGCTCGCTTCTAGAAATACGCTGCACTCAAGACAAATGAAATTGAGACTTCCTTCACCGTCCTCAAAAACAGAGCAAGGGGAAAGAGGGCAGGCTTTGGGAAGAGCTGACCCAGCGGAAACTGCCACGGTCTTTCTCTGGAGTGCCAGTAAACAGGTACTCAGCAGTTCTCTTCAGCGCAAGGCTGGGCTCCCATTATTCCTGTGCTGTTGAACGCCTCAAGCACCGGACAGGAAAATGTCCCTAATGCATAGTGGGGTGCAGCCAGAGCGATGCCAGGTTCTCAAACGGACCAACGTAACACCATCTGCATGACATACTCAGAGCTTCAATCATCAGGAGCTTATGAAATCTACCTTTCTCCCCTAGAAGAAATCAGCAGCCACACAACCTAACTGAATTCAGACAGCACTCTCAGATAAGCAGAGTCAAATCCTCCTCCTCGTGACAGCACTCTACACACACCTCTTGCACACAAAGATAAGCGGCTGGCTCCTGCTGCCGTCTACCCCAGGGCAGCATCCAAAAACACTTACCAATCTCAATGCGGAGGTCAGGGTATAGCTCACGGAGCATCTCGACTACGCTGTCGGTCTGAATCCGGGCCAGCTGCAACAAAGCAGAAAACAAAGCCCTACACAAAGAGCACATCATCCATACAGTAGCTAGAGAGGACTTTGCCATTCTTCGATGGTCGGGCATGCGTGACCGCCACGTTCTCTAAAGCAAAAGCATGAGAAATAAGTAGCCCCAAGTAAAATCACTCATATGTACAAACTCCTTCAACCACGTGAACTCAGACCACGACCAGAGCATTTCACCGAGGAACTTCTTTTATCGACTAAGCGGCAGAGTAACATCTCCCCACGTCCAGTGCCGTTGTGATCCAAGCACTGACGAGGCAAAGCAAAGAATTTATCGAGTTAGGAAGTGCGACTAGAGCAGAAGACTGTGTGTCAGGATTACAGTCACTAGCTGTCCCCCAGTCAGAAATTCCATTTCTCTACACCACCTCGGCGCCCTTATTCATAGACAGCGCTTACCTACCTAACTTTGAGCCGCTTGGTTTCACCTCCGTGGATTGCGACTGCTGAAAGATGCCCGCTCATCGGCAAGTGGGCAGAAAGGTAAGCAAAACCATCCTCTTCTTGCTCAGTGATGAAAGAACAAGTCATATCGCACGCTGGGTACCCTCTGCTTTTTCTAAAAGTATGAATTTTACCAATACTGCAAGTTTTGGGAGAAGCCAGGGGGATTTCACTGTGCCGCTGGAAAAACCTATAGTTACCGGCAAACACGAGTTACTTATCCTCTATAAGATCAGAGCCCTATTTAGAGGTTCTATGGACAAAAATAAAAGTAACAGCTTAGGCCTACACGCACAGCAAGCAACAGATCTTGAAGTAGTAAAGTGCAGGAAGAACATTCCCTCGCATAAGAACAGCGGAAGCAAGTGAAATAAAAACAGAATTACGCTAGCAGAGGGTCATTCTACACATGCAAGCAGCAGCAGACTCAAGCAACCGCAGGCGAGCTTCAGCTTTTCTCCCACTGGTGAGCTGTGTAGCCTGGGGCAATTAACTTTGTTCTCAGGACTGTAGTTTCCCTACATATAAAAGGAGTATAAGTAGCTGCTTCCCTTTGTAAAGGGCCACAGGAGCCTCAGGTTAGAAAAAGAGGTAATACGTATGCACAGCTACGTCCCTTGCCCTAACGTCTACACGCAGCACCTTCTTGAAAGTACAGAATTCTTCTTAGAACGTGCTACCAGAACGAACAAGGTTATCTCAGAACAAAGGCCTGAAGGACATTTATCTCCCTTCGCGAGTCCGCTCCTCCCTGCTGCGACCAGCTGGCAAGAGATACCCACTGTATCTCTGGACTCGTCCCTTCCCTGTCCTTTGTCCGGGCTGAAGCCGTTAGTCGTCGGGGTTTTTTTGCTGGTTTTTTTTTTTCCCGCCTCCCTGGAAGAGCTGCATAAGCCTGGCAAGTTACCTTGCAAGGTCCACAGCAAGGTCCCCGTTATCCCGGCAGGGCACCCGCACCCTCGCCTGCCGTTACCTCAACAAAGGCAGCGCTATTTAGAACTGCCGTCACCCGGGCTCCAAAGGAAGCGTTTTCAAAACTTATGCTAGGAGTACCAAGAAAGGAGCCAGGACGCGTGAACTCCCCCTCCCACGGGGGTCCCCCACGAGGGAGCTCAGCCTTTCTTTGCCGCCTACAAGCAGGATGAGCCAGCGGCAGCTGCGGTGCCAGACTACGTCCCCGCCGGTTCCCCGCTCGTCGAGTCGTTACTCGAACTCGCTTCCCGGGCCGCGGAACTGCCGGCACCCGGAGGAACGAACGCCTTCGCTCCCGCGCAGCGCCTGCGTGCCTCTGCGGGCCGCGGGCGCCGAGGACGGGAGCCCTTCACGCGCCCCAGCCCCGCCGCTGCCTACCTGGCTCCGGCGGGTGCCCACGCGGACCGCTCTGCCGCCGGCGCCGTTCTCGCCCTGCGGCAACAACCGGGTCAGCGGCCGCCCCGTCGCCGCGCCCGCCCCCTGCCCCGCCGGCGGGCCCTCCCCCACCCCCGCCCGCCATGCGCGCGGCCCAGCGCCCGCCGCCTCGCCCCCGCGAGACCCCGACTCACTGCGGCCGCGCCCGGCTCGGCCATGACACCGCCTCGCCCTCGGCCCTCCCCGCACTTGCTCCGTGGCGGGACCCCGCCTCCAGGCGTCACGTCCGGCTGCCCACGTGACGGACACCCTCCGCCAAGCGGTAACGGCCGCGGCGCTGAAGAAGCCCGGGGGGGGGCCCGCACACCCAGCGCACCGCTCAGCTAGTCCAGTTTATTGGGGGGCTGAGGGACAGAACAGGGTGAAGCCCGCGTCCGGGTTGCCCGAGGATACGGGGGGGAAACCCCGTACAACCCGAGAGGGCGGGCAGGGACACGGCACGGAGTCAGGTACTGCGCTTGGTGTGGACGAGCAGCTCCCGCTGCAGGCCAGCCTCAATAGTCGTAGCAGCCTTTCCCGAGGGCAAGTCCGTGATGAGGGTGAGCTTATTGAAGACGCCTCGACCAAAGTAGTCGGCTACAACGGAGAAGCCATCGTTGGAACACTTGAGCTGCCGGACACAAAGCAGCGGCATCAGCAAAAGCCTCCAGCCCCCTTTCACCCCCTGCGCTTACAGCCTCTTTATTAGATAGAGACCCAGCGGCCCAAGTCACTCCTTGGCTATTCTGCTAGTTCAATCAGCGGCCTCCTCTGCTAGGGTTTTTTGCCGCTGGCCGTTCCACCTCTTGTTTCAATCCTACATTGGAGCCATGCACCGAAAAGGTAATGAACAGTTATCTTAAAACACAGAAGTGACTGCCTCAGCTACTCTCGTTTCCACGTGCATTAACATGTTCTAGATAATACCCCATCTTCGACTTCACCACTTCATCCCTCGGAAACACAATGTAGACGCAACGCTTTTGGTGTACCTCAAGTGCACCGTCCTGTCCGCATTCCAATTCGTACAACTTCCCTCCCTCCCCCTTCTCCTTAATTTGTCCTGTACAACTTGTTGACCAGCTGTCACACTGACCAATGGGTCTCAACCCATTTCAGCATCAGATGAGAATAGTTTCTCTTTCATCTTCGGAGAGCATCAAGGACTCTTTATGCCCCACACATAATGCAGTCACCCTAGGGCCTAATGCCTCATTATTCGCAGTCAACATAACCTTGTTTACAAAATACTTTCAGCCTTACCCTTCTCTACCAGCCTCTGGGGATCTGTAAATGAATCTAAACCCTATTTATTTAAACTTGGTAAGACAGGCAATGTTACCCTACCTGGTGCTGAAACTGGTCATGCAGATCTCTCTTCTGCTCCTGGGCTCGGATCATGTCCATCACTTTGCGATTTTCTGGCATGCAAGTAGGACATTCTGAATCGCTCTCAGCGTAGCTTTCAAAGCAATGCTGGTGGAAGGAATGACCGCACAGGAAGTGGACGGAAGGCAGCTCCAGGGCACTGGTGCAAATGCTACACTTGGTCTTCTGAAAGATCTTGGGACTGGGAGAGCGAGAGGAGGCAGAAGGGCGAGAGAGACAGTATATTTTTCCTCAATGACAGAAAACAACAGTTCTATCCTATATAAGACAAGACAGCACACAGTCCCGCACCTTGCTTTTAGCTCTTCGATCTCCTGGCGGATCCTTGTAGTTTCTTCTCGGTATTTTTCAATTCTCTGCTCATCCTGCTCTATCTGGCGGCTCTGCTTCTGCAGCTTGTTGACAAGATAATCCTTAATCACAGACAGTGTGGCTGTGGAGTTATGAGCCAGTGTCTGCACAACTGAGAGCAACCAAGATGTTAGTTTAAACACAAGTAAAAAAACTGCAGCTACACTTAATCCTACCTGGACAGACAGCTTTTGTGTAAAAGGCCGCTTACAAGCAAAGGCAGTCAGCATTCTTGCTGAATCGGAGAGCTCGTTTAAAGACTCCATTTCAGTTTGACCTCTTCCAGAAAGGAATGACCGGGAGCATGTTTGGATAGCTCAGACCAAAAGGGGCCAAGCAAGGATCTAGTGGACTGGATTCCATTTCAACTTCTCCACTAAGGCACAGCAGGAGTTTCAGCAAGCCCTTCACCTCCCCACACTGACAGAACAGAAATCACGTATAGACACCTCTACGACTGATACCGCAGATCTTTTTCCCTAATTAGGGAGCTGTGACTGGCATCGCTTTTCCCTATAGAGCAGGTTATTGCTTCAAATGGTGGGCTCAAACTTCATTGATACTTCTCTCAAATTTCTAATCTACAGAGCGTGCTATAAACTAGTTTGGGTTTTGGGGTTTGTTTTTGGGGTGCCACATGTCATTATTACCAAGCAGCGGAGGCATAAGATTCTTGTTCTCGATGTGTTTCAGCACCGCAGCAATATACTCTTTGCAGTCCTCCTCCTTCCGCGCAAAGTAGCCGAGAGCCTGTTCCCAGAGACAAGCCTCTTGGTCTCCATACAACTCGCACACCTCAATCACCTTCTTGTACTGCTCATTCTGCATGTGGTAGTGCATGATCTGTTGGAAACTATGGGAGAAAGAGACTCAGCAGCTGCAACAATCGCTCCTTTCGAGCTGTCCCAGGGACCTCAGGTTTTCACCCAGCCATGCAATCCCCAGACATTCACACAGAAGCCAAGAGAGGTCTGTCATTCACTCTCTATGTAATTGCCCTGCTCTAACTATAAGATATTTTCAGCTGAGCAATGATCTACAGTTCCCATCTTGAGATACGAAAGAGGTCATTACCATTGTAAGGCAGGGATGTTTATGGCTCAGCAATCCCTGCAGGGGGTGGGGAGAGGGACAGGACTCTACAGACAAGAGCAACACTCACAGTTTGCCCTGCTCATAGAGGTAGAGGACACCATCCTTGAAATTGTGCATCTGACATAAGACCAAGGCCTTATCAAAGACTGTTTTGAACCTTCCACTCTTCAGGAGGGTGAGGGCTTCACTGTGCAGCTTCTCCTTGATCTACAGAGAAGGAGGAGAGGTCGGGGAGAGCAACACCCCCCCCACCCCCGCACGCACATTTTGCACTAAGACCCAACAGGTCTTTCAAAGAGGACGACAGTTTTGCTGTTTGCCCTCTATTCCTTTTTAGCAAATAGGACATGATTCCTTTTACCCAAACAGCCAGCATCCTCAGAGACCTAGGCAAGCAAATAGAGCTACTTTTGTGGGAGAGACATCTGCCCACAGAGGTTGTATTGTCTGCAATCTGTTCTTAAATGAGATTCGTACAAAACAAGCTTGGCCTCACTGAAAGGAGTATTCTCCCAGCTAGCAGGCTGCTTTCCCATTTATGTGCCATTTGTCCAGCACAGCATATGTATTGCCTCATGTTATCAATGCCCATCTGGAAAGGTTACAGGTTGGCAGGAATGCAAAAAGGATTCAAAGACACCAAATCTCCCTCTCAAAACACAAAGCTGGAGGAGCTCAAACCTGCTCATCTCGTTCATGTGCCCAGTTCTGGAGTCGAAGTTCCAGTAAAGTGTCATAGACACCCTGCGGGGAATCAGCCTGCACCTCAGTCATGTGC
Source organism: Aptenodytes patagonicus (assembly GCF_965638725.1). Classification (NCBI taxonomy): domain Eukaryota; kingdom Metazoa; phylum Chordata; class Aves; order Sphenisciformes; family Spheniscidae; genus Aptenodytes; species Aptenodytes patagonicus. The sequence goes on from NC_134971.1 coordinate 84,817, forward strand.
TCCAGAAAAGCCTTCAGTTCTCGGGAGTTGTTTGCAAAGACTGGAATGAACTCCTCTGAATTAGCCTGTAACACATCCAGAAAAAGTCAAGCACCCAGATCAGTCGCAGCCAGACTGGTGCGGAGTGCCGTGCGGAGTGCTCATTCCCAGAGTCTGTGACGCGACAGATAGAGCACGGTACGGGATGCCGACTACGGCAGGAATCAGTTCCGAGCAATAGCTTTAAGCAGTCTCTTGTCTCTGGGACTACCAGTACACCAGGACGGGGCTTCTCATTATACCTAAAACATCAGGCCTGCACCACAAGGCGCGCAGGAGCACTCGCTTGCTACGAAGTTACTAGTCGAGAGCAACGACTCTCAGTCAACGCAAACCGTACCTTTTTTCCCTCTAGCATCCCAGGGCCTTCATTGTCTCCCGCCGGCTGGTAATCGGTGCAAAGGATCTTCAACAATTCTGTGGTCTCGTTAGGGACATGGTGCATCAGGATTTTACCGTACCGCTTCATGTTACTCTCTGCCTGATCAAAAGGCAGCTTTCCAATGTAGCGCAAAGCCTCTTGGTAGTTCTGTGGAGGCAGCCAGGGGGAAAAAAAAAAAGAAAAAAAGAAAAAAAAAAAAAAATCACACGACATTGGCCTCTGCTCTCCACTTTGAGGTTAGGACAGAAGGCAACAAAGACATGCTGCCAAGTATGCCTTGAACACCGTTTGCTCTGAATTAGCACCTAGTTCGCTATTCCTGCTTGTTTTCCTCCAGGGGAAAGAGAGTGCAATTTAGATCAATCTCTCACTAACGACCCTCCCTCCTCTTAAAGGGCACTGTAAAAAGCCACATCTGAAACAGAACAAATAAGCCCCTCTGATTTCCACCCCTAGTCTGCCGCACAAGCCAAAAGCAGAAAGCCAACACAGGAGCAGCAGCAGGTGTGGTTACCGCTGCCTCAGCAGTCCCATCAGCAGGGTAGCCGCAGGGAAGAAGTCAGTGAAATGGTATTCTCGCTAAAGAGGAGGCTAGAGAAGTGGTATTCTCCCCAATAAGAACATGGGAGCAATACCGACTCTCACCTTGATGTCCTCTAGCTGGATTTTGAGGTACCATTCATGATGCGCGTGCTTCTCTGCCAGGTACACAGCGTGGGAGTAGTACCCCGCTTGACGAAGCACCTTGATCGCTGTTTCCACATCAAAGCGGACCTCGCTCTCACTCGTCTACACGAACAGAAGCAGAAAGATGGTCCCTCAGCAACGTTCCCACAGTCCACAAGGAGCAATCATTTATGTAAGAGGAGGAAAGCCAGAGCAGGGACAACTTAGTACCTCTCACGCAAGGGCAAGGTGACACGTGCGGAAAGGAGGTAGTCTAACCGCCTCTCATGAGCTTGCCAGTCCCACTGGCAAAAGCCAGCAGCACACTCCAGACTCAGGCGGCAAGCCAGCCAAACTGGGAATGTAACCAAGAGCTTGGAAGTAAAGGAGCAAAGGTAAGGGTACCGAGGGACAAATCCATTCTTTTCTCTCTCAACAGGCCCACAGGAGCCAACTTACAATGTCACCGCTACCCCTTTTTAATTATGATCATGACGTAACAACTTGGCACGATTTCACCTTCCCCCGATACCTTAATGAACTCCTCCAGTTTGGAGCTGTCTTTGAGTTTGGTATAGCAATTCAGCAGAAGCGTGGTATGGTCTGCATTGGCCAGGGACTGCAGGTGGAGCGTCTGCAGATAAGCAGTGAGGTTGTGGATACGCTGAGCGTCCAGGAATTTCCGAATAACGTAAGATGGTTCCAGCTTCCCTATAGTTCTGGGAGGGAAGAGTCACGTTCAAGAGACCATATACCCGGTAAGTTAAAAGAAATGGAGAAATTAACAACAGAGCATGGAGAAGCCTTAACTTCAGCAGGCGCTAACCCACTTGGGACCACTCAGCTACGCATCAGAAGTAACAACTAGTTACGGCATAAGACCACCCATCCGCACACACAGTGAAGCGAACAACCCTCTACAAAGGCCGCGATCAGGATGATGGTTGACAGCACACAAGGACTTAATCCTCCTTTACAGGAGGCAGTGAGAAGATGGACTACGCTCCGACCACAGCTACCTGGGAAGCCCAAAAAAGGGGGAACAAAAGCTACGTTTTCCTTCATTTCAGTCGCATAACTCAAAGCCAGCATTAAACGCTCACACCCACACAGTTATCCTGACACGATGCAAGTCGACAATAAAATACACACCGACTCTCGCTAGATGTCGGTACGCCAAACTTATACATGAACTTGTACATGAACTTAACACTTTGTGGCATTTTAAAGAGACCAAACATGAAGTTTTCAGTAAGCCCCAAAACAGGCTGCTCCGAGATGTAAAAAAACCGAGACATTTTAAAACAGCATTAAGCTGTTTAAGCGTTTTCCAAGAAGACTGCCATATATGCTCAAATCACATCACCCATCTTACCTAGAGGGATCCCTTGTTTCTAACAACATCATCAGGCCCCACTCCACCCCAACGTGCCTTCATTATTCATCTTAAAAAGTGATCAAAGAGGAGAACTTTAACCTAAGGCGTACAGAGCAATTTTCAAGCAACTTTTTCTGAGACTTTTAATCTCACTGACATGTTTCTCTCCACTGATAAAATCTTCACCTCACATCATGCTTTTTTTTTGGTTTGGTTTGGTTTTATTCCCGGGCTGAAACAGAAATCAAGGCCTCCGTAGCTCCTATCTGTACTACACCATCATGGCTCCACAGGACCCCCGCTTACCGGATATACTGCTGGATGGCTCCATCATGGTTCCCCTTGTTATACAGATGATCGCCATACTGCCGGAAAATCTCTGACAAACCATCGCTGTCCAAGTGGTGGCTCTTGGCCAGGTTAATGGCCATTTCAAATAAGTTCTTTCTGAAAAGCATCTGTCAAATACACGGTAAGAGCAGTATGAGGGAAATACCACCCCACAAAAGTTCAAATATGCCTGGAAAGCAAGTTGTTTCTTCTTTTTGGTGCTGTACACACACACGTGCTGGGGCTTTTAAATGCCGAATGCTTTATAACACTGGTTATGCTGAAAAGCTATCGGGTCACTTGTTATGTAACTCACTCACCTGAATGGTTCGACTTGTCAATCTGCAGAGCCAGTACAATCTTGCAGACATAAGGCAGACACTAATAACAAAACAGATTTACATGCCTCGAGTTTGGTTTGCGTATCCTTCTCCTGCAGTATGTGAATCTTCCCATCTCTGGTCAGTACATACAGAGAACCCCACTCTGCTAAGACATCCACTATATCATCAAAGATCGAGCTGTACGCAATGAATTTGTTGCACAAGTCGTACACATTCAGGACTTGTTTGTCCGAATGCTGTGCCTCGTTCCCAGCAAACTCTGACCTGGAGAGCAGAAGAAAGTTTTAGAAAACAAGGAGAGCCTAACTTGAATTCTTGATACCTACGCAAACTAGGGATGTCCAGAGAGCAAGACAAACAGGGCTCATTTGGGCCATTAAACTAGGCGGACCCACAGGCAAAACACCATGTATTTATACACAAATTCCACCTATGCGTTAGACTGAGAAATTCATAAGGCTGGGAAAAAAAAATCCCACTCATTCAGCATGCTCGAGTGTGCTACTCTCACAACGGAAGTTAACCGATATACGGGGCCAGATGAATCTTAACAACCTCTGACAAAGTTGCAATCGGCCCCCAAGAGCAAAGCTTCGCAGGGAAGGAGGAAAAAGAGGGAAAGCAGGAAGCTGCAAGAGCGAAAAGAACTTGTCTGTTCTGAGGAGCCCTACTTTGGAGAAGTCTTTCGGTCCTTGGAGACAATGACGAGGTACCCCCGATACCAGTGAACAATCAGCTTTTGTCCCTCGAAGGCAAAGCAGGGGCCACGTTCATCTGGTTGATAAAGGTACACGCATTCGTTTCCTGCCACAATGAACTGGAGATCCTGGGAGGGGTCGCTGAGAGACGAACAGCGCAATCCACAACCATGAGTGTCCAGCTCCAGGTGAGGATAGTCTTTCACTGAAAGCATATAAGACTACAGAGGAAATGCAAAGTTTTGGGGATCGCTCCGAACTAGACTCTGAAGCCAATGCAATTTGCAAGTCAGAGTCTCATTTTTTTCCAATTAACTTCCCACCTGGATGTTCTCTGTAGTCACCACAAACAGATGTGTTGTTTTGCCAGACTGTCGGAAAGCAAGGCCAGTAACCGGATAACTGCCTTCATGTAGGATCTGGGTCTTACTATGCCGGTCTCGAGTGATGTCTCCTTTTGTAAGTACAACACTCCCATCTGCAAAACCTGGTGAAGGGGACAGACTAAACTGTTACTTATATGGCACACCTGAAGTATTATGCAGCGTAAGGTAGGGCAGCTCCAGTCAGTGACAACACCTTGCTTGCCAGCAAGGTATTAAGTAATAAGATTACCACGGGTTCTCGTGTCAAGGAAGTATGTGCCAAACCGCCCCCGATTACTCCCATTACAGTTCAGAGCCGTCACCCGACTGCACACAGGATGTCACTGTTCAGCAAGGTTCAACTTGCTTTCTACACACAAACCTCACTTGCAGGTTACTTTTGTTTGAGTCCGTCGGTATTTTGTTTTACGAATAAGCCTTCTCATCCACCAATTGTAACTATCATTTTAATTCACTTGCTTATTTGAAACATACTACATGCTGTAAAAAGACTAGAGGGAGATTTCCTAAGAGCAAGTAAAACGCACGGTTTCCACAGCTTGCCGACAGCCCCAGTCCTGCAAGTTGTTCCAGAGTGGACGGCCACAACACACATACAGAAAGCTTTTTGATTTCAGTGCAGGGACCGGCTCACTGAAAGCGCTTGTAGCCTCACAACACTACTGCTCTTACTCTGTCAGAAGTTAAGCAAGCAATATTACAAAGGAACGTTTAAATCCAAAAAGGGAAATTGGCTTTTTGCTTTTAAAGAAAGATTTCTACACAGCGCCTGGAAAAAATCTCTCCGTAACGTTAGGTATCACAAAAACCTGTGTTTTCTCCCGTACTGCAACAGAAGCTAAATTTCTTACTAAGTTCAATAAATGACTGGTGGGGAAAAATGACATCAACTAAAAATATGTGCTTCCCTTTTAAGTATCAAAGTCATTACTGTAATATATGCAGACTCGGGCTAACCCTACATGTTTATCTTCTCAAGCTCTCTGACAGAGCAAGACACACTATCTCTCTGGGAGAATAACATAAAAACTGCGTGAAAAGAAAAACCGTCAGGATGTTCTATGCTGATTTTTGTGCTATCTATTCATCTTCCGTACATCTGAGTAAGGACCGTAATGTTTTTCTTAAGCTATTACAGTTCAGTTTGACTTACCAATAGCCATGAAATTAAGATTCTCGTGGACAGTTAGGCAGGATACAACTGTGGGCTTGTTACCTGGTATTGCTGGAAAAATTCGTGTGCAAAGAGGATTGCCACCATCTCGTTTCTCCAGGTTCCAGACTTTAACCTACAAACGATGACGGTCTGGCATAAGCAAAGCGTGAGGCATTAGGCAGCTGAGACCTGGCGTCAAATGTAACAGTGCCCAGTATGAGCAAGCTACTTAAGGTAAGAAAGGTCAGCCAAGGTAATCGCAGTAGTCTTAAGAAAGACCCATAATACAAGTGCGTTTTCCCCTCTTTGTCATTTGACTTACCAAGGGGTTAATACCCTCTTCATCCTCACCAACAGAAACCAAGATACTGTGCTGCTTCAGCTGGTACAGATGTGTTACCCTTAGCTTGTAAGCTTGGAAACTACTGAGTTGAAGGGAGCGAGGCAAAAACCAAATCTGACCTTCCATATGTAGATCACAGTTAAGGCACAGAAAGGGGGAAAAAAAACACCAAACCCCCACATCTCCAACCATACCAGACTCAAAAACCTTAACGCTTGCTTCTCACTGACCTCTGGTACGGCTACAGTAAACACACTTCTGCAGAGCCACCCAAGAGCGCCAAAACACCTGGTGGCATTTTTCTTACCAGGTGAAGGACAGCCAAGTGCAGGAAGCCGCCGCGTTCCCACGGCCGGAGTACCCCCAAGCCCGCGCGGGAGCCGTGCCCGCGCTAGACAGCGCCAGGGTCTCGCCTGCGGCGCAGCCCCGGCCCGGCCCGGCCCGGCCCGGCCCGGCCCAACCCGACGCAGCTCCCGGCCCCACCGAGCCCCACACAGGCCAAAGCGCCCGGCACCGCCACCTCCCGCCGCCGTGCAGGATATCCCCGAACACGAGGCTTCCCCGGCCCGAGTCGCAGACCGCGATGCCCGGGGGAAGCGCGAAGGGCTTCCCGCCGGCCCCATCCGGCCCCGGCGGCTCCTTCACCGTCTCTCTGTCAAAGAAGACGAAGCGGCGCCACTGCAGGTAGGCGGCCATCTTGGGGACGGGCCGAGCCCCCTCGCTTCTCACGTGACCGGTTTCCCCGCCCCTTCAGGTCACGAGGCGGAGCACGCAGCGGTGTGCCGGTGCGGGGGCGCAGAGGGGCGCGCGGCCGGGCCCCGCCCAGGCGGGTGGGGGGAGAGAACGCCTGAGGGCTGCCTGGCGCCAGTGCAGGCCGTAGCAGCTCCCGGGCCTGGTACAGGAGGCCCAGGAGGTGCCAGGCAGTCTCCAAAGGAGTCCGCCGCTTCAGCCTTGTCGCAGCAGGCCCTGGTCGGGGGGGCACATCTGCGAGGGCTGTCCTGCGTTCAGTACCGCACCGGTTTCACGCGTGCATGTGCGTGTACACACACACACGCCACCAGCAGTGGAGCAGGGGGGTACTTCAAGAAAGCAAGTAATGGCAAGCTTATAGTATGGCACGACCTTGTTGTAGCTACCAGTCCCACACCTCCACCGCTGTTTAATTTTTCTACCGATAACTGCAAACACCGTTGCTCGCGTGCAGCTTTGTCCAGCTGCTCTTTACAACCTATGGGAAACTGCGCCAGGAACAGGTCTCGGGGCAGGAATGGTGCTGCCCAGGGCCGAGGAATTTGGCCCTGGGAGGTGTTGTGCAGCCAGGGCCCATGCCCCCACTGTGTCAGAGCTTTATACAAGCAGCCCCACTGGAGATGCTGTAGGCTCTGACCCAGCACTTCCTACAGCTCCCGCTTCTCCCTGACATCAAGAGGTCATCTGCCACAGGCCATGCATTGATGCCAGCTCGGTTTCACAGCTGCGTCTGGCTTTCCCAATGCCGTGGGGCCCAGGAGCACAATCTGACCAAGTTCATTTGCCTGTTGTCACCTCTACAAGCTCAGCAGAGGTGGCGGCAGGGGGAAGGGAAGGCAGGCATGTGTCAAAACCCTGTGCCGTAGTGTCTAAAGAGCCTGAAGCAGCATCGGCTGCAGGCTCTGCCTTGAGACACCCACCTCGATCCCATGCCTGTGTGGTAGGGTCACTCTGGCTGGCAGCTAAGCCCCCTCTACCCCGCAGCAGGAGAGAGGAGAGATTTGGAAGAGCAAAGGCTGAAAACCTGTGGATCAAAATACAGTTTCATAGGTGAAGCAAAGCTGCACACACAAGCAAAGCAAAACAAGGAATTTATTCACTACTTCCCATTGGCAGGCCCCTTCCTGGAAAGCAGGGCCTCAGCATGTGTAAGAGTTCCTTGGGGAGACACACAACCCATAAATGCAAACATCCCCCCCTCCTTTCTCGCAGCTTTTATTGCTGAGCATGACATCATGCAGCATGGAATATCCCTCTCATCAGTTGGGGTCAGCCGCTGCATCCTCTCCCGAGTTCTTCCACACCCCCAGCCTACTCGCTGGTGGAGGGGCACGGGGGGGAAGAGACAAAAGAAAACATCAGCACTGGGCAAGTACTGCTTAGCAGTAGCCAAAGCACTGGTGCGTTACCAATGTTGCTTTAGTCACAAATCCAAAACGCAGCGGGGGCTGCTACAGAGAACATTACCTCTGTTACAGCCAGGCCCAGTACAGTCTGGCGCATGTCTGCAGCCTAGCACAGCGCAGCCCATCAGCCCCGCGGGCAGCCAGGCCTTGCAGTGACTCTGCACCTTGCAGAGGGCAGATGGGAAGGGGGGCTTGCTGGCCACAGGGATGCAAACCCCTGGCTGCTACTAAAGGGGCACAGGAACACAGTGTGCAATCCCCAACAGCACCTTCCACCTGTTGGTTGCGTGGAAGCACCAGCCCCGACTCCCGCCAGCCCACGAGCAGTCCCGCTGCAGGCACTGCCCCTTGCTTTCCAGCAGCAGTGCCAGGCAGGGCTGGCACACAGGGGTCCTGCACAGCCCCAGGCCTGTCCCAGGACAGAGGCTCCCAGGCCAGCAGCACCCTTTCTTGCTGTGCAAGGCCGGCCGCAGCCTTCCCGGTGACGCTGGTACATCCTAGCCCTCCAGTAGCACGGGCTTTTTTCCCCGCCCCCAACCCTAGAAATATTGACACGTGAGCTCCTGACATGGCAGAGCTGTCAGTTTATACTTCTAAACTGGACTAAAAGTACTTATTGTTAGACTTTCATTTGAGCAGATTTCAGGGGCTCACCTGTGCTCTGGTCTACGGAATTTTTGACTGAGAGCAGGTGACAGCATAGCCATCTGCAACAGTCACTGTTCTTCATAATTACTTTCTTTCCAGTCTTCATTCCCTTTTCTTCACTGACCAGTAGAGAAGAGAAAATGTCTTGGGTTTTACGCAAGCCTGCATGCCGCTCGAGCGCAGCTACTGCAAACCAGGCCAGCTCCAGCTAAAGAATCCAACAGACAGAAGAACTCCAGGATCTACTGAATACCTAATTAACAATTAATGCTGTGTTTATGCCAGACAATTACCCGAGAGGTTTTCAGACAGCAGCCAGGGAGTTCCAGTTTCAGGAAGGTCTCACACCACTCCCTGTCACGTAGCCTTGGTCACAGCTTACAAGCTATTTTCAGCGCTTTCGCAGTGCTGCCAGCTTAAGGTTCAAGCAGCACTTTGAATAGGACAACCCTTTTCCCCCACCCAATGACTTAAAAGAGCTCGCTGATGAAAAGCTGCAGTCTTGCTTTTGACATTTGCCCTGAAATTTTCACACTGCGCTTCAGCTGTATGCACCAGGTATGTTTCATAAGGCCTCTTACACAAGGAGACCCAGATAGTTTTTACCTCGCTCCTTTGTTTTAACTGCTGATGGCACTCAGCTACTCTGGTTGCAAGAAGAGAACTGCCCGTGGGGCGGGAATATAGTATTAACATATATACCGATGCATAGCAGCAGCCTTCCCTTAGATGCGAGAAAAAGCAGTGCACCTTTCACAGGTACTTCAGCTGAGACCACAAGTCACTCTGCTCAGAAGAGCCTGTCGCATCCCACGCCCTCTGTTTACCTGTGGAAGAGAAACTCACACAGCTGTCCTGCCCGTGAATGAACGTGACCAGAGCCACAGCACACACGAGAGGTTTCCTGGAGCGCAAGCCGCCAGCAAGGCAGAGCTCAGGGGTGACTCTTGACGAAAGCTGTAAAGATACAGCCCCAGCAGACTTCTGCAGTGCCGCTCTGGTCCCTTACAGAAACTCTCACTGGCAAAGTCAGGGCTAATTTGGCACTGCAACCAGACACTAGGTAAAGTCTACTCATCTAGTTCAGACCGCGGAGCACCGGACCCTGGAAGAGCACATGCCACCTCGGCTGGAAGGCCTGCATGGAAAGAGAATGCCTCCTGCAGCTGCACGTCCCTCTTGAAGGCAGAGCGCCTTTCTGTTTATCAAGCTTGACTCCTCGAGGCTTCTCCCCAAAGCTCGTTGCGAGTGTCCAACGTGTGCCAGTAAAGAGATCAGCATGCTTTTCACTCAGCGCAGCTGAAGGAACGAACGAGACCAAACTGGAGTTCCAGGGAGCTTTTATTGAGTTTAATCAACAAAATCAGGATTTTACCATTCATCTTTTGTGCACTCAGAACTCATGAAGCTCTTCACAAGTCAGTGCTGCGACGCACATACAGCCAGAGAAAATACATTCTCAACAAAATCTGAGCTCCGCTGGAGAGTTTGCCAATTACCGATTTAACAGAAAGCCAATTTTCCCCTCCCTCCCCTGACTGTTTTCAAGGACTAGTCCGTGTTGTTTGCTGGTTAACAGTAAGAATACCAACCTCTTGACTAGGGACCAGTGGATTATGACATTCCACCCGAACTGCAAATAATTTCTTTTCTTGAAATAAAAGTTCCAGTTTCTTTCAATAAAGGGAACAGCGACTATTTTCTTCTCCTGACACCCCTTCCCCGTAATTATTGGTTAAAATACAGCGAGGCTGTATCTTAATAAACCCATCCCTCCCCCCACCCCTTCTTACCCTTCCCTAACTTGTCTACAGCAGAATTTAACAATGCTTCCACGTAGGGACATTTTAGCAACACAACGGTGAACTGAGCAAAACCTGTGTGATAATCTGCCAAAGCCTCATTTTGAAGATTGGATGCATGCTCTTTGGTCCAGAGACCGGGTTTATTACAAAGATAAACTGTGATTCACAAAAGATGGCCCAGAAGTTCACAGCGAACGGAAAACTCCCCGGATGGACTACTGTTGCCCAACCTTTACTATGGCGGCCGTACCGCTGGAGTTCCTGGGAACAAAATTAACTCCGTCCTCAGAAAGCCACAGCTGCTCAGCCCCAGTGGCATGACAAAGTCCAGCACCGGGACAAGAACCACCGCAACGGCAGCTCGGGAGACGCGGCATGGCATCTCCGTAACCTCTAGAACAGAAACCGAAGCAGGACAGCCGTCTGCTCAGGTTTGTGTCCTATCAGTCATTTGGAAAAAAAAAAAACCAACCCAAAACAAAAAAAAACAAAAAAACCAAAAAAACCCAAGGGTGTGAAGCATTTTTAAATCCTTGGAGCAGACACCCTCCCCCATCCCAAGTAAAAATAAAGAACAAAAGATCAGAATGAGATGATTTGATACCAACATGTACACAACATGAATTCATGTTGAGCTTCCCTGTTCTTACCCACAAAAAAAGTCACAGAGGGCAAAGGAAAGATGCTCCCATCTCATTCTGGAAATTGAAACGTACTTAAGACCAACCCACCCCCCTCCCTTTGGGAAAAGCCCTCCAGCAGCTGTTGTGCACTCCCGACGGCGCACACCCAGAGACCAGCCTGTAGTTTCTCTCCAGTAAGCCATCTGAAGATTGGCGTCACCCTCTTCACAGCCACTTCACCCAGCTGTGAAGCTCCATTTCATCAGATTCATGGAGTGACGCTTTTAGACTTCCAGGCGAGAGGAAAAGTGCAGAATACATCAGATTCTCAGTCACGTCATCTTTGTCAGAGGAAGTATTTGACCTAGGGCTCATCACTGAAGGCTCCAACTAATGCAGAAATGTAAAGGCTGGTACGTGACCAGCAAAAACAGGAGCTTGCAAGGAATCTCAGGAAGCCAAGATTTATACAGACTCCTTCCTCCTGGTTAGGGAAAAAAACAACCAAAAAAACCCCACCCCCAAAACGAAATAAAAAAAAACCCAAACCAAAACAAACCCAAAACCCAAAAAAAAACCTAGGATGATCCTAGTCCTTTGGAGCATCTTTCCATTTGCAAGATCGCATCTGTTAGAGATAGCCTACTAGCACCAAAAATAGGCTGCTTCCTTCTTGACAAGAAGCCACCTAAAAATGGTGCCCCTGATAGTTTAGGTAAGTGCCAATCCTCAATTAGAGGCCAAGTTTAAAGTAATACTTTCAACAGTTCTGTGCTTCAAGAGGGACCATCAACGCATGGCACCAGGCTAACCTACCACAAATCCAAGCAGAGCACGCACGTCTGACTCGACATCGCTATCCTGTTCTTGTTACACGTGCATGCCCTGGTAAGATACAAAACTTTTATTTACATTTTTCACGTCTTTGTTGCACTAAAATGATCCCTCTTGCGTCTCTCTGGAAAATCGTAAGCTGGCTGCAGTACAAGAGCAAGATTTTACTTTTGGTCAAAGTTACCACCCACAAACTCCCACCCCCCACCCCCAGAAAGCACCCCAAAATTGTTTACATTTAGTACCTGCCAGTCAGATGTAAGCTGTGTGGCTCACAGAGTGTCTGTGACCAAGCTCTTGAGTTTGTACTCTAGTGCAGCATTTGCTACAATTACGGAGTCACTGCTGACAAAAAGAAAAAAAAAAAAATCCCAAACACAAAAACCTTTCCATCTTGTAAAGTTGTTGTCAGGAGGCACCTGGCTTCTATTTAGGATCCTTGAGGAAACGGATGGGTAAGTCCACCTTGTAGTTCCAAACAATTTTACTTGAATTTAAAAGAAGAAAAAGGGTCAAAACAGGGAGAAATTAAGACAATTAATTCCTGCCTCAAAGGTAAGCAAGCGTGGTGCGAGTGCAGCGTCTGTATACGCAATAAACGACTGAGCACAAGGGACTGCATTCACCCAGGTGCCTCCTGACGGTGTTGGTGAACAGGCTAAAAGGGAATTTAAAAAGAGTACGGTTTTTGATTTGTCTCACTCCTTTTGCCTGTAGATCAGGCCAAACATCAAGCATGTTGGGAGGGGCACAATTTAAAGCAACACTACTCGACCAGAAAGCACTTTTCAGCAATATACAATGCAAAATGACAGACAGTTCATGCCAAAACAGAGGAGATGGCAAGCAGCTTTCTGCAGCTTCTGACATTAACAGGGGTTTGCCCTTACCTGCTCACAAGTCTGTATAGAGGCCGCTCTGGGCAGAAAATGCACAACGCTGCGGGAAGTGAATCAATCCCACAAAGCTCCAGAACTGTCAGTTTATGCACGTAAATTGGTTTTCTACGGTTTCTATTAAACCCAAATCCACGCCTTATGCATATACTGCTCAGCCACACCGACACCCACCGGATTCCCCTCACGCCATGGTGGAACACAGGTCATGGCCCCCTTCAGAGCTTGTCAAGTTCCTGAAGTTTCTAAGGGGGAAATCAAAGAGCATCTCCCAACAGGCTGAGCTACAGATTTTGAGGCCTCGCAGCCCCACAAGTGATCTCTTCCACACGAGCGGTACCAGACAGTGTTGCTAGCACCAGAGCAAACCCACCCTGACAAGGAACGCTTGTAGAGGCCTGCTCTTCACGGCAGTCAGAGCACTTCTCATTGGTTAGTGTTGCAGAAAACTGAGCCCCTCTCATCTTTAGCTGCTCCCATAATCAGTCTAATCCCTTTAACCCCAGCAACCTTCATCACAAAAGAAAAAGTTATATATGAACCCAAACGGAAGAAAAAAAAAATCATATTTACAAAGTTTGTACAATATACACATCTGATTTTCTATGGGACACACTGCACCAGAGGAAAGAGGGCCATGGCTCTGAAACAAGTCTACGTAACAAGTGCTGTAGCTACTGATGGAGACTCTTACGGAAACCAGTCTTTAGTGTTCTGCTAGAGCATAGGGCTTTTCTTATGGCTCCTGCAAAGGATGACAGGCTACTCTTTCCTTCTGGAGCTATGATGCTGCACCTAATCAGCCCAGATTTTAAGTTGGTTTCATTTTAAATACAGGTATTTACAGTGTGGGTGAACTGCAGATGCATATCAACTCCTCCAATTAAAAAAAAAAAAAGTTGAAGAAAAAAGTAGTATTACCAATACGTTTCACCTCCCAGCCCTGGGCTTGAGTACTTGGGGAGGAGGAGAGGGGGAAGAGAGGGGAACTTTGACCTGAAACCAAAAACGGCTGTCGATTCCTTGGGCTGTATCGGAAAGGTGATATTCTGAATGGTCTCATAGCATAAGGCACTTTGCACGAATAAGTAACAAGCTCTTTAGCTTAAAAACAGATGAGTAACCAGGGAGAAGTTGAAATGCACTCAGTCGGTGGTTGAAGAATTTGAAATAGCAGACAAGCTCGTGTTCATCAAGATTCTTCTCTTTTCAGGGTTTCTCTTCTTCCCTTGCTGCCCCTCCCACCCAAAGAAAAAAAAAATTTAAAACCAGCAGTTAGTGCAACTAATGTTCAATCAGCACACAGTGCAAACAAGTGGAAAAACAAAAAGACATTCCTCCTTTTATCTTCTTTCTTCCTTGCTGCCAAATTTAAAAAGAAAAAAAGGCCGAGCTCTTTAGTCTTCATAGTTCCGAAATGAAAAGACGAAGAAAAACCCACAAAGAGAAGGGTATCCCCAAAGAAACGATGTGTCACAGATCTGGATCAAAGGGCTTCACCTTCTGGCATGTGTAATCAAAGCCTAAAAAAACACAAACCAGAAAAACAACCACAACACCCACAGTTAAATCACTTCTATGCAAAACCAGAACATCAGTAATGAATCACACTATGTAGCAGCTCTGGAAAAGCACAGGGCATTTGGAACAGCTCAACCTCAACCACAGCTTTGCAGAAAGAGGTGCTGCTAACGCCCTCCTATACTCATGGAGCACAACTACCTACTGGTTTCTTGTCCTTTAGGAAACGTCAAACAGTCCTCGGGCAAGCTTGCAGCATGCCCCTTAAGGAAGCCACCCAAGAGCCTTTTCCAAGTTCACTACCTGGTGTGGGTTTTTTTTGTTTTGTTTTGTTTTTACTCATTTATAAAACACAGAGAAAGCTCAGCCAGCAAAGCAGAGGCTGCAAGTCAGCTTGGCATGACTGGCTAGGGCTATCCTCAAATGATTTCAAAGAAGGGACATAGGTTCGTTTTAACACTATCTAGCAGTCTGCTTCTATGGCTGCTTTTTTTTTTTGTCACCCGAGAATAATTTCAGCAGCTTCACTGGGACTCTCTAATTCACGATCTCTAAGAAGAGTACCCGAACGAACAATTTCCAACCCAAACTGTATGGTGTCTGACCTTGCACAATATAGCATCTCAACTAGAACCAGAGCAAACATCATCCTGTAGCTCTTTTGCTCGACTGCAATCCAGGGCAAGTTTTCTTCTTATAAAAGACTTGGTTCAGCAGTTTTTCCTCAGACAATGATCAGAAAGGGCACACTTAGGAGTCTCCGACAGTGAAACCTCATTTTTTTTTAAAGCTATGTAGACGACCTCGAGTGGCAGCAAAGATGAATTACAGCTCTGCTACCTACTTCGTCTACTTGCAAGAGTTCCGTGAACCAAAGGATGCAAAAGATGCAGCACCTTTAACTTGAACCTGTTCCTCCTAACTGGTGAGGTGCTCAGGCTCTTTTGGCGCTCTGTTCTCAAAGCTATCTGTTTTCTCTCCTCACCTTTTTGAGGACCACCTTCCTCTCTGCCCCTCACCAACTTCTCATTTTAGCTGAGCAGTACAGAAAGAATTCCTTAGGCTACTAGTAGCCATCTTGGCCTCGCCAAACACCATTCCCCACTCCCCCTTTTCCCCCATTGTTGGTCTCCTTAGCATACGGTCAGCAGTTCCATTAGAAAAACTAAAAATGACTCATCCTCCCCTCTCAGCTTCAGCACATCCACAGAACTCCTTGCACTGACAGTCTATTTCAAATCCTTGTTTTCACATTCAGAGCCTTTTCAGCACATCAGTTTCCCTCTTCCCCTGTGGTAACATTCACACATCAGCTCTTCTTTCATCCAACACCACTTCCCCATTCAGGAAGGCATTTACATACGCACATGTTTACTGTTTCTCATCTTCTACAGGTTCGCTGTGGTATTCTGCCACATACAGGCTCTTGTCAATGTTGCTTGGTATGGGTTTAATTTCAGTTCCCAACTGCTCCTCAATACTTTTCAGGTTGAATCGATCATCATAGGTGATCAAGTTGATGGCCAGGCCGAGATGACCAAAGCGACCTTGACAAAAAAAAAGAAAAAAAAAGAAAAAAAAAAAGAAAAAACCCGACTGAACCGAGTAATAGAAGGCTGACTGAAAAAGCCTGCAGACTCTTGAGTTAACAACAGCATTCTCTGAGGATGAAAGCAAATCCAGACCCCACGACAGGTCTCTACAACTTTCACATCTGTTTTTGGTAAGGAGTTTTGTACTGCTATAGGTGTAAGAAAACCCAGGAGGTTCGAAATGCTCTGACCAAACCTCCTCATTATTTACCAACGGAAAGTCTTCCACTACTGAATTATGCACGTCCAGCCCTTCTTCAGTAACAGAGTTCTCGAGCAAGTCTGAACTACAAAGTTCAAGTACACTGAGTTCCTTTGTTCACTGCCTTTCTTAAGGGTGTATTTTGCTGATGTCCAGACATTAGAAACATACCTTGGAGCACATGCAGAAGAAAACTATGCTTAAGACACCACAGAAACTGAGTTTGCAGTATAGAATTTTCCCAAACCACAAAGAGAAGCATCAGTAAGCCTCCTGAGATTAAAACAAAAAAGGATTTTTTTTTTTTAATTTTTTTTTTCCCCTCTCCTTTTCTCATTAGGCTGTTCAGGCCAGTTTCAAGAGAACAGCCCTTTATTCACATATTTGTGAGGATAACCATCTGAGATGATACCCAAAACTAAATCTGTCAGAAAAATCAAAGCTACCTAAAATAATTCTCAGATACAGTAATAAAAACCAGAAGCCAATTTAAGCCTAAGAAACATCACAGCCATCAGCAAAGATGTACCTAAAAGATGTTTTTCCTCTCACCTGATCTGCCAATACGATGGAGATAAGTCTCTGCCAGCTTTGGGAAATCAAAGTTTATCACCACATTCACAGCTTGAATATCAATACCTCGGGTAAACAGATCTGAAAGACAATCCAGGTCACGAAGAAAGTTAATTTCAGTGAGATCAAATGCTGACAGTATTTAGGGTGGAAAGATTAACAGTGATTAACATTGGCTCGCGCTAGCTTCCAGATATAAGCTTCCCTTGTATCAAAGACAGTTTACAGACAATTCTGTTATGGCTTCTTCTTGCTCTTTATCCATTATACATGAGTAACACAAGAAGAATGACCAAAACACCAGATCTGCACATCTATGCCGAAAAAGTAACTAGCACAAAGCTAGTTTTTTCCATGTTAGACTATTTCTGAGCAGGTCTTCTTACACAAGTATCTCCTCGTACACGGTTGTGCATCGCCAATGTCACAACAGACTTGAGATCTGAACTGCATCCCACTAGCTCAACTATTTTTATTCCCCTTCTAGCAATTTTTGTTAAGACAACCCAGACACAGGTAGTGATTGGCAGACACTGCCACGGTACTGCCCAAACAGGCCGCACAATGGAGAACTCTGATCTTACACAGGCCAATCCAAACTATAAAGGTATTTAGAAAAGACGAGCTATAAACATTTAAAGAATCGGCAAAAGTTACTCGGGTGATCCTAGCCACAGTTATACCGATATTTCATAAAGCTTCTGAGTTTTTGGGCCATAGAGTACTCACATGTGAAAACATACAGAAAACAACTAGTGCAGAAAATACTGTCACAGTAAAACGACTTGTTAGCAAGTTGCACCTTCACGGTTTGTCACAAAAGACAAAAATCTACGTGCCTAAAGGAGGAGTGCTGTGCCCTGCAGCATGCAGGCTTGGCAAAGACACCTTAAAACAAAACAGTATGTTTTGTTTTATTACAAATCAAGTGATCTGTTATACCTGGGCTAATGGCTAATCCGCCTTCTATCACAACCTTTAGAAACAGGAAAACGTTTAGGAACTCTTACCAGTGCAAACAAGATTGCGGCATAAGCCATTTCGGAAATCGTGGAATACACGATTGCGGTGCTCCTGGAAATATAAATATAAATATATATATACACATACACAAAGCAAAACAAAAAAACAAACAGCTGTGGCTTTCAGGTATATTCAAGTTACCAACACTGAACTTCAATCACGTGAATTCCTCCCCCTCATCTTTAGAGAACAGTTGAGTCAAACAAAGCTGCTAGTACATATTTTTTAGCACTTCTTACCCATATATTCTAAAGAACTTACCAGAGAGGCCCCCCATCTGAATCAGAACCCCGTTTGCATCTCGCTCTGTTCTCCATACCGACACCACTTCTCTTTCTGCTTAATTAATTACTGGTCTGCCTATGGCCCAGCAAACATCAGCATTACCTGTCAGTTCCATGGACAGCAAGCTAAGTTTCCTCTAAAGCTTTCATTTGGATTTATTCTAGCTTACATACCAAATGAAAAAAATATTTCAAAGTACTACTGTTTTACAAGTGTCACTTCAACCTTCTGACACCTTTTAGTACACTTGCGGAAAACAAGGAAATTACGAGCATGAAGCTCGAGGGGATGTGACTAACGTACAATTAACAGAAACCTCTGCACCAGGAAAAATGCCAATGCCGCTTTGATCGTCTACACCAAGGCCACAGGTGCTGTCGCCATACGCCAGTCGTGGCTTTCGCCAAGAGGTTTGAGCAAAGCCACCTCCCCGACTTCTGATTCCCCTGCAGTCACAGCGCAAGAGGTACTGTTTGCAAAAGCTACGCAGGGTACTCCATCGGCCGAGTATTGGAGTTTTTGTCATTTGTTTTAAATCAGGCTCATTTTCATCTGTGTCAGTTACACTGTGTGGTCTACCACGGCTCCCCATGCTGGCAAAAGCAAGGCAGCAGCAATAGGAGCTCTGCCTTCTGGCCACGGTCTGTGCTTACACTGGACTAATTAACCTGACCTGAAGTACTCCTGAATACCAACTGACCAGCTGCACTGAACAGTCTGGAAAGAGGTTTGGGGGCAGGGGAGTCTAAAAACAAATCGATAGCAAAGCAATACATGTCTCAGTTTCCAAAGAACGTGCAAATTTAAAGCAAGCACGAGACTTAATTCAGCTATGCAGTAAATCTCGGGGCGGTGGAATAAACTGCTGTAGACTTCATACTCACCTGCCTCATTTTAGCATGGATATAGAAGCAGGAATAGCCCAGCTGGGAGATCTTTTTGGCTAGCAATTCAACCCGTTGAGAGGAGTTGCAGAAAATGATCGACTGGTTAATCTGGAGCTGAACATATAAGTAGCGTGCTCAGTAAATGCAGCATTTTACTAACAAACGATCCAAGACAGAAGTCTAAATCCCTTCTAGAAAGACAGCAAAACAGGTATGCTGCTGTTAATTTACACAGTATACATTTTTGTACAAGAGGGGAAAAAATTAACAAAGTTCTGTAACACAAAGGTGCAGGATAAGAAGCACGCATTTCTAGCTTCAGCTAAATAGCACATTTCGACAAGGGAAAAGTGTCGTTAAGCCGTCTTTGCCACCCTCACTCTTATTCTTGGTTCCGAAAGGAAAAAAAAGCTTCTCTATGTTCTTGACCCAGCCCTATTGCTTACCCTGGAAAACAGCGTATTGAGGCAGTGTACTTTCTGACGCTCAGTTACGTAGGCATAGTACTGGGTAACTCCCTTCAAGGTCAGCTCCTCCATCAGATTTATCTCGTAGGGTTTCTGCAAATGGGAATTCTGAAAAATAAAGATAAGGATAAAGCGGGCGTATCTACATGCAAAACAACATAAGTACTTCCTACCCTCTGGCACATTTAACTTCCTCCACGGCAAGGACACACTACCTAGCCACTCACTCTTCATGCTATACACAAAACAGACAGGGTGGGTAAAATTTCACAAAGGATTACTTATAAATCCAAGGCGACCGAGCAGGCCGAACAGAAGCACCCTCTGGAAGCAAATCAGTGCAGATGGCCCGTAACTAGCGTACAAAGTGGAAAACAGTACCTTAGAGGCAAGAACTGTGCGTACCTAGCTTTCCCGCTAATGCTATTGCGGGTCAGAAGTTATTTTCAAGCTTCTGTCCTAGATTTAGGCTGACTTAGATTAAACAGTGAAGTCTGCATGCATTAAAAAAACCAAGCACTAACAGCCACGCACCACTCATTCACACACTTCACGTGCAATGTCACCACCGTCACACATATACCAATACACCTGCACTCACCATGAACTTCTGTACGCTCAAAGGGAAAGTGGCCGAGTAGAGCAAAATCTGTCTGTTTTTAGGTAGCGTGAGAATAATGTCTTCCATTATTTGAACAAAATCTTGAGACAGCAACTTATCTGCCTGTAACAACGGAAGTAATAAAGAGTAAGTTAAATCAATGGGGCAAGATTTCAGTCTTCCGGTATTACCGCATTGTGGGGAGAGGAGGGGACAGAGACGGGACACGGGACCCAAATAAAACACCAGGAGCATTCTCCCTGCACTTATGATGGGACCATCCCCTTTGGAGCACATATCATGCCCCAAAAGATGTGCGATTTAGCTGCTGGAGACAGGATTCATCAGTAAAAGGAAGTTTACCCTCTCCTAGTTTTCAGCACTTTGATTTAAACAGCATCAAATTCAGGAAAAATAAATGGAATCTAAATTGAAAACAGTTATCAGGGTTCCTATCAGAGTCCAAGAGCTTTCACACAACTATTTTCTCAACCTCTCACTCAGAAGCCTGTACGCTATTGGACGTTCATCAATCAGTTTTACATACAATTACGTGGTAAGCACAGCTCGCTCATTATAAACTGAAACCAAATGAAATGCATTCCTTCGTTTCAGAATAGACTGTTAATCTATTCTTCAGGAATAGCAAAGACGACAGGAAAGGCAAATCTTCCTAGGTTGTTTTCTTAAAAGATTCACGTGCAGAAAAATTCTTCTGCCAAAATACCTTCTCAAAAATACTGAGAAATGGAGGAGCTATAACCTTACAGTGTCTCTAAGCCAAGTTTGATTTGTTGCTGTGCATAAGGAGGAGACTCGCCGAGACACATCATTGCTTTAACTTGGTGTTAAAATCCCAAAACGTTTAACGGGAGCAACTTGCCTCATCCAATACTATCATCTGGACATGCTCAACTTTTGCTACTCCTTTCTTGATGAGATCGAGAATTCTCCCAGGGGTAGCTATCACCACATGCACTGTAAGGTTAGAAGAGCAAAAAAAAAAAAAATCCGTTAAGGCGACTATAAAACAGCGTTTCCGGCATTCATGGCCACGTTTCATACGAACAGTTTGAGAGAATAATGACAGCATACGAACAGCGAACAAGACATACTGTAGTCTGTTCTGTAACAGGCAAACAACAAGCAGCAGAAATTCCACTGCCACACTGTACAAGCCTCGAACAAACAGCAACTATAGTGTAGCAAAAGCGCTCCGACCTGTATCATCAAGCCTCATTATGTCATCTCGCAAATTGGTTCCTCCCGTTGTTGCCATCACTTTGGCACCTCCCATGTGTTTGCTGACTTGGATACAGATTTGACTGACCTGCAGGGCTAGTTCACGGGTGGGAACGATCACCATTGCTGAAAGTTAAAAGCGTCAGTGTGAGTTACTAGTAACACACTGTATCTTAAATACTAATCCTTAGAGGAGACAGAGACTTTATGAAAGCGATACTTCTATGGTTTTGGAGTTCCACTCTGGATATCCTGAACAAGACCTAGAAACTGCTTACAACAAGGCAAATTCCGTGCAAGGGTTCTCCATCCCTTGACATTCCCTCCACACGAGTCCCCCAGCCAGCACGCTTGCTTATTACTCCAAATCCACTTTTCCAGGGCAAGACGGTAAAGTCCAGGAGATACCTTCCATTTCAAGCTTTTGAAAGCAACTGTGGGACTTTCAAAATTCCACCTCCCCTCCACCACTCCCCATTAACTTTCTTTGAAAGTACAAGCAGATAACCTACGCTGCTCAATTTCAGCGACCGGTTTTAGATTCAAGTCTGCTACGCAGCGACCGATACCATTACCTGGCTGCAGCTAAGTAAGATCCATCTCAACTGACCTTGTATATTGTCCTTCTTTAAGTCTAGCCGTTCAAGTAAAGGAATGAGGTAGGCTCCACTCTTGCCTGTTCCGTTTTTCGCTCTAGCCAAGATATCCCTACCAGATAAAGCAATGGGGATGCTCTCCTCCTGAAATGCAATGACAGACAGTGCATGAGCAATCATAAGCCACGCTCGCTGAAGAGGCTGGACAAATTTAACTCTCCTTGCTAACAGTATCATGCAAAATCCAATTGTTTCATGAACAGAATATACTGCAACTGCAAGCATCGCAGACTCACAACAGGAAGGAATTAAGCCTATCAGTAAAGAGTTCCCCAACAAAGCAATAGCTCCACTCCCCATATCCCACTTAAAAGTCCTTATCTTGCCTGGTCATAAGAGAACCAGGGATCAGGTACCACAGGAATGGTAAACCCATACTGACACATTAGGAAAAAAAAAGAAAAATCGGGAAAAAAAGTGAAGAGACAGTGACAGTCACTAGCAAACTCCTCCTATGGAAAAAGATACCCACCTATATCTTAACATGAGAACCACTTTGGCCTGCGTTAATTCAAACCTGCACGCTCCTATGATATACTTCTCATAAAACCAGCAGACTTCCCTTTTGAAACTTCAGCCGTTCAAACACAGGCCCCACGTATTTTTCACTTTACTGTCTTTTACAGCAACATCTAAAGAAGCCTCAGCCTTTTATAAAGGCGGCATGGCTAGAATCTGTTTTAAAGCAGACAAATCACCTAAAAGCTGTAGCTTTCTCATGCCTTAAGGAGATCAAGTGGCAGAGCTGTGTCAATGATAATCCTCCAAAGAGCAATTAAAAGAGAGTTCAACGTCCCTGCCCCCCTGAAGTTTACACATCAACAGTTCTTAATAGAACAAGCCTTAAAAGTAAAAGCAAGATGGAGGGACAGAAAAGTAAACTTGCTAACATACTAATCTCTCTCCCATAGCCTCCATTATGCTCCTTCCAGGTGCTTACGATAAAAAAAGCCAAGACAGTGTGATAAAGCCATAGTTATCTTTGTAACAACTAAAGGTATGCAGCCTACGGTAACTCAGTTTTCCGGAAAATTTACAGAACAGCCCTGTTCTCACTGGGACTACTTATGCGAAGGATGTTACTGAACAGAGAATTAGCCCACAAACGCCTCCAGAGTGAAAAGGAAAATCCAAGTTAACGTCTCTAAAGCGTAAGTCATCCCATCTCTAAGTCACCAACTGCACGACTTAGTGATTTAGTTGGGTGTTAGAAATTCTCGCCTTCCCCAAAGGGCCACCAAGTTCCACCGTTCACAACCCCAGTTTTCCCAAATCACGACATGGGTATCCAACATTTAAGCATGAATAAGAATTCTGATAAATTTATAAAAAAAAACAAACGCTGCTTGTAAGTAGTCTGTTTGTAAACAACCTGAATAGGAGATGGTTTTTCCCAGCCCATTTCAAAAATTCCCATCAGCAACTCCCGTTTCAAACAGTAATCTTCAAACTCGTTTCCTTTTGTGGAGGTCACGTCCTGAATAATCAAAAAAAAAAGCACATCCATAAGATTAGGTCATACAACCCACCAGCTGTAGATTGGTCTGACTCAATGAGAGATCACCTATGCAGGAAGACCACAAAGCGCATTCTGTTACTATACAGGAGTTCCCACTAATCTGTGCAATACCATACAGTGGAGAAGGAACCATTAGCTTTCTCACAACCAAATGCAGTACTGTGAACATACATGGACATCTTTCGATCTGCCTTGCAAGAGACACCGACAATCAGTCCCATGCCCTAACACTAAAAAAAAGTAAGAAAGCCACAGTAAACTCCGTTTTCGAGCTTTGCAAGAGAAGCATCTCTCCCGAGCAGCTGTAGAACAAACTAATTCTTCATTTAAAATAGCAAGAACTGAACTGCTTTTGAGTCTTTGCTTAGGACAAATATTTTGCCACTGCAGCTTCTTTTATTTAATATTTATTCCTACAATTCAACCATCCTTACCGAAGTTTTGATTCTCAAATCCTTTGGAGGGAGTTTCAAAGTCTTCTTCCAGTCATCACCAGGTCTATAGCAAAAATAAAATAAAAATACATGAAAAAAAAAATCTGGTTTCATAATTTTATTTTGCATTTTTATGTTCTTAGATACAGTGACGAACATGTAATGTTTTCACCTCCTGAAAGCTAAAAGCACCTACACATATGAGCTCAAGTCTTCTCTGAGCTAAGCAGGATGCAACAGGCAGGAAACTGTAAACAGAAAACCAGCAGTCTGCCAAGCGCACAGAGAATTTGTGAAGTCTTTATCCAGTCATGATTCAAGTCCCGTTTTTAGGGCACTGAATCAATCCAGTAGAACACAGATTTAAAACTGAGCGCTGACTTAGTCATATGACAGAAACTGGCGATAATAAATCCACACGAGAATATTTCATCACTTAAAAGAAAAAAAAAATTCTCTTGCCCAGGGAACATCCATTCTTAATCTGTGAGTAACGTGAGAAGATAAAAAACACTTTTGGGGAGAAAATTAAGTAAGCGCACGCTCCACTTGTTGATCAAATGTTGTCTTTTGCTCTCAGTGAGATTCAGACACCCATCCTCCCTCGAAAGCCACTGTACTGGAGTAAGAGTAAGTCCAAAGAGAGTAAGTCCTTCTCTTCCCCAATCCCAGGAAGTCATGAGTGAATTTTGAGGAGTTTAACCCATCGGTTTCACTAGAGTAACCGATAAAAAGAAAAAAAAAGAAGGGAAATGAGTTAGGCAAACTTTAAGAACCTGAGTATTCCATTACGCACTCTTTGACAACAGCTGGCATTTCCTTCGCAAATAATCGAGTAACAAAGTAAAAGTGAATGTTGTTCAGGGGGAGGAGGAACCACGGGGAAAAAAAAAAAAGAAAGGAACGTGTTACCGTACCATCCAAGTCTTTTACATCTTTCAGAATTTCCAACCAGCACGCTCACGTTTTATTAGCACACTTCCAAAACCAGTTTGATGGTGGGAGAGTATCACAGTGGTACCGTTATCATCTCAGCTCAGGCTTTGATGAACTAAAGCCGGAGCGTTACACTGAGGAGAGCAAGTGCTACTATTTGAGATCAATGACAAAAGATAACCGACTTTAAAGAACTTCTCACCATGAGAAAGAACTGCAACAAACAACTGAAAAGCATACACAACTGGACTGAGACTAGGTGGCGTTTCCTCCTCCGTCTGAAATTTCAGTTCAGTTCCTTCCCACTCCCCAACTTCCCTCTCGTACCACTCGCAGTGAGCAAAGAAAACAGGATGCTGCTGCTCAGTGGGCTACCTCTGACAAGCGGCTACACGTTCTGAAAAGCAAAGCGTCAAATTCGATTTTCACAACAAACACTCTGCAAAGATCACTGTTAGAGAGAAGCTCACACACAGAAATATAGCTTTCTTTTCATAATGCATGTCACAGGACACTTCTAACTGCCAATGCCATAAAACAACAGAAGAAAATTTTTTAAAATGGGAACCCAAGAACACTTTCCCATACGTGACTTTTAAACGTGACTTTTGTGGCAGCCGATACAAACACTTACTTAATAGCGGTGGTCATACTCTGTGCTTGCTGTTGAGTGCCGTTATTGATTGTGTTGGCATTTTTCAGCTGGTTCATCTGTTGCTGAGTTTGTGTGCCTCCACCTCCTGGGCCCCCGCTGGGTTTTACAGGGCCTCTCAACTGCCCATTCTGACTGGATAGACCCATTATAACAGGGTTCTCTGTTCTGGCCGTGCTCATGTTTTTATTTTTAAAGATGTCTTTTTAGACTTCAAAACTTTGAAAGTCAGTACAGAAACTGTAATAACAGTTTATTAGACTCTCCAAAACGAAGAGATAAATAAGTCTTGCTCAATATATGAGTCCTTTATTGCAATGCAGGCAAGCACCTGTAAGTCACTCAAAAGTAAAGTAGTAACTTGCTCTGATGCACTGTGGATCAACTTTTTTTTAAAAAAAGCCCTCTAACAAAGTTGAGTTATATCAGAATTCACTTGCTTCAATCTGAAAGAGAAGCAGACGATAACAATTAGTATGTGGATTTTTGTCTACGTAAGTCACATCAGTTTACCTTTATATTTTAGGAATCGCTTCTTCCCAGGCAGCGTGCAACAACAGTACTTGCTTTTCTGTTTTCTCGGTGATAATTATCAAGACACGCATCAAACTTTTTTTCCCGTTCTATAGAGCTGCGCCCACCACCACCTTCAGCCACCCAAGATAATTTTCTAAACAGCTGTACTTTCAGCAGCCTTCCAGTAGTTGAAAAATACTACCTGCCCCCCCCCAGCCCCATAAAGCAAGCATGAATTATATCAAATGCTTTGCCGGTTCTTGAAATTCCCCCACTTCTGGGACACAGCAAAGCAGCCCTGAAATGCTAAGCAACAACGTCATGCACAAGTTTGTGACAGGAATCAAGACCACAGTATCAGGTGGACATTCCAGTTAGAACTGATGAAACCCAATCAGTTACTCTGATTACCCTTTTCACTTTGAAAGGGAAATAGAAATGATGTTTTTTAATTAAAAAACAAACAAACAAACAGCTTACCCTCCTCCAACCCAAAAAGTTAATTCAACCAGCTTACTCAAACTCTTAAATTGGGTATTGATTTAACACCCCTCAGAATAGCGAAACTAATGATATCATCAAGCTGAACTGACAGTAGTTTCCTGTTTTGTTAAGTCTAAGTGACCGGGCCTAAACCGAAGCAGTAAGTAATATACATTTACACTAAGTATCTAGCTTCCTGCTTATGTGTTCCGCATGACGTTACCTTCCAGCTGTCAGTAACAACTCATACTGCACTCAAAAGATAACATTTGGTACACGTGACTTAATATTGACACTGTATTTTACAGAAAGGTTGGCAAAACTATAAAGAGATAATACAAAGTCTACGCCTTACATAAAGTAAGCACGGACCAGAGCTGAAAAACTCCTTACAATGATATTAGGGAACCAAGATGCTCCTAGTCTGAAACCTTTCGGAAGCAACAGAAAGCAACCACTACTAAGTAGTAGTAGTTGTGACAATTTCTCATCACAACACATCTGCATCTTCAGAAAATGCAAAGGAAAAACCAGCAGACTACCACTTCCTACCTTCGGCCTCCACAAAAAAGGTGCGTTTCCCCAGTGAATAAAAGGCACATTCAAGAGCATTTCAGGAGGATGGGAAGAGAATTCAGACTCTTCCCAGACCTCCCAGCTGTTTCCAAGCGTGTCAATTCTAGCTTCACAGCAAAACTTTGAAGTTTGCAGAACTAGGATTTTTCTGCTAGTTACCTTCCTGACTGAAAGCACTGTTTCAAGGCATCTTTGAAGAGAGATTTCTCCTGCCCGTTAACTTTGTAAAAACCGGAGGAGTCACAAAAGTAGCCAGGGCCGCCTAAAAGACCCGGATACCAACGCCGACGAGATCTCCGACATTGTGGAAGACGGAACCTCTCAGCCCCTTAACCTCCCTCGCTCGTAACTACCCTTTAAGAGGACAGAGATTAAGGGAGAAGGCACAGCCTCATCGAACCCAACAAATCTCCCCGTTCCGAGACGAGAACCGCCACCATTTCGCAAGCCGGCGGTCCGACGCAAAAAAGGCCCCCCATACCACGACTCCCCTCTCCAGGCGCAGACCACGTAGGCAGGCGGGCCGGCGGTCAGGGCGGCCGCCGCTAGACCTTTCCCTGCCTCTGCCGGCAGCCGACCCCACCGCGCCTCAGCAGAGCCGAGCCGGCCCCGGCACAAAGCGGCCACGCAGCTCGCCCGGCCGCAGGAGCCCCCGCGGTGCCCATTGTTTCCGGCAAGCCCAGGCCGCACTGCGGCGTCGCCCCCGCCGCGGCAGAGAGCGGCGCGGCCCCCGGGCCTCGCGGCGGAGCCGGCGCCGCCCGCGAAACGCAGCTGCGCCACACCGGCAGCTCCCGCCCGCGAACAATGGAGCGGCCCCCGCCCGCCGCCCCGCCATTCGGGCCGGCGGCTAGCGTCGCCGCGGCCCCGCCCCGCGCGCCAGCTCCGCGGCCCAGCCGCTCCCGGCCCAGCCCGGCCGGCCGCCCCCACCCCGCCCGCGGCCCCTCGGCGCCGCCAGGCCCCGCTCAGGCCCCGCCGCTCCCGCGGCGCGCCGCAGGCCGCGAGGCCCGGCCCGGGCGGCAGCGGCCTCCCCCGCCCCGCTCCCGCGGGCCCACGCCCACCCCGGTGCCCTGGCCCGTCCTCACCGCCACCAGCCGCGCTCCCCCCTCGCCCAGGTATAAAATCCTCTCGCTCCCCCTTGGTGCCTTGTTATGGCGACTCGACGCTCCAAGATGGCGGCTTCCTCCTTCCTCCCGTGCGCCCTCCCCCTCCCGGCAGGGCAGGCCGGCCCCGCCCCGCACGCACGTACGCACGCACGCGCTCACGCCCGGCGTGCGCTACGCCCGGCCCCGCGCGGGATCCCCCCCGGCCACGTGACCGCGCCCGCCGCGCCGCGGGACGGGGAGAGGCGCGTTGCTTCCGCTCTGTGCGCGGTCCCCGTTGGGCCCGGGGCCGGTCCTCCGGCGGCGACGGTGCCGAGGAGCCCGGGGGCAGCGGGGGGCGGAGGAGGGAGAAGCAATCCCCGCGCTCGCTGCGGAGAGCGCGGGCGCAGGGCCTTTCTGCCGTCGCTGGCGGCAGGTGGGAACCCCCGGTCCCTGGCACAGGGTGGGCGTGCTCGCCGGGAGTGAGGACCGCTGCCGTCCTGGTTGGGGCAAAAAGAATGAATACTGACGAGCGGAGCCAGCCAGAGCCTCCATCCGCTCCTGCGGCTATGGCAGCATTTTTACCTATTTACGGATCTCTCAAATCGAGGGGGACAGCAGTGACAAAAGCAGAAACCACCAGCACTGATGACTTCTCTCCCGCTCGGAAGCAGCACGCGTCTCGGACCTCGTCACAAAGCTAACGAAAACATTCCCGTTTCCCGAGAAAAGGCCCGGAAAGTCAATGCGAGTCCACGATTTAGGCATTAGAACGCAGCTGACACAAATATAAGAGAAAGTCCCGCGGCACGCAGGAGCCGTAGCTGCCGAGCATGAAGGATTGAAAATCATTAGTTCCTTTTTAGAGAGCTGTTATTTATGCAAGGATTTTGACAAACTGAGGCACAACAGGAAAGTAATTGTAAACTCTAGCCTAAAAATGCTGGTAATTCCAAAACTCTTTTGCAGACAAATTTTTGTTCAAGTGTTTTTCCAAAATAGGTATAAAAGGGACAGGGAAACCCACTTGATTCCCCTCAACGTTGCCCTTTTTTTTCCTAGTTTCTCACATCTACAGCTGTCTGTCAGATCATTGTTTATCCCTACCCTCAACAGCAAAGTGCATACCCAGGGCCAGCGCTGGTGAGGTGCACACGCCTGCCCTTAGTGCCACCAGAGGTCTGCGGGGCACAGTGGGAGGAAGATGCCACGCTGTTCCCTCCTCTGCCAGCCACAGTGCAATCATCTCCATCAGGCCTGGCGACCCTTCCGGTGTAATAATTTCACATATTCCTGCCCGATTCTCTTGGGAAATAAGATTAGCACAGCCTTCTCCTTAATTTCTTTCTCTCCTTCCCTCCCAGACTACCTGCTGCTCCGCTCTGGGGCTGCTGCCGTGTCCTGAACTGCCATCCCCTGTGGCAGAGAGGTTGCCCCTGGTGCGGAGCTCCTTTGTAAGCCTCTCCCCCACCCGATGCGTCCCTCTCTCTTTTTAATGCTTCTGTTCCAAGCACAGCAAGAGAAAAAGGAACCTGGAAAGACAGGCGTTGTGCCTTCAAATGCCAGGGGAGTGGAAAAGCAGCATCTCACCTGCTTCTTGCTGTGCCAGCTTGTGCCACTTGTTGGCCAAAGGGCGCAGCAGTTACAGCTGGCGAAGCCTCGACTTCCCTGTTCCCGCAGTCAGAGGCGCACGCTGGGCATGACCTTTGTTCTCTGGTGCCGCCTGCTGCTGCTCTGGCCCTGCTGTGCGGGGACCAGTGTTTCATCTTGGCTCTTCCCAGGGCTAAGCATCGCACTTCGCAACGAGATGTACAGGAAATAGCATGCTCTAACCTTAAAAAAACAAATGACAACAGAAATCGACAGATTAGTAAATATGACTAACATCTGTAGGCAGCACTTGCTTCGTAAAGCTTTACTTATGGCAAGCGCAATTAAGACAAACGGAAAACATTAGAGGTGAGAAGACTCGGGAGCCAGAAGTGATCTGGCTTTTTGCAAGCAGAGCCCAGAAAGTCAGCGTGGTGTCAAACTGGTCACTAGATGTGTTTCTTAGTCACATAGTTACACAGAATAGAGCAACTTCATACGCAAGTAGTGCATTTTATCATCCTTACGTAAGGCTGAATAATTTCCTATTATCAGAATACCTTATACAAGTTAATGGAATTTTGTGTTCCTGACAATACAGGAACAGTTCTCCAGCGAGAGTGTGTACCCATAGCAGAAAATCAGAGTTCAGCCAGGAATTCCCATGTACGGACACCAAAACATTTCTCAAATATTTATCGTTGAATTTTGTGGCGATTTTCTTTCATAGTCGGTTCCTTACCTGCCCGTGAAATGACATTATTTTTCATTTAAATTTCTTTTCTCCCATGCTCTTCTCTCTCACTATCATCTTTCCTACATTTCACGTTAGAGCAACACGTGGATCCCGTAGGTCACATCAGTACGGTAGCAGTCATTTCTTCGGTGTGGCACGTGTTTGCAAGTGAAGTCATTTGTGTCTATTGCTTTGGAATGGGCTTCCCTGTCATTCCCACGCCACGCCTGAGAGCCAAGCTCACAGCCTGGGAGGTGTTTCCAGCCTACAACTACCCATAGCCGCATCCTGCAGACTGTCCCTCTGACCCGGAAGGTTCTGCAGCATCACTGTCACCTACGGACTTGCGGTACCTTACTTTGCACAGTACTTCTGCTTTGCTCATGGGGTAGTTGGGGCTAAGGGGGCAGCATTTGTTGAAGGTCACAAGCCGTCTCACAGACAGAGCCTGATCCCAAACGCACCCTGCTGTGGGGAGCAGCACCTTTGTCTAGCCCTTAAAGGAAGTCCCCGATGCTGAGTGCTCCACCCTCCAGTTCTAGCAGAGTGAAAACATCCTTCCTAGCCTCTCTGTCTCCCGGGCACAGCAGTACCCCACTTCTTGCCTCATCCCACAGCCCCGGCAGCACAGGGCCTCGGGACAGCCAAGCCATGCCGGACAGGGCTCGCTCAGTCTGTACTCCACCCACGAGGTGGGGGATGCAAGGCACAGCACGAGCTCCCCATGCCCTCCCTCTGGCTTTGCTGCTCTCCATCCTCTCACTTTTGGAAGAAGGGGTGCCCAGAGGCTGGTGCATCGGGTGGGCATATGCAGGTGCACACAAACGTCCTCGGGGCAGGGGAGGACAGCGACATCCTCAGGGCAGCAGGTCCTCTGTCAAGTCGGGATCACCAGGCTCCTGATAATAAGCATAAGGAGCGGATGAAATCAAACGGTGCTCGCCAGAATAACGCCACCTCCTTCTTCACTGCTCCAAGTCCCACCGGACTCCTTGCAGGTACAGAGGCTTTGGTGCCGCTGTGCCCAGGCAAGAGGAGGACGGGCACTGCGCTTGTCGAACCGCCTCGGCTCCTCACAGAGGAAAAGCTTTCTGCCAAAATGCCAGCTGCAATGCCACGCTATCCTGCTACCCCAGACAGTGGCTTTCACACCATGAATCTACTGCTGTGACATTACTGGGACAAAACGCCCATTTCCCTGAGCAGAGGAAATCCTGATTTTCCATCTTTATTATGGGCAAGGTGAGCACTGCAGGAAGGTGTCTAATCAAGGGGTTTCGCTGTGTGTCGTACAGCGGACCAGCCTCTGCTAGCTAGAGCCCTTCCCTAGAGCTGCAAAGTGGCCGCCGAGGCCGTGCTTTCCTGTGCAAGCCGCTGCACGCTCCCCTGAGCCAAGGCGAGGAGCGAAGCAGCGGGAGAAGGAGCAGAAGACGTTCGCAGGTCACTGAGGTTAAAGCAGCCAGGAGGACCCCGAGGCGGATGGCAATGGTCATAAAGACCAGACCCATGCATTTCATCTCAGGTGTCTTCAAAGTCTTGCACAGCTCCAGGGAGGTGCCTGGATCCAGGGAGATTTCTAGTAAGGGTGTCCCTCGGTGCCGTTTCCAAAGCCTTTCAGACTGCCTGGGACGAGGATGGCCATGGGCAAGAGCCCTGGAGGTTTCCAGGGAAGACCTATAGACGTCCTGGATCTTCTCCGGGATGGACCAAAGGAACGTGGATTCTTCAAACTGTACTTTAAAAATCAACTTACAGCACTAAAAAAAAGGTAATAAAGCTAGATGCTAATCTTTACATCAATTAGGTCACTCTATGCCTGGAGCTCATTTGCCTTGCAAATACTCTATTGTTACATGCTGGGTCCCTCCCTACTCGCTTAAATGACTAACTCCACCCCAAAAAAGAAGAACTTTTGCTGAAACTGCTGAAGGAGAGACGGATCCTGCCCCTGCAAGCATGGGGCCTGTCAGCTACTCATCAGAGACCTATGACTTGGTGAGTCGGGCCTGGCTTTGCTTGTTTGAGAGGATAACAGGGAGAGCAGGTAGAGCTGGGGTGGGCTGAAAGACCTGGTTTCTACCTGTCCGCCTTCTCACCCTCATGTTGGCAGAGGGAGAGCTTGAGCGATTTCTTACGCCGATGCAATCAGCCCTCGCATCCTTTAAATCCAGACTTGACCGAGGAGGGGACTGCAAGCGACAGCGCTGCGCTTGCGGAGAGCAGGCGTAAGGTGGCTGCAGCCACTGTCATCCAAGGGTGCCAGCTGTTCCCTTGGCGACAGCTGCCTAACTGCCAGGACCTCGTGCGCAGATGTTCTGGCGAGCGCTGAGCCTGAGCGCTGTCCTTGCATGGGGACCAAGACCACAGTTGCTGCCGAAGGGCCAGGCAGCTCGCTGGGAGAGCCGGGCTGCTGCAGCCCCATCCCGCGCTGCCAGCCTGTCCCAAGTCTCTGTTCCCTGCTGCCCTGCTCTCTGCACAGCCATTGATACAACGTGGGCGTAAAACACTCGTTCTGAGTCGGACGCCTTTTGCACCAGCCTTCGGTGGTATAAATGACTGTGCACACAGCGTGCAAAGCCCTGGAAATCTCGTCTAGTATCTTTACATAACAGGAATACCCAAAGCAAACCCAATGCTATCTCTCCGCTTGTGAAAACCCTTGGTACGACTACACGCACTCCTACCCCTGCTTGCCTTCTCCACGAACAGGCTGCCGTAGACTCTGTTGAAAGGGGAATACGCAGTATATTTACAAGAGGGGCATTTTAAAGAGGGGAAGATAAATTGCAAGTACTTCCTCTAATAGGGAGCAATGACACTGTGTATTCTGCCCCGCAGTTCTCTCCCCTGCGTTTGCAAGTGAAAGACAGCAGCTGCACCTTTTAGAGTATGTTGTGCTATCCAAGGGGAAGTCCACAGCAGCACTATCATTAGCCCGGTTTTCAAACGTTGCAGCTCAGAATTTATTTTTTAATACAGTGGCTCTCTGCAGCAGACCTCAGCTTTTGTTTAGTTTCTCTAAAGAGAGAAATGCTGGATTTAATTTTTACTGATTTTTCTGTCCCTCCTTTGTCCTATATGCCAGGGAAGAGAGGAGATGTGGGGGGCAAGCCCTACCCTCCTTATTTTTTCTGATTCATCCAGTATAAAAATCCTTTGCGAATGGTGGTCGTTTCCTTTAGAACTTTTTTTGCAGAAGACACTTCTCTCCCTGACCTCTGCTGAAGTTCAGTGGCAGTGCTAATGCTTGCTGAGAGGTTAAAACCAAACTCAAACCTTTTTCATCTCCATGCTGGTTTGTTCCTCCAGCTGAACTCTCCATTGGAAATCAGTCCCACCACCAGAAAACCAGTGAAGTTGAAGCGTGCTGTCTGCCTGCCCACAGGGTGTCACGCGCTATAAGCAAGCGACTGCTTGTGGCAAAATTGCGTCGTTTTTAACGCAGGGGGATTAAGCAGCACTGGGATTTGTTCTTTGTATACAGTACTTTCCAGAACCTTAGCTTAGTGATTTTACCTCTGTTGTGAACTATTTTAAGTTATAAAGGAGACCCCGTGTGAGGGGGAGAAACTCGGCTAACTTTGGGACTGAGCGCCAACAGTCAGGAGCCACAGCAAGAACACTTTTATACCTTTTCTCAGACTTCCTGCAGTCGGGAGTTTGTGACACACGTTTCCCACCTCTGCCCCCTGGGAGCTTCCCAGGTTTGGCTCCCTCCCTGGGACAGGCCACAGATCTCACATGAACAATGCCACATTTGCTTTGGTGGTGCTGTGTGTTGCTTTACTTACACTCGACGCTTGTAGCAGCAACCTACCCACAGAGGTTTGCAAAAAAGGCCTCAACGGCGTCCTGTCAAAGCAGCGATACAAACCTTGCCCTGTGCACTCACCAGAGAGGATCCCTTGACCGATTGAGCAAGTAAGTGTGGAAGGAAAAATGATGAGAATATTTGCACCAAAAGGGCATTTATCTCAGTATCGCCCAGTGAGTGCAGCGAGGGCCTCACCTAAACTTGGATACCGTACAGGACCACTCGTCTCTGTAACCTTGTGGAAAAGTAACATGCCCAAAGCGATAACCCCATTTCTCCATAGCAAGAAAGCTTTGCCCGCTTAACCCTCCTCAGCTGCAGACTAGAGAAACAAAAACATGGTTGCGGAAAGACCACCGAGATCTCCACCAGGTCCCCTGAGGTGCTGCAGGCCAGTTTTAATTGTAATGGGACCAACATGACTCAAGAGCCATAAAGGCACCTGCGCTACAGTAACGTGGCATTTCCACAAGCTTTGCTCTTAGTCGTGGGTTTCCCTAGTTCAGCACCCGGAGAAGGGATGAGCAGAAGCTCTGTCAGTAACTTGCACTGATGAGGGGAATTTCAGTTTTAAGGCTTTGGGAATGAAATGTGCTTCTCCCAGCCCTGGCATGGGCTGGAAGGGAATGACTCACGTGGAAAATCCCTAATAGTGCACTAGCTGCTTCTCTTCTGCAGCCAAATGTTTTGTCGCTGGCAGTTGTGGGGAACCGAGAAAACCAGCTGACACGCGGAGACCGGAATAACTCTGAGATGTGGGTTAGAGGGGAAAAGGGATCCCTGAACAAAAAGCACACAGGAATGGGCTTCCCAGGCATGCACTTGACTGCTCAGTTACAGAAAAAGGCACCACTTTATCGCCTACCCCCAAACCTGGCTGCAATTGTATTGCAGGAAACCTGTGCAAAGGTCCCCCTGTGTGCACACTGTTGAATTCTCCCATCCCAGATCAGGCAGCCACCCGCTTCCAGTCCTAGAAATGGGAATCGCAGCAGAGTCTCCAAAAGCCTCGGCTTGTCACATTCAGTGCATCTCCTGCAGCTCTGGTCCCTGCACTTTCTGTCTCAGCCTGGACTCTGACTTTTCATTCTCTTTTATTTGTCTCCAACTCATCTCTGTCCGCTCCCACCCACACTCGCTGCTCTGCTCGGAGATGCACATGAGAGGATGCCTCAGACACAGCTCGGCGCACGCTTCCCCTGCCCGCGGAGAGTGGCTTACAGTAAGAGCCCTACCTGCCATCTTATCAGCAATCAGATGGTGTCTGATAATGGCACTCAGCCTCCGCACCTCCAGCTCCGAACGCAAGGCGATGCTGGAAACAGTTCAGCAGCCAAAGCCGTTGAACACCATGCAGGCTGCCTGCCCATGGGCCGTCGTCGATGGCACTGGCGTGGCTCCAGGCAGCGCTCCGACACTCTGGCCAGCAAACCCGGCCGTTTCCCATCATTTCCTTTCTCCCTTTAAAGCTGGAACCCTCCAACCTCTCCCCAGTGAAGTTACCCATTCCAACACACGTTCTCTTTGGGGTTTTCAGCACGGTCACCCATGCGTCCTGAGCAGCCTGGTTTGGTCGCTGTACCAAATTGCAAAGGTTTTTGGTTTGGTTTTGGTTTTTTTGGGGAGATTCAAGGATCCGGCCTTGGCCAACAGATCACAGGTTTGTGTGCGTGTTGGTAACTCCTGACGCAGGGTCCAGGTACAGACTAGGCAGGAAGTATTTTCAAGCCAGGGAGAAAACAAACTGGGAGGAATTTCTAAAGGCTTTCGTCTTTAGCAACAATCTCCAGTCTCCAGAATCATACCCTGAACTGGAAAAATAATTGTTCTCTGGGAATATGAATGCTTCTCACCAAAGGCTTGCAGCCTCACCGTTACGTTAGGGGAAGACAGTCACGTGCGTTTGGGCAGGGAGGAGGACAAGAGGGCAAGAGCTGGGCAAGCTTATTCTGCACTTTCCCCAAGGGCTCGCTCACCCTCCTACCGTCCACTGCTCAGGGACTGCCTGAGCCAACTGTCTGCTCTGCATGTTCGGTAATGCTCCGTAGACTTCTTCCCCATCAACACGCCCGGGCTCCCCTCGGAGCCATGCAGACGGTTTCAGCAGCACAGCAGTTCAAGATGAGCGCTGCGGCTGCGATGTCACCTTTTTACCCCAGACAGTCGCGTGCAGAGGCACCCAGCGCGTCGCCCAGGGAAGGCTGCCTGAGAGAGAAGAAACATAAATCACCCTTCTCTGGCTAGGCACAACGCAGGACTCGAGGCTGGTCACGGTCATTTGGCTTAGCAGCACATGGGGGGAGCAAAAACCCCCCAAATCAGCTCTAAAGCTGTTTAAAGCAAGGCTAGTATTTTTAGATGGGAACTTTGGCTGACGAGGGAAGGAGCAACAGGTGCAAACGGCTACAGCTGGCAGTGAAAGGTATGAAAGCAGCGAGCAGAGGCTTCCGCTGTGGTTGACGCTGAAGTCTCAGCGCTGGTCTCCAGAGAGGGTGTGGGTGGGGGAGCTCAGGGTAACTGCCATCGAGCTCTTCCCAGTTGTCACTAATTTCTCAGCTTGCCGCAAGCCTCCTGTGCCGCTCTCTTCTTCTGCCCGTCTGCATCCGAGCCCTTTGCTTTTGTGAATGCCCAGCTCCTGCGAGGTGCCTGAGGCCAGCCAGACCGTGCCCACCGTGCGGGGGGCTCGTCCTGAGCATGACTGCAGCTTTCTGGCACTCAGGACTTGTGCGCAGTCTCAGCCCGAATACAGGCTGCTCACCTGGCAAAGAGCTACAAGCAGGCCAAGCACAAATCACATCTGCAGCGGCTCTATCGCACTTTCCTTACCGGGTATCAGCCTGGGGTCCGAGTGGTGCTTTCAGATTCCCTTTCCTGCTCTGACTGCAGTTAATTCAGAACCGCAAGGTTTACCAACAGAACAGTTTTCTCGCTCCAGCATCCATCCCCATAGCTATGGCACCACAGCACCTCAGAGGCATTCCTCCAGTCGTGTTTGAACAGCTGCCCCACACCTTTCTCTGAGTGCGTGGAAAGCGATCCCAAGCATGGCTGCTGCTGTCCCCACCTCGCCTTGCTCTGCCCCAGGCAGCTCCAAGGTCTCCGAGGAGGAGAGGCAGAAGGGGACAGGGTCAGTGCACGTAA
The DNA here is from genome assembly GCF_965638725.1 of Aptenodytes patagonicus. Classification (NCBI taxonomy): domain Eukaryota; kingdom Metazoa; phylum Chordata; class Aves; order Sphenisciformes; family Spheniscidae; genus Aptenodytes; species Aptenodytes patagonicus. Next base: position 122,026 of record NC_134971.1, read on the forward strand.
CTTGAGGTACAGATGTGCTCTGCGGTGAATCCCACCACCTTCGTACCTGACAGCAGACAGCAGGCAGGACAGGGACAGTCGGTGTCAGAAATGGGTGGAAAGATCGGGAAAGCTGGTAGAGGAGGGTTCTGTGCTGTGTGAGAAAGCAAAAGCCACCAGCAGGTAACTCAGCAAGAACCAGAACATGGCATTGGTCATCTTTCTGGACACCAGAACATCCCCAAATACACTAAAGATTACAGACTGAGCAGCCCCCGCTGTCGGAGATCGGGACAACCCTCTCCATGTGCTGCTGCACCTCATGGGACCTGGCACCAGAGGGGCCTCCCAGGTCATCACGCCGCAGACAGGCAGCACCTCCTCCTGACGCAGGCGGGCTGCAGGATGTGGGGATGCTCTGCTCCAGGTTTGCCAGGTGCAGTCGAGGGACTGGGTTCTCATGTTCAGAAACTCCCCTCCGGTAACCAGACTATGTCTCTGTTCCCCAGAGCCAGGTGGAGCTGAGCGGTTACTACGAAGCCGAGAACACCACCCCTTCTTTGGAGGGCTACTTTTGCTTCAACCCAGCCTCATCCGTGGTCGGCAACCAGAGAGACCCCTTCAGAAAGGTCTTCATGCCCCTCATCTATCTGCTGATGTTTGTGTTGGGGACTGTGGGCAATGCCCTGGTCCTGGTCATTTTAGAGAGGTTCAAGCGGTCTCGCACTACCACGGAAAACTTCCTCTTCCACCTCACCCTGGCCAACCTGGCACTGCTGCTCACCTTCCCCTTCAGTGTGGTGGAGAGCTTGGCCGGGTGGGTATTTGGGAAATTCCTCTGCAAGATCCTCAGTGCTGTCCACAAGATCAATTTCTACTGCAGTAGCATGCTGCTGGGTTGCATTGCGGTGGACCGCTACCTGGCCATTGTCTATGCAATCCACACCTACCGCAAACGCAGAGCTCGCTCCATCCACTTCACCTGCATGGCTGTCTGGCTCTGCTCGCTGCTTTTGACCTTACCCGATCTCATCTTCATGGAAGTCTGGACAGATGACAGCAACCGCAGCATTTGCTATTTTCCAGAGGTTGGGATCGATGGCAACAACGTTTGGCTGGCAACCCGCTTCCTCTACCACACCGTGGGCTTCTTTGTGCCCCTGCTGGTCATGTGTTACTGCTACATGGCCATTGTCCGGGCTCTGTGTCAGTCCCAGCGCCTGCAGAGGCAAAAAGCTGTCCGCGTGGCCATCCTGGTCACAGGTGTCTTCCTGCTCTGCTGGAGCCCGTACCACATTGTCATCTTCCTGAACACACTTACCAAGCTAGAAGCCTTCACCAAGAACTGCCTCCTGGAAGACCAGCTGGACACGGCCATCATGGTGACAGAGGCCATTGGCTTCACGCACTGCTGCCTCAACCCCATCCTCTATGCCTTCATTGGAGTCAAGTTCCGCAACGACTTCTTCCGGATCCTGCAGGAGCTCGGCTGCATAAGCCAGGAGACCCTGCAGGAGATCCTGGAGGTGACAAGGAAGGGCAGTGGGATCGAGTCTGACAACACCACCTCCATCTCCACTTTCTAGCTGGGAAAGGCTGCCTGCAGGGCAGAACCGGCCTGGGGCTTGCCTTCCCAGTGGCACATGTGCTGTGGCCTCAGTCCCAAGTTTCACAAGCGTCCCCACCACTTTCTTCACTCCTCAGGAAACTGAGGTCCGATAGCCACCAAACACCCAAATCCCACCAGATACCTTCCCTGGCTCCTTCTGGTTCTCATACCCATAGAAACCTGTCTGGCAGCTATTGGAGAATGCTGGCTGTCCGATGGTCATTCTGGCAGGGCCGGATGAACCCGAGTGGGTTGAACCTGGCATTTCCACCTCTCCCTCGAAAAACTGACTGCAGGCGTCCTGTGCACGGAGCCAGGCACGAGACTGGGGTGCCGTGGGCAAGGAGAAAAGCGCAGCCAAGTAAATGTGGAGTCGTGTCAGTGAGCGAGGACTGAGGACAAAAGCTAAGTAGGTCTCCATTTCACCGGCGCAGGTTGGTAGAGACATACCCGAAGGAAGCAGCAGGACTCAATGGCTACGGCAGCTGGAACGAGAGATGCAGGTAGGACTGGCAGGGGATGCAGAGCTCACTCCAATAGCATGGGCACACGGTGCTGGACAGTCTCTGGCTGCAATATTGCTCCTCCTGCTGCGTGACATCCCCCCGGCCAGCCACGGCACGTTGATTTTCCCAACTTGGCTCACGCTTGGAGGTCCTGCCACGGACTCAAAGATTTGACTGTCGCAGATTCCTTTCCTGACATCAACTGCATCCTTTCCCGCTCACTTGATGGGTTTTACTGCTGTTAAGAGCTCCAGTGAGCGACTGCTGAACTGAATGCCTGACCATGCAAAAGCTTTCCTTTACGGAAGAAAGCTGTCTAGAGAGACAGCTTCTATCTTGTGACTGAGCACGGGGGAGATGAACCACACGGCTTTGTGAGGCTGAAGGCGTAACTTTTTCTTTTTTTCAGCTAGTTGTACAGCACTGTGGGTTCTGAGAGCAAGGAGACTCATTGCCCCAGAGTAAGGAAAAGGGCTCATTTGCATAATTTCTGCTTGTTTTTAGCAGGCTGAGAGGGAATGTAGCGTTTTGCTTTGCACTGTGCTTTCTGATATTTTTGCTCCACCTGCATCTACGGGGCTTTCAGAGGTTTAGTGCATCCAGGTTTACACAGAACAAACCTGCGCGCTGATCTTGCCCTGCACCACAAGTATCCAGCAACTGCTCAGATCAGGGCTGCTTGATAACAATTTGGTCCAAAATAAGAGTGGCAGCTTTCACCATCATTAATAATTGCACCGCAAACTGGCGTGCGGTGCAGCCCTAACAGACTTGTGCAGCCCGCTGCTTCCTAGTAGGTCTTGTCACAGTATAACATCGAAGTGCGTACAGAGCGGTGCTCCATTACATTTCTCTTGCTAGCTAAGCAGTGCTGTGGCCTGAACTGTATGAGAGCCATATGTACCAACTGTCACACGAGCACAACCCTCATCACAAGCACACTTTAAAATCCACTCTACCATTCACTTCGCTTTTTAAGCAAAGTCAGAACAACGTCAGTTCTCCTGCTGCAGCAGGAATTTTCTGCTAAACTCACTTCTCAAGTTCAGCCCACTAACAAAGGGCTTGCTCGCAGCCGAACTTCACCGTACCCAAGGGCCCCGCTAAAAAGACCAGCCATTATGGAAGGGGTCACATTACATCAGTCCAGCTCAGGCAGAGATCTCAATAGCTCGTTCTCAAATTGTGACTCGAGGAGAAAATTCCCCAAGCATAAGGCTTTTATACAAAGAGCAGTCCACCATTTCCTGCAGCGCTGCATCTTCAAAGCTGAAACCTGCAGGTAATGGCGACCGTGGTTGTCCAAGCACGTATGCACAGTAGAGGAAGAGCAGCTCTCTGAAGTCTGCCCTTCCTATCTCCACGGCTGCACTGGTGAGCAAACCCATTGCAGATGCATTGTAAACACCTCCCCAGCCCCGGTTGATGGGAACCGTGTTCCTACACAAAAATGTTACTGAAGAATTCAACAGTCAGAGTGTAAAATCCTTAGTGTTCACAAGGTAAAAAGAAAATCTGCACACAAAATAAGGATGAACAGATTACGCATCTATTGTTACTATAGTTTTTAGTACTGGTATGGTGGTAAACTTTTAGAAAGTTTTGACGTGAGCTGTAATAAACAGTTAAATAAAATACTGTCTTCTCATGTACAGTGCTTATAAGTAGTTGTCTACAGTCATGTCACTTTTGCAAGGGAAATGCATCACAGAGAGCACTAAGAGGGTTGATGGCACCTTTCTGACAAGCGTTGCTGTTCGCACATGGAGACCGCAGGGCTCGTAAGAGCACCTTGCTCAGATTTCCCTTCACCAGTGCCACAGAAGGCTCCGCTGTGTTCAGAGTCAGTCCAGACCTACGTTAGGCTCCCTGCTTTACAGAGCCTCTTCCACCGACTGCAGCACTTCCTACCCCAGTTTTACAGCAGCTGCTAACCTGAGTGGAAAGCCACCCTTGCACCCGCGTTTGGCTCAGCCAGCCTGGGGAAGGCTCGGCTCGGAGCTGGCAGGCCCTTCCCCAAAGAGCGGGCATTGCTCCTCCTGCAGCTGACTGCAGCCAGCCTGCTGAATGGTGATGAGAAGAAAGCAAGAGGAACTCTCCTTCACCGCAGAGGAAGCTGGGCTTTCCACTCAGCACAATCCTCCCTGTCTCCCTGAGGTTTGCATGGCCATCACATGCCTTAGCCCAGAGTGGGCTTCCCCGCTAAGCGCTCACGCTGCCAGAGCCACCCCTGGACACCGCAGCCCTCAGGCAGACCTTCTGGCTCCCCCATGGAGCTCTGCTCAGCCCCCAGCCCACCACTACCGAGTGAGGCAGATGGGCTCTGCTTCCCCCGGGCCGCCGGGAAGGGGCACTGAGGGCCGAGGGGAGCTCTGAGGCGGCTGCTGCAGGGAGCGGGGAGGTGGCGTGCAGGCAAGGCCACGTCACCACCATCCACAGCGCACGCTCATGCGACCCCGTCCCCGGGCTGTGCTCTGCAAGCAAGACTGGAGCAGACAACCCAGAGAAAGCCCTGGTCCCTGCTGAAGGCAACCCCGAAGAAGGGGACACAAAGACCCCCACAACAGCACGCTGCTCTGCATGTCCTACAGGGTGACCGAGTCTCCCAGGAGACAGAGCTGGGGTGTTTCAGCAGAGCATCCTGCTACACAGGCGCAGTGATCATGGGACTGTGGCAGGCAGTGGAGCGTGCACCGACGAGCGCAAGCCAGGGAACGCATGAATGAACGCGTGCCTGGGAGTGCTGCAGAGAAGGGGCTCTCCCCATGCCCTCGCACTCCTCCCAGCAGCTCTAGCACCCCCTGCCCCGCCATGACTCACACAGAGTTTCATTTTCCTTATCAAGAAGACGACCTACTTCCTCGCCCCAACCTCCCAGAACCAAACAGATCCTAAAGCACTTCAGTGTCTGTACTGCTGCCTGCCTGTGTCTTCCTTATTTTGAGCACAGGTGGCCCTGGACATATGACACCACAGCCACCAAAGCCCATGAGCTTGGGTACTGGGCAGCATGCCAGGTGCACCACCCTGGCTCTGCGCACAGACAGCAGCATGATCCCTTTCTCTCTCTGAGCCCCGAGAACCGGCCTCTCACCGTGCTGCTGTCACAGCGTGCTCTGCATTTGCTCTGGCTCCCCACAAGCATGCAGCAGCTACGGCACACGTGAGCCTTGCCCAGGCCACGAAATGCCCAAAACAAGGAGGGACCATGGGGCTCCAGGCACCAGCGGACAGCTTGGGCAGTGAGTCCCTGCTCTAGGTCACCTCTCCGCTCTGCAGTCCTGCCAGGGACTTGAGGTGTCCAGGGTAGCCCTGCCCCCCCCCCCCCCGCACCCCCCAGCCCAGTGCACGCCCCTCCACCTACCTGGGAGGACTGTCCTGTCCCACATCCTGCAAAGGCAAGTTCCCTGGTCCCAGCGCAGCTTCTGCTACCCGTAAGCAGCAGGGCCCAATTGCTGCCCACTGCAGGCAGGGTGCAGCCTCACGGCAGGGGCACACACAGGTCTGCACCAAGCACAGGTGTCCCAGCTCCCCCAAGGAGCTCACCAACCATCGCATGAAGGGCAGGAGCTTCTCTTCAGACGGAGGCATGCAGCAACTGCTTCAAAGTCACAGGAGATGGGACCTGCAGCACTGGAAGCTGCACTTGCAGCTCAGGTGGCGGGCCCCTCTCCCTCACCTACCCCCTGCCCGGGGGCCTGCAGCTCCCCTGCCAGGCATGAGTGGCTGGGATGTGTTCAGGAACAGCCATGGAGGCAGGGACCAGCAGCAGGCAGGAGGGGAAAATGAGGCTGTTTACCTTGTGACCGTTACTTGTTTGCAGTGGCTAGAAAAGGTGATCCATTTCAAGCCACAGGAGCTAAAGGATGGGCTGGCACGGCAGAAGGTGAGAAAGAACAGCCAGCACAGCCTGGACTTAGGCAGCAAAATCCACAATATGGTAACGAACTGCTCGGAGCTGTGTGGTTGGGTCTCATTCGATGCCGGGGAGCCAGCATGCAAGTGCCCAAGGAGGGCCAAATCGTCCACCCCGCACAGACCGCGGCAGGCGCTAAACAGCTGACCCCGCCACGAGAGGGGGCTGCCCGAATTTCACAGGAAGACTCCTCCAACTGCACTGCAGCCAAGTCTCAGCGTAGCTTAGGCACAGATGACTCCTGCAACTCAGAGGAGCTCCTCTCTGCTCAAACAGAGCCCCCACCTGACGTAAGTTATTTACAGTGGGGCCAGCTGAGCCCCTCTGATCAGCCCCAACCTCCCGCGGGTGATGCTGGCTGAGCTCCCCAGGGCTGGGCTGAGCACACTGGCTTGCAGCCCTGCAGAAAATAACACAGCCCACTGAAGACAGGCACAGGGTCAGGTTTTGAAATTTGTCTTTTTAATAAAAAGGCACCTATAAAACAGGTCAATACATTACAGGCAGCACAGATACCCAAAAACAAGCCTAAAAATTGTTTCAAATAAAAACCAATAAGATGTCTTCACATATTGTATTTATATATTTATATTTATATATATATTTATATAATGGTACAAAATGACTGGGGAAGTTTCTCCATGGGATGACAGAGAACAGGTCAGTCACCATTACCTCAACGTGAAAGCTAATTCCGGGTGTGTGATTATCTGACATACTGAAAGATGCGGTTTTCCAGCATTCGCTTTTTTGGAGCTGGAAAAACATGGCGAAGTCATGGCTAAAACATGGGCAAACCTTTTACTGTGATTAGGTGGAGTCAGTACACAGAACTCAAGCTGAGAAGCCGAGCAATAAACTACAAGACACGAGACTAGACACAGCTCACGGCAGTGGGCAACCGGCTGATGGCAAACCCTGCCTAGGTCTAACAAGGACTGGCTGTTATTGAGCTTCCAGAGAAGCTCCTGCCATATTGCTGTTCACAGACACGGTTGGGAGCGGCGCCCGGGGCAGAGGGCTGTTAGGCAGCACTTCTCCCCATTGTTCAGCCATTGCAGCGGTAGGGGTAGGGCTGGCTCCAGGGTGGTGGGATTTTGCGGAAAAGCGCCGACTGCTGCTCTGAAGTCCCCAGCTCTGACCTAGCGTCAGGATTTCCCTTTTGTATCCAGGGCTGCTGAGTCAAAAGACTTTGCTTCTTACTCATTTGTCACCGAAGGACAGGTCTTCCTCCTGCCGCCAGGCAGAAATAGCATCGTGCTGCCCTGTCCCTGCGAGCGGGCAGCACCGACCTCCCTAGCACTGCACAGCAGTGCACTGCAGCCTGCGGGCTCCGGCTGACACAGGGACAAGGCGTTGCCAACAGCGAGAACCGCAAGCACCAGCCAACTTCTCAGTCGGGCTGGGCAAAAGGGACAACAGGGAAGGTACGGACACGTGGAGATCTCAACCGGGCTAAAACAACAGCTGTCTACAGACAAACAAAAAACCTTCCGTAATAGAAAATATTATGGCTTCAAATTAACCGAGACTAGCTGGTGGGTGATGAGCAAGGTTTGGGGCTGGCATTGGTATTTGGATGTTTATGAGAAACTACCAGCAGCCAACACCCCGAAGTGCAGCCAAGAGAAGCCACAGCCTTTCAGGCAAGTCAAGCTTAGAAAGAGCTACATCTGTTCGAGCCACATCCTCCCACGTGAAGCGCACACTCTGAAAGGATGGAGAATCCAACCAGCTAACATGTCAGGTCCAAAGCACACTTTGTGAGCCTGGGCTGAAGATTATTTCTCTGCTCCAACTGCCAAGGCAGGGATGAGCACTTCCCGGGATTGTTCCCGTTTTGCCATCTCCGAAAATGCTGCTCGCTCACATCGTACACAACAAAACCACACAAAGCGGGAGACCAGAGCGAAATCCTTCCTCATATCCAGACCCACGCTTCCCGCCCAGGACTCCTCGCTACAAAACGCCTCAAGGCTTCAAGGTATTCCTAACTGGACTTTGTGGCTCCATCTTCTCACAGATTGGATCAAGACAGCCGCTGGGCTGACATTTCAGCACCCAGCGGCCTTTCCGAACAGCTTGTGATGTGATAAAAAGTGTTGCTGTTCGCTTGCTACTTCACGATCTCCCTTCCCCAAAGCCCCCTCCTCCCTGCAGCAGCAAGTAGGGAAAGGTGAGCTCTGTTGCAAGAGAGGTAGTAGGCTAAGTCTGGCTCTGCAGAGATAATCCTCCAACTGGTGTTCCGCCGGCAATCGCGTGCCCCGAGTTCACCGTTGGATACCCATAGGGTACACCACGCTGGAATGCGGTCCCCACGGGGGTCCAGAGATACTGTGGTGTGTGCAGAAGTGCATGCGTGTCACCCCACAGTCCCCTCCGTGAACAAACTCAGGAAAGACCATCAGCGCTGCGTGCAGGAAGACCTTAGGGAGTGGAGGATGGGGAGGGTGGAGCACATCCAGAAAAGCCCGAGTTGTTCGAACGGCATGCTTCTGCCAGCCTAGGAACGAGGGGCTGCAACGCAACCTCGGCCTCTTCTGTCCAAAGCACAGGACGGCCACGCCACTGACACCGTACAAGACAACTCTTACACCGAGATAGAGTATCGCATGCAGGGACAGGTCGTCTTCAACAGCTAGACCTCTACTGTGCAGTAGGGCAGGGCTGCTGCTGGTAGCTCAGGGCGAGATGGAGCGAAGACTGCCTGTGAAACTCCAGAGGAGGAGGACCAACAAGCATGAGGAAGACCTGGGAGAGCATTCAACGGCAGAGGTAGAGGGGGTGTGGCGCAGTCGTGGAGGGCAATGGATGGGTAAAAGACTGGTGTAGGAAGGCTGCAAAAGAGTAGGGTTCCCAGGTAGCCTCTCCCGGAAGCACAGGAATGCATCGCCTCACTCATCTCAGAGCCCATTTATCCCTAACACACTGCACCACCCTGCCCACAGGCGACACAGTGTGAAGGGAAAAAAAGGGCCTAGAGGCGACACGGCCAGTCAAGACCTTCGGATCCAGCATGTTACCATCTGTGAAGCCCAGATCCTCGCCGCTTCTCCAGCCGAAGCGCCGGCATCCTCCCCGTCCCAGCCACGGCAGCTTCGCCACGGAGCAGCGACAGCTGTATCCCGTGAAGCTGCGGCCTCTGCCCTGCCGGATGAGCACTGCTCTGACAACGTTTCACCAGGGCCACAGCTCTGACCTCCCCGACGGTCCTCGGTCAGTGGTTGTATTCGTGTACTCGGCGCAGCCTCCGCAGGGGCCTAAGATCTGTGTGAAACCATACACCCCGCACATACAAACCGTTCAGATGCGTGAACAACACAGGTTTGACACAGAGTCACTCTACAATGGGATCTCTCAATGCCCTGTGCACCCTGGGGGATCCTCCTGCCTCCCCCAAGGAGAGTTTTCAATCCTTGTACACTGTTGCCTTTACCATGTTTTTGTTTCTGTTTTTTTAAAACATGTTTTGAGGCTTCTATTAAAACACAGAAATACAGAACAATTAAAAACCAGCACAAGTTTTGCCTTTCCCAGCGACCTATTTACAGCTAGTTCCAAAACCCCTCTTGCACATTTTGGTTGCTTAAAAAGGGGGGGAAAAAAAAAAAAGAAAAAAGAGAAAAAGGAAAAAAAGAGAGAGAGCACTTAAAAAGGGAAAGAAAAACACCTGACTGAGGAAAACCATAAATGAAAACTTTACAAACTGCCACAGGGTCTGGATGTCCCTGGTCACCACGCAGGGTTCAAAGTAACAGCCCCACTCCCAGCCCCTCCACCCTCCCCTTCCCCAAAAAAGAAAGGAAAAAGAAACCCAATTCACATCAAGTTTACTGCACATCTGGTTTTCTGTGTAGAGGCAAATCCGATATGAAAAGCATCCCACGTGGTGTCCTCCACCGGCATTGGCCCCCAACCCTCCCCCAAAGAAAGGTTTAAAAACGTTTGTACAGGCAGCCCTGTCCCCTCCCCACCCCTGAGCGCCAGCCAGGGTTAGAAAGGCAGGTTTGCCATGTTCCCAGGCCCGGGGATGTAACTCATCTGGCTGTCCAGGGAGACACTCCTCTGCCTCATCTGGTGCGTGACCATGAGGTTCTGCTGAGGCGGGGGCCCCATGAGGGAGCCCTGAGGTGACATCATGTGTCCTGTCTGAGCGTACATCTCCCCCGACACAGACATGCTTCTCTGCTTGGCCTGCATCAGCATGAAATTCTGCTGGGCCATCAGGCTCTGCTGCGGAGACATCATGCCCTGGTGCATGCTGTTGCCCATCATGCCTTGCTGGGGCGGTATGCCTGTCCTGCCCAGCATGGGCACTTGTCCAGGATGGCACATGGGCATGCTGAGTCCCCTCTGCACGCCCTGCTGCCCGGGGAGGCTGGGGGCATTCATACCTGGCCGCACCGAGGGCTGGTCAGCCATCATGTTCTGCAGGTTCATGAGGTGGAGGTTGGAAGGCTGCGATTTGGGCGCTTGGCTGTCGCTCTTGGGGAAATACTGCAAGGTGCTGCTTGGCTTCTCTGATGGGATGATCCTGGACAGGTCAAACTCGGGGATACCTGTGGGGGTGGGGCGGATGACCTCGCTGAGCTCAGGGTCGTTCAGCACCGATGCCACCCCGGGAAGCACGGGCGGGTAGGGCTCGCCGATCCGAGGAGGGATGCTCTTGCCCATCATGTGCTGCTGAGGGGGCATCTGGCTGGGCTGCTGGGAGGGAAGGTCCTCGGGCGGCAAGGGCATCCCTGGCGGGTAATGCTGCTGCATCCCAGGGCCACCTCCCCCGCCGGGGGCCATGGGCATGCCTCCGGCAGGAGATGGCATGGCGCTGTGGGGCTGCTGCATGCGGGGGAACACGAGCTGGTTGGAAGGAATCATCTGCGAGCTGTTAGGCACGGGGCCACACTGCTGGTTCAATGAGTCCTGGGGCCCCGGGGGCAGCATCATGGGGTTCTGGGGGGGCACGCCTGCCCCTGGCGCACTTGGGTGCATAGGAATGTTGGAGCCCAGAGGGTTCGGGGAGGACATCATGGAGGTGGGGGGCGGTTCGTGGGAGAGGGGTTGCTGACCAGGCAGGTTCATTCCCATGGGGCTCTGAGAGGACCCAGGCCCCACGGAGTTCAAGTGCAGTTGATTCGGCTGATTCCCCGTCACGCCTAAGGAGAGGAAAAAGAGAGAAGACTTAACTCTGCCCACAGACCTCTCAGGGCTGCAAAATCCATGCCCTGGAAGCCTGCCGAACACTTCTGCCCAGAAAGCCCTGAGCGTGGAGCGTGATGCTCAGTAAGCAGCCGCAAGATGGGCTTGCAGAGCACTAACGTCAGGAAAAAGTGCCCCAGAATCCAGCTCGCCAAGCCCACGAGCAGCAGAGAGCTGTTCCAGCTTCATCCAGTCCCACGCTGGATTTGTAGTTCCTTACAGCCCACTGATTTTAGAGTCCCGGCTGGCTCTGCATGTTGGGACAGCCCTACACCATGATCTCAGCAGGGCTCTCAGCTGCTTGGAAGGCACTGAGGAGTGACCCTTCACCACGGCCTGCCTGCAGGGTTAGCCACCCGGCAAGCTCCTGTGACCGCACGGCCTTGGGCGGCAAGCAGAAAAAAAAGCAGAAGAGTCGGCAGCCCAACACAGGTGCTGTCCGGGAGGGAAGACTGTGCTCATCGGCACAGCAGAGCGATCAGTGCCTGCGGAGGGGTTCGGGTTAGGAGGGAGCCAATGCATTTGCATGCCTGCGGTCAAGCTAAGTGACTACTCAGCAGTGAAGGAGTCAAAAAGTTGGTTTTTCATTTTGAAAACTGCCAAAAGTATTCATCAAACAGCTTTAAAGCCCTAAATCAACTGGTACAGCATACTGGAATTCCCCTTCGGGCTGGCCACCAAGTGATGAAAAACACTCATTTGCCTAGCTGTCCTCACCAGTGCCACCAGTTAGTGAAGCGTGTCTGGCTGTCGCCTACTGAAATCAGAACTATGCTACGACATAGCCTTGCCTGTGCAGGCACCTGGGCTCCACTCAAAACACCAGACTCCCGAGCCCTGTTCAGGGTGTCCCTGTCCTGCTGCATGAGAACACAAGGGCTCCAAGCAGCAGACCTCTGCCTGCAAGTCCTGGGCCTAAGACAACTCCAGGAGCTATGAAAATCCAGGGCCGATGTATCCGCACAGGGTAAAGGTAGTTCCAAAAACTTTCAGAGCTCGTGGAAGAAGGGTGCCTCAAGTGCCAGACTGGCTCATGTCCTTCCAGACAGCACACCCAAGCCAAAAGCTGATGGACAGCCTGGGCACAGGGTGGAGAAGTGAGCAGACGATTACGAACGAGGGCAAATCTAAGCTATTTGACATGGCAGTCGGTGGGAGAACACAGTTTCTAATGCCTCCTCCACCTGGTGCCCTCAGGCCTGCTGGCAGCGACAAGACGGTCTGACCCCTTGCAGGCCCAGCCCAGAAGTATGTACCTGACATGCTTCCAGGCGGGAGCATAGGCCTGTCCGGCAGCAGCTCATCATCAGAGGTGGCGATGGTTTTGATGGCATTGTGGTAAAGCGGTGTGGAGCTGGGCATGGCATACTTGGACATCTGGGACATCATCAGCGAGAGGGGGTTCTGGGAGGGGGATGGATCTGGAGAGGAAGTAAAAGGCATGTTGGGATTCATGGTGCTAGAGGTGTTACTGGCTGGTGCGGAAGAGCTGCTCCGAGGCCCAGAAGGGAGAGAACCTGCAAGCAAGAGAGAAACCAGCTTAGTACCACCCGCACACCGTGGCTTGCTCCTGTCAGACAGCAACCCCACCCCCTCCTTCTGACAGCAGCGACCAGAGGAGGCTGCAAAACGCAGAGCTGGCACAGCCCAGCACCCTCCAGACTCTGAGGAGGCTCATGTGGAGACCCTGCTCCAGAACGGTGATGGACTTCCACTTCAAACTGCCCCTGACTGCCCAGCACAGACGCATCTTTTGCTGCCTGTATCACAGAGCGTGAGCCGGGGTTGCAGCATAAGCTGCTCTGTTCGCCTTCTCATCTCCCTGAAAAGGCCCTGTTTGGACTCCTGGGAAAAAAGACTCGCTCCACGAGACGTAAGGGCATGCACAGGCATGAGTGTCTTCCCCACTCCTGTGAGAGCATGTGGGCTGGAAAGAAACACTGTCCACACACTCACCAAAACCGAGAACACACGCGCCCTCGCACACAAGATACCCAGCATACCCTGATCCAGTCCTCCCATGGAAGTAGATGAGTTCATGCCGAGACTCTGCTTGCTCTGGTTGACTCCTGGGCTGGGCATGGTGGCTTTGGGAGACGGCACCCAACCAGGGGAAGGAACAGCCATAGAAGGGGACTTCAGGCGGCTTGGTGAGCCAGTTGGAGACCGGACATTAAGCGAGGAGCTCATCACCTGGGGAGACTTGAGGGGTCCAGACTGGTTTGACGGTGGCATGCTGACCATCTGCGAGGGCGTCTGTGGGGACTTGAGGTTGGCAGAGGGGGAGGTGACCAGTGGCGAATGCACCTGGCTGAGGGTGGGAGACTTGAGGTGACCCATGCTGGGGGAGTTCATCTGGCTGATGTTGATGGTGAGGTCAGAGGGCCGGCGGCCCAGCCCCCGGGAAGGTGCTGGGTGCATGTTGGCCAGGTTGCCCCCTTGCGTGGGAGTGGGATTGGAGGCCGGAGGCAGAGGGATGTGGCTGAGCCTTGTGGTGCCACTGATGCTCCCAACGGGCATGGTGCCCTGCTCAGGGCTGAACATGTCCGAGCCGCTGCCCATCTCCTGGGGTATGTTGGGGTAAGGTCCTTGCCCGCTCGAAAAGCCTTGCTGTCCTTGGTTGGGGAACTGGGAGGGAATCATCATTTTCTGGGGACCCCCCAGCATTGCACTGCCATTGCCATTCTGAGCCCTTGCCCTGGCCAGCTCCTCGGGGCTCATGCCCTGGTGGGCCATCATATCGGGGCCCCTCATCTTCTGCGACATCATCATCTGCTGCTGCGGGGTCATCTGGACATTGAGGTTCATGTTCATGTTCATGTTGACATTCATGTTCATGTTGAGGTTGCCAGGGCCCATGGGTGCGTCCATGTCCCGAAGGCCTGACTGACTCATAGGGGGGCTCAGCATCCCCCGAGTACCTGCAAAATCCATTCCCATCGGGGCACTGCTCAGGCTGTCCCCCGTTATCTGCCCAGCAAACATGGATGGATCCATCTGCCTGTGAGCCTGTATCATCCTCTCCATTTCCATGCCCTGGCTCATGGAGTTGCCGGACATCCCCATGGGCCTTTGCATTGCCACTGGGCGTTTCTCCATCAGCTGATGCCGCAGGATCTCCTCCCTGGCACGGGGATTCATGAACCTTTCGGGGTCCCCTTGCCCTGATGGGTAGGGCAGGGTGCCTTGCGGAAAGTTCCCGGGGCCTCCCATAGGAGGCATATCGTCGCTCCATCCCATGCCGGGCCTGACTGGCCTCTGCATGGCATTCATGGGCCCAAGAGCATCCAAGGGCATGTTCTGCATCCCTCCGAAGCCAGAGACTCTCTGCATTTGATTCCCAGGGAACCGTGGCCCTGGGAAGGGTGGCCCTCCCCGCAGCTGCATAGGGTCCTGCACATCTATGGGTCCCCGCAGCTGGCTGCCCATCCCTGGTGGCCACTGCTCTCCAGGCTTGCTGTGGTAGGGTGGCGGGGGCCCACGCATCATCATGCTCCCCATCGACTGCGGGATCATGATCTCCTGCATGGGCCGGCCGTGGATGCTGATCTGCTCCTCTTTCCGTCGCTTTTCCTCATAGTACTCTTCCTGCAACTTCCTCCAGGCCACTTGCTCTGGTGTCAGGCTGTCCTGGTTCAGCCGCTGCATCATCATGTTCATCTGCTGCCCCATGTCAGCGCCTGGGTGGTGGGACACCTCGTGTTCCAGACTGGGCCCACCAAGGCTCTGGGTCTGGGAGATCATGGACTGCAGAGGCTCTTCATACTTCTTCATGCTGGTGGGGGGTGCAGGGGGCTGGGCAGGGGCAGCCTGCGGCTGAGGGGCAGTCCCACCCTCACCCGTGTTTTGGCTGGACTTCATGAAGGGCTCGGCCTCCCCGCTGCGCAGCAGCAGACGCTCAATGTCCCTCAGGGTCTGCAGAGAGCGCTCTCGGTGCTCCAGCTGCTCCTTCGAGAGCCCTTCTGAGTTCATGGGGTTCCTGGGGCCCAGGCCTGCCTGCCCATTCCCCGTCATTCCTGGGCCTGGGCCCTCCCCGAGGAGGCTGGAGCTGGACGTGGCGGAGGAGTCCACTTGCCCAGGCTGCATGGTGTTGGCAGACGCAGTGGGCGTATTTGGGTGGTTACTTCCAGGCTGGTTGCTGCCACTGTTGTTCCCCAAAGAGTTGGGAGTCAGATCTCTCCGGACATCTTCACTTGTCCCTTCCTGGGGCAGGCTGCTGGGGGCAGGCAAAGGTGTTTGACTGATGGTCTGAGGTGGAGGCGGAGGCTGCGGCGGGGGAGGCTGCGGCTGACTCGCTTGAGGTGCTGGTGGCTGGGACTGTGGAGTGTTGGCAGCAGGAGGGTTAATCGGAAGCGGCTCAGCAACCCCCAGCACTTTAGGAGCTGGCGCCTGGCAGAGAAAAGGAAAACAAACCTGAGCATGAAAAACCCTGGGTAGGTATTCTTCCCTGCACCCTGCAGACCTCTCTGTCCCAAAAACATGCCCCGTGGCGGTTCACCTTCATTCCTTGTGGGGAAGAAGCAGGCCCTATTACATGCACTGGAAATGCACAATCAGGTATTCTGCCCACATGGCTGTGGGGCCACATACTGTGCCCCATCCCAAACTTTTCACAGCTGACAGCAGCCAGGACTCGCTCTGAAGAGGTTCCACAGCAAAGCAGCTTCCCACCCCACTGAAAGGGCATTCTGACAACCCCTTCCTCCACAGCTGAGCCAAAGAGCTGGGGGAGGACAGCCACGTCAGAAGGGAAGGGTCAGCAGTCAGCAGCATGTGTCGACAGGAGCATTTGGTTCATCGCTGGTATACCTGGTCTAGCTTTGCCCGTGGGACGTTCTGCTGATGGTAGGCCAGAATGGAGTCAGCTCGGCCCTGCAGGACAGCTTCTGCAGCTCTGGAAAGAGAGCACAAACCACTCGAGAACAGGCATTGTGCCCCATCCCACCCATCCCAGACCCCAGGTGCCACCTCCGCTCTTCAGTCCTGCAGGAAGAGGGAAATTTCTGGAGGTCACCGAGAAGGGGGGATATTCTCAGAGTCCTCCCCCACCTGTCCTGCACAGGCCCCGGTGAGGTTCTCCAGCTGGTGATTGCTTGCCCTGGAACCTCCCTCTTCCCACGTCCTGTGATGGGCACCTGGCTCTGCCTTGTGCCTGTTGCTGCCTGCTGCCCTAAGGTGGCTGTCGCCCAGATGCTCTGGGATCTACCACACCGAACCTGTGGTATAGCAGAGCTCTAAAACTAAACAGCCTTGCTAAGACTCCACGGCTGAGACAATGCAGGACAGAAGGGAGGAATCGAGTGGAGAACACCAAGCGTTACATGGCACTCCCGTGACACCCAGCCCCTTAGGTACTTCCAAATTGGACCAGCAGTCCCTACTGCTTTGGGTGAATCTTTTCACTGGATGCTGACTAGATGTACTTGACGGCATGTGTCGCAGAACACAGTGCTGGGCATCGCTGGGAGGAAGCGTGCATTTAAGACAAAGTTTGCCCACCAGCAGTAGCTGCCAGCAAACCTCCTGAACCTCAGGGGGGACCCACTGCGTGCAACCAAAGCAACATGGGTCAGTCCAGCTCTCTCGTACTCAAGTGCAGCACGCAGCAGGCAGGTGTGACAGGCCGGCCCTGCGCCAGCAGAGGATGGACAGGGTTTACTGCTTACGTGTTAGCAAGGTGCGTTGTAAAGACGTAAACGAACTGTGAAGGCTGCTTTCCTGTTCCGCCGCCTCCGCCTCCTGCAGAGTCCGACCGTAAGCTGGGGGCAGTACCATGAGGCACACTGGAAGAGCTGGTCTCGTTCAGGTTCGGCAGTGGGTTGGACCCTGGGCCAAGCTGCGAGGCTGTGGACATCGCAGGATCTGCTACATTACAATCTGTGGGAGCGCAGGAGACAAGCTGCTAAAGCCAGTGAAGCAGGACAGCCCTCTGCTGCCTGCACCACGGGAAGGAACAGGCAGGAGGGAGGGAGCCGGGGGCCGGGGCGGAGACCTGCGGGGCGGCAGGGCTGGACATGGCCGTGCTCGGGCGCGGGGCAGAGGAAGAGCCGGTGCCCGGCCGGGCCACCGGCAGGTGGCAGCACCCGCCCGGCCGTCCCCGCCGCCTGGGTGGCCGAGGGGCCGCCTCCTCCCGGGCCCCCAGCACGGGGGCCCGAGGCTCTCCTCCTCTCCCTGCTCGCGGCCGCGGGACGGACACCCCGGGAGCGGGGGAAGAGGGGATGCTGTCCCCTGGAGTGGTGACTATTAATGGTCAGCTGTTATTAGATAATATTCCTAATTAGTATTAATCAGCATCGCAATTACCAGGAGCATGCAGTGCCTTCCTCTTGCCTAGCTCTTCTCACACACACTACACCCCCCAAGGCAGGCTTGCCTGTTCTCCTCCCACCAGCCTCTCGCCACGGACCTCCCTGCAGACCTACTGTACACCACTGCCAGCAGCCCGGCCCTGGCACAGCAGCCTTTGAAGAGAAGAGACATCACTGGAAATCTGGCATGAGGACACATGCGCTGCCTCGCTGGCAGCCCTTGCCTCTGGACAGCCCCACCTTGACCAGCTCTAATTAGGCCGATCTTGGAGCAGGCTGCGACACGAAGGCAGCACTATCCCTTCCCACAAGGGTGGTGGACAGTGCAGAGAAGCACAATGAACATCCTGCAGAGGATGGCTACGGTGCACTGGCAGGCACAAAGGCCAGCCTCTACGTGGTTCTATACACTTCCATGTTCTCCACCAGCTGCGGCCCTTGGGCCCCACAGAACCTTGCCCTGTTCTCTCAGATATTCTCCCTGTTGCAATTTGAAAGTAAACTGAATTCTAGACACAGAAAATCAAACAGTTTTGATGCTTCTGGAAAACAGGAGAGACGTACAGTTTGTTGCCCCAAATGGTGCACACCTTGGCCAGCTCAGCCCTGCCTGAACTGCTGTCAAGACCCCGAGAGCCTCTTTAGCCTCAGTTGCCTTTAAAGCGCAGCTGCAGAGAGCCAGGTGGGTGGCCTGGCACAGACTTAGCTGCTGCGACAAGGGCAATGCATGTTGCGTGGTCTGGCTGCTGCTATGACCAGCGTAGGCGTGCTTAACCAGATTTAAGCCAGGCACTCTTTCAAGATGGCGATTCTGCTGCTGGTGTGGCCAGAGCAATGTACAGCAGAGACATCCAACTTCAACAACACCTTCCCCTCCAGCATCTTCACAAAATAGGTCCCACACCTCACTGCATGGCCACAAACACTCTCACAGCACAACAAGCGCCAACTGCAATGGCCCACCATGCCACGCACCCAGCTAAGTCAGCACACACGGGCAAAACTAAAGGTGCCAGTGCCCATCTGCCTGGCTGAGCGGCAGGAGGGACCTGGCTTTATTCAAGCTTCTGAGCTGGTAAGGAGGTAGACGCTCACTGTGTGCACTGCTGATGGGCTTGTCGTCTTCCTCGCTGTCCGGCCCAGAGCACCATTCGTCCCCACTGTATGGCTGCTTCCTTTCCAGCACGCACCGCCGCTTGCTACGGGGAGCCACCTCACCTGCAAAGGGACAGAGCCATCAGAAGAGCTGAGGAGACCTGGCAGGGGCTGGGAAGGCTGGGGCCCTGCCCAGCTGTGTGCTGCATGCTGGCACTGCCAACCCAGCCAGGATGCACTGGGCGAGAAGCCTTACACCAACATCTGCCCAGCCCTGGTAAAGATCCTGAAGCATCTGCTCAGTCTGGGCTCACTGTCTTTGCAGCCAGACCTGGTGAGATGCTCCTGTGAGAGCTAGCGGTTCAGAATGAGATGTATTTCTTACTGTCTGAAAGGAGTCTGCAAACAGACTGATCTATCAGTGCACTGCAGCAGGAACATAGGAGATTTGGGCATTCCTGATCAAGCCATTTTAATAATTTTCCTGTGGGAGTCTGGGCTGCAAGACAGTACTGGGATAAAGCTGCAAATGCTTATGATCGGTGGCATACCGTAACCCCCTAACGCAATGGGGAGAAAGCTTTCCTGGGGGCAGGAGGTCTGTTCAGGTACGTTCTACCTGTTCTTCCAAGGCACGGCTCTGGCCTAAGCTAGTCAGGCAACACAGCTTTGGCTGTGAAACCAAAAGCTTAGGGGCACGAGCCAGAACAGCGGCTCTGCATTCGGGGACTGGGTGTGAGTCTCGGTTGGAGCCAAGGGCACCACTGGGATTTCTCCTCTGACAACCCCTCGCAAGATGCTCAAGCGTCCCATGAGGCCGTTGAGCACAAAGCTTGGTGGAACGCAAGAGGCTACAGGGAAGGCTGGTGAGGACAGGGAAGCCAGAGGGTTTGGAAGCACTGACTCAGCCCTTTTCCAGAAACCACGTGCTGTAACACAAGAGTCATCCATCGCTGACGAAACCACAGAACTGTTCAGACAGCGACCCTCGCAGCACCTCCTCGCTAACCACGACTGAGTCGTCGGACAGCTGCAAGAACACCACAAAGGCAGCTCTTTGCCAACAGCAAGGAGACAGAAAACAACTCAACTCGGTTCCGAGCTGAAAGTCTGCACGTTGCAAAGCAGGGGTGTTCGGTACCGTTTCAGTGAACCATGCTCTTGCGTGGCTGGCCTCAGTAGCCCATGAAAACCAGAGTCCCAGATTCTCAGTTTAACAGTTTAGGGAATGAAACATAAAGACAACGCTCAGCCACTCTGGTCCCAAAACCGCAGATGCGACAAGCAGTGATGCAAAGACGCGCAGGCAGCCAGGACAAGCCCAGACAGCAGCCGTAGCACAGAAACCCAAGATGCTCACAGCTGCTCCCATCCCAGGTCCTGCCAGGACGCTTGGAGCAACTGCAAGGAGGACGTGCTGAGGCAAGGTTTAGGAGAGTATTACCTTTTGATTCTGCGTCCTGTGAAGGGGTGCTGGCTTCTCGCTGTTCTCCGGAGTCCACCGAGATGCTTCGTTCCCGTTTCACCTTGCCCTTCAAGGAGCTGAAGTTTGGGACAGTGTTCTGGCTGTTTTTCAGTCCAGAGTTGCCAGGGGAGATCTGAGTGGCCTTGCCGCCATGGCTGCCCGCCCCCACACCCTTAGAGCCCAGGTTGCAGGTGGGTGCTTGGCTCACGTTGTGGTGCTGGGCCGGGGCACCGCTGCTGCCTGCCTTGCCATGGCTGGGCAGTTTGTTGTCAGGGTGCATTGGATTGGCTAAAGCTTCCCACAGCGCCAGTGGAGGGACCTCCCAGGCCCTTCGGTCAGAAACCTGCAAGAGAAGAGGGTGACGAGTGAGTGCAGTGCCCCTCGTGTGTGCGCAGCTGACAGGGGCACTGCCCAGGGCTGGGGCACTGGGGCTGCTGCTTGGTCGCAGGGCCAGACAAAGCCTGTGGCAAGGCACAACCCAGAGCCGCTTGTGCCGGGAATTAGCCCTGACCCCTTTGAGCAAAGGATCCTCCTCCGCAGTTAGCTGCGTGCAGATAAGCAGCAAACTCCCACCCAGGCACGGCAGACTTGCCAGCTCTCCAAGGCACAGGCACGGACACAAGAGCCCTCGTTTCCGAGGCCACGATGAGAACGGGGTGCTGCATGCCAGCCTGGCCCTTTGGTGAGTGGAAGGATCTATCTAGGGCTATTTTGCAGGTGCTCCCAGAGCTCAGACAGCTTCGTGACCCTGAACACAAATCTGTTGCCCCACGGGTTTCAGGGACCCCTTCTGCTGCTAAATCAGTTTCCTCTGCTCTGCAAAACACACAGGAGACAACTAAGCAGACAGAAAATGGTCTTGATGCAAGCCAATAAAGAGAAAGCTGGGACAGGGCAGGGAAGGACTAAGAGGAGAAGGAGGCGGTGGGTTGCAAGGCAAGGGCAGAGCTGGGAGTGGGGGCACTCGTCAGCTAAGCGGTATCCCTGTCTCTCCCAGGGGCCTGAGGGACCATTCACAGCTCCTACTCCAAAAGGC
The DNA here is from genome assembly GCF_965638725.1 of Aptenodytes patagonicus. Classification (NCBI taxonomy): domain Eukaryota; kingdom Metazoa; phylum Chordata; class Aves; order Sphenisciformes; family Spheniscidae; genus Aptenodytes; species Aptenodytes patagonicus. The sequence goes on from NC_134971.1 coordinate 143,136, forward strand.
CCTGGGTGGGGGACCGTCCACTTCAGCGGCAGCTTCCAGCCCAGCAGGATGATGCAACGTGCCACGGGCCTGCCAGGATAGCAGGGTGAGGCTCTCCTGCTCCAGACCCAGCCCAGCTTTCTGAATAGCCCCACAGGCTGAGGCAGAGCATTTCAGGGGAGAGGCGGTTAGAGCAGAGCGCGCAGGCTTCTGGGCTGGAGGACGTGCATGCAGCTGAGCAATGCTGCAGCAGCCCTCCTTGCAGATCTATTTGCCTTGGCAGAGTCTCTTAGGCTTGTGCTGGGATTCTTCCCCTCAGAGCTCTGCACGGGCATTACAGATGACTGGGACGTGGCTCCACAGTACCTGAGCACATCACGTATTCTGGAGGGCTGCTACTAACCTTCAGTTCAACAGACAACCCTAGTATCTGCAGGGTGCATCCTTCCTGGCCTATGAGTACCTCCTACTTGCAGCCAGTAGCCTTCTTCAACATGGCACAGGCAGTGTGGGACATCAGCCAGCCTCACCTCAGGGGCTACTGGAGCGGGCAGAGGATGTCCCTGACCTTCTTATGCACCGACTCTTCCCAGCCTGAACCGCGTTCACTGCTAAGCTCTCCGAGACAGTCTCAGCGCAGAAAGATGCACGTCCCCGTGAGAACTGCTCCTCGCTTTCTTCATCTAGAGGACATAACTCTTCCAGCATGGGGGCCCACGTTCCTCTGCTACAGCCTCCTCACTACCACAGCCAGTGACCCCAAAGCTGCAGACACCCCCACTGCCTGTCACAGTCTTCTCTACTTCTCAGGGAGCAGGGGGAGAGTAAACCGTGTGTTCGTGGAAGTTGAGGTATTACTCTCTGTTTGCTTACTTCTGCTATGTGCTTTGCGTGACACCCCCACGACACACTCAAGAACCTTTCCCGTGCACAGGCAGAGAAATTTCCCAGCACACGGGGGTTACTGGGCCCGTGGTCTGCTCCTCCCATCCGGACCGAGCAGGCCAGATACTGTGCACAGATTTCTTCTGCCACCCAGGGACAGGAAGCACCGGCTCCAGACCAAACCCCACATCTCTAAATAGCGCCGCAAGAGCTCAGCAGCACTACACACACTGCTCCTGGCTTGCTGAAGGCGGGCCTGAAGACATATCGTCGGCAAAAGCCAAGCACTTGCTCTGCTAGGGCAAAACACCGTACCCAGAACAGCACGCAAGCGAAGAGCAAAGCACACTTGGCAGACCCGTAATCCCTGAAAGATGGCGATTGCCACGAGGCGCAGGCTGCAGCTTGCCATCCACCACCAGCGAGTTCCCTGCCTGCAAAAGGGACTTCTCAGCACCTGCCTCCCTGCGAGGCAAGGCTGAGCCGGTGGCTGGCTGGCACACCGCGGTGGCTGACCGAGAGCAGCCTGCACAAACAGCGCTACACAGCCCGCCCAGGCATTCCTAGTTAGTTAGTGGGATCGTTCGTGCACAGCTTGGCCTATCACCGCTTCCTAACTAGCGAGTCGTTAGTTGCTCCCTCCTCCTCTGCCTCCTCCCCACGCACCTCGACAAGGGCTCTGCTCTAGCCTGGAGGAAGACGGTGAGCCACAGCACCGATTAATTTTCACAGCACATAAGGGAGTTGCTAGCCCTTTAAGTGTCAGCCAGTCTCGCTCGCTCGCTCTTGTTCTCTGGGGACCTATTAATAGCAGCTGGAAAGATCACATCACTCTCTGGATATTTATACCCCTCATTCCACACCAGGAGAGATTTATGTCAGAGCTGCCGTCCCAGTGCCTGCCCAATTGCTCTGTCAAACCACTCACAGGGGGAGGGGAGCAGAGCGGGGAAAGAGACATGGAGAGGGCAAGCGGGGAGGAGGAGAAGGTCCATATGGCACAAGCTGCGGCGTTAAGCACACACGCTGCCTGCAGCCACTGGCTGGCCAGCCACAGGGAGCCTTCAGCCCCGCTGGAAGAGGCTGCTGCTAGACAGCATTCCGGAAAGCAAGCCCTGCAGCAGCTCCCGCTGCTGGTGGCCCAGAGCCCCAGCCTGCTGTGCCGCACTCGGCAATCTTTGCAACACATTGCACCGCAGTCCTGAGGGTCACAAACTGACTGATGCCAGGGTGCGGCTAGATCAGCCAAGGAGATGCTACCACCACCATCCATATCAACAATAGGCTGGGAGATGCAGGTTTGCCTGTGGCACATCTGTATGGACACAATATTGCATTCAAAATAGATCCCAAAGCGCTTCACATGTGAATGCTCAGCAGCATTGCAGCACAACCCCAGTACAGCATAGCATGGGCATGTGAGTACCCTGGGGAGGAAGGAAGAAAACCGTGGCCCCGCTAAGACCATGCCTGCAGAGTCCAGAGACTAATGCTCGAGATGCACCTCCTATCCCTCTAGTTCTCAGGTCAGCTTGCAGGGAACACACGCATTGATCCCGAAGGACCTGGCAGCCGCCACAACAAAACCTTCAGACACTCATGTCCGCAGCGTGCATGAGCCTCACTGGCTGTGAGGTCCCTCCAGAACGTTACATTTTTGGGGCATCTATCTTCTTTTCTTCTTTCATGTTGGGAGTAGGCTGGTGCTCCAGGGAGGACATCCAATGCCTTGCCTCAGCCAGTCGCAGGATGAAAAGCCACCCTGGGCTGTTGGGGGGCCCTGGCTCAACCTTGGGAAGCCCTCCTCTTCCAGCCTTGACTGAGACTGACTGCACCCCCCTCGCAAATCCTAATGGGAGCAAGGCCAGAAGCAGCTGCCTGCGGATTCTGCTCTGCTTTCGGGAGTAGCAACAGTTGGATCCTGTTGCAGATGCATAGCGGGGATCCACCCTGGCCTCCCATCTGTCTGGTTGCAGTATGCCGATAGGCATCTCGATTGCTGTAAGCTCCTTGCACACGCCCCTAGATTCAAACTAGATTCTAGCAGGCATGCCACACATCTGGGACACAGAAGAGAATTAATTGGAAAGTAGATGCACTGACATGGGGAGACAAACGATCCAAAACATCTTGAAAAGAACATGACAAAAAGGAGACTGCATAGAAATCTGGCTCCCTCTGCAATTTAGCAACACACCCACTCCAGCCCAGCAGTTTTAAAGACAATAGCAAACTTAATTCCCAGTGGTTATTCCCAGACTCCTGGCTTCTACCCCCAGCTGCCACCGATTCCACGAATGACCCTGAGCAAGATGTACTCTTTCTGGGTGCCTCAATTCCTCCATCATTAAACAGGGGGACAACCCAGCCTACCTCATGAAGGGAGGGAGGCTTACAAGGCACAATAAATATCTCTGTTGAACGAAGCGCTACATCTAAATGCAGAGGGAAAGTATTTGCGCCTGGTACATCTGAAAAGCCACAGCTTTAAATCAAAGTCTGGGACCTTCGCAGACAAGAAACCTCAGAACAAAACAACAAAACCTGCTTTCAGTAAATCTCCTCCAGTACGGTCTGAACAGCAGCAGAGGGGGAGGAGGAAGCTCCGGGTGAGGAGAGACTGGGCTGACATATTCCCAATCCCGGAATTGCTAGCTGATAGTTCAAGAAACCTGAAACCCCACTGCATTCCCGCAGGACTTTCTGGTGAATCATGCTCCCGCTCGCTCCGAAGGACAACACAGATTCCCAACACTGCCGCAAGAATGCGGAGCCTGCGCCCGCCTCCTGACGGGGCAGGAAAGCCTCCCGGCTGCCAGCCTGCCTGTCCTGCAGCTTCCACGTCTCAATGCTGGCTGACATTGCTGCCGTGCTATCCCTATTGGGAGAAAGGGCGAGAGAGGAAGCTGGGAAACCAGTCACGACGATTCAAAAAGGAAAGAGCTTTGCCGCACCTCCCTCCTATCAGATGCTGGGGAGAGCTCTTGCGAAACCCAGATGACTACTGACTTGTGCATACACAGCAAAGACCATAACCCAGGCCTCCTGAGCTGTGTTGACATGCCCCGCAGCTCATGAACACCCAACGTACCAGACGAGACAGGTCATGACAGAGTGATGCAACAAGCAGAAAGTCACCCAGCTGCACTCCGCCAGCCAGTCCAGGAAGTATCAAGACTAGGTTGCCATTGCAAACACCTTCTAAGCACATCGCCTACGCTGATAACCATCCACCCGCTCACTACAAGCAGCAATCCTGGGACGAGCCCGATCTAAAACGTCCCATGGACACCACCACAAACTCAAGCGGAACACCTTGGCTTTGGAAATGAGAAGTCCTAAGCAAGCTCAAGGGCTTCTTGAAGAAAGGCATTAGGCAGAGAACAGCAAAAGGAGAGACCCCAAAGACCCTCCTGAAATACCTCTCACCCCAAGTCTGGATGAGATCACGGGCACACTGCCTAACACCACTCCTAGATTACCAGTCCTTCCAGGGTTAACGGCAGAAGGGGTTGGAACACCTCCAAAGAAATACCATACTATTTCATTAAAGTCAGAGTATTTCACGGAGGCAAAGACTATGACAAATTTTCCAGAAGCAAGATTTCTGAAGTCTGAGACTCTTGGATCATTTCTGATTTGAGAAAAAGACCAGAATCAGAAACTTGACCTTTCCATGCAAAAATGGTTGTTCCAAAACAATCCTTTTCGCAAGACCATTCAATGGGTTTTGAGTCTGTTCCAATGAGAAACAAAACCCTCAAAAACAGTAGCAAAACAGCATTGCTGTCACCCAGCCAGCTCCAGCCAAGAGTCAGCGATGGGCTCTAACAGCCAGACAAGCCCGACAAGCGCAGCTCTAGGCCAGCACGCTATTTAGCAACGAACGATTGCAGGAGCGTCTCCCTAACCCCTGTACGGGAGCACTCGCCTGCGTGTTTATCACCAGTGAGAACAGCCTTAACCCAGGCTGCTACTGCTAAAGGCGTTCTCATGTGAGCCTTGCTTCGGCTGGCCAGACTTGGAGACATCGGGAGGCAGGCAGTTCTGCAGGGCAATGCTCCCACTGACAAGAGTCATCCGTTTTGAATGTGTCATGAAATTATCTTGCTCTTATACCATCAGACGGATAGCCCAGAGAAGCCCGTTTTCTCTTCTGTTAATTTCTTGGATTCTTCTCACGCCCTTTTAAATGGCAGAAAAGGTGGTACCCTCATCAGCTGTATCATAGATAGAATCATAGAATGGTTTGGGTTGGAAGGGACCTTAAAGACGATCTAGTTCTGACCCCCCCTGCCATGGGTAGGGACACCTTCCACTAGACCAGGTTGCTCAAAGCCCCGTCCAACCTGGCCTTGAACACTTCCAGGGATGGAGCCCCCACAACTTCTCCGGGCAACCTGTTCCAGTGCCTCACCACCCTCACAGTGAAGAATTTCTTCCTAATATCTCATCAAAATCTTCCCTCTTTCAGTTTAAAGCCATTACCCCCTTGTCCTATCACTACAGGCCCTCGTAAAAAGTCCCTCTCCAGCTTTCCTGTAGGCCCCTTCAGGTACTGGAAGGTTGCTATAAGGTCTCCCTGGAGCCTTCTCTTCTCCAGGCTGAACAACCCCCACTCTCTCAGTCTGTCTTCGTAGGAGAGGTGCTCCAGCCCTCCGGTCATCTCCATGGCCCTCCTCTGGACTCGCTCCAGCAGGTCCATGTCCTTCTTATGTTGGGGCCCCACAGCCGAATGCAGTACTCTAGGTGGGGTCTCACGAGAGCGGAGTAGAGGGGCAGAATCACCTCCCTCGACCTACCGGCCACGCTTCTTTTGATGCGGCCCACGATACGGTTGGCTTTCTGGGCTGCAAGCGCACATTGCCCAACACCCCCAAGTCCTTCTCAGGACTGCTCTCAATCCGTTCTCTGCCCAGCCTGTATGTGTGCTTGGGATTGCCCCGACCCACGTGCAGGACCTTGCGCTTGGCCTTGTTGAACTTCATGAGGTTCGCATGGGCCCACCTCTCAAGCCTGTCAAGGTCCCTCTGGATGGCACCCCTTCCCTCCAGAGGGTCGACCGCACGGTTTGGTGTCATTGGCAGACTTGCTGAGGGTGCACTCAATCCCACTGTCCGTGTCTCCGACAAAGATGTTAAACAGCGCCTGTCCCAATACCAACCCCCGAGGAACGCCACTCGTCACTGGTCTTCACTTGGACATCGAGCCACTGACCGCAACTCTTTGAGTGTGACCATCCAGTCAATTCCTTACCCACCGAGTGGTCCATCTGTCAAATCCATGTCTCTCCAATTTAGAGACAAGGACGTCATGTAGGACAGTGTCAAATGCTTTGCACAAGTCCAGGTAGATGACTTCAATTGCTCTTCCCTTATCTACCAACGCTGTAACCCCGTCGTAGAAGGCCACCAAATTTGTCAGGCACGATTTGCCCTTAGTGAAGCCATGTTGGCTGTCACCAATCACCTCCTTACTTCCCATGTGCCTTAGCATAGTTTCCAGGAGGATCTGCTCCATGATCTTGCCGGGCACAGAGGTGAGACTGACTGGCTTGTACTTCTCCAGGTCCTCCTTTTTTCCCTTTTTAAAAATGGGGGTTATGTTTCCCCTTTTCCAGCCAGTGGGAACTTTACTGGACTGACACGACTTCTCAAATATGACGGATAGTGGCTTTGCAACTTCATCCGCCAGTTCCCTCAGGACCCGCAGATGCATCTCATCAGGTCCCGTGGACTTGTGCACCTTCAGGTTCCTTAGATGGTCTTGAACCTGGATCTTCTCCTACAGTGGGCAGCTCTTCATTCTCCCAGTCCCTGCCTTTGCCTTCTGCGACTTGGGCAGTGTGGCTTGAGCACTTGCCAGTGAAGACTGAGGCAAAAAAGTCACTGAGTACCTCCACCTTCTCCGTATCCTGGCTAACCAGGTCTCCCGTTTCCATCCAGAGAGGGCCCGTGTTTTCCCTAGTCTTCCTTTTCTCCCCGATGTACCTATAGAAGCTTTTCTTGTTGCCCTTGACATCCCTGGCCAGATTTAATTCTATCAGGGCTTTAAGCTTTCCTAACCTTATCCCTGGCTGCTTGGACAATGTCTCTGTATTCCTCCCAGGCTACCTGTCCTTGCTTCCACCCTCTGTAGGCTTCCTTTTTGTGTTTGAGTTTGTCCAGGAGCTCCTTGTTCATCCACGCAGGCCTCCTGGCGTTTTTGCCTGACTTCCTCTTTGTTGGGATGCATCGCTCCTGAGCTTGGAGGAGGTGATCCTTGAATATTACCTAGCTTTCTTGGGCCCCCTCTTTCCTCCGGGGCTTTATCCCATGGTACTCTACCAGGCAGATCCCTGAAGAGGCCAAAGTCTGCTCTCCTCAAGTCCAGGGGAGTGAGCTTGCTGTGCGCCCTTCTCGGTGCTCTAAGGATCTTGAACTCCACCATTTCGTGGTCACTGCAGCCCAGGCTGCCCTTGAGCTTCACATTCCCCACCAGCCCCTCCTTGTTGGTGAGAACAAGGTCCAGCATAGCACCTCTCCTCGTTGGCTCCTCTATCACTTGGAGAAGGAAGTTATCATCGACGCATTCCAGGAACCTCTCGGATTGCTTATGCCCTGCCGTGTTGTCCCTCCAACAGATATCGGGGTGGTTGAAGTCCCCCATGAGTACCAGGGCTTGTGAACGTGAGGCTGCTCCTACCTGTCTATAGAGGGCCTCATCCGCTCAGTCTTCCTGGTTGGGTGGCCGGTAGCAGACCCCCCACTATAATGTCACCTGTCCCTGCCCTCCCTTTACTCCTGACCCATAAGCTCTCGGTCAGCTCCTCATCCATCCTCAGGTGGAGCTCCATGCACTCCAGCTGGTTGTTGACATAGAGGGCGACACCCCCTCCTCTCCTTCCTAAAGAGCCTGTGTCCTTCCATTCCAACACTCCAGTCATAGGAGCCACCCCACCACGTCTCCGTGATGCCAGTAAGGTCGTAGCCCTGCAGGCGTGCGCATGTCTCTAACTCCTCTTGTTTATTCCCCATGCTACGTGCGTTTGCATAGAGGCATTTAAGTTGGGTCCCCGATGAAGCTGACGTACTGGCTGGAGTGGCTGGAATTCCTTTGTGCTGCTCTTCAGGTGCTCTCCTGCTGACCTGTGATCCTCCTCCAGGCTCTGGGCACCTATTGCTGGCACTAGCATCAAGCTGGTAGGAGTGGGATGGATTGAGGTTGCCCTCCCCCAGCAACTTTAGTTTGAAGCCCTCTTTACCAGCTTGGCAAGCCTATGGGAGGGTTCTAAAAGGCCTGCAGAGAGAACTAATTCTCTGTTGAATCCTACCCGTTCTCAGACTCATTTTGGCAGACCCTGCTGATCTCCTGCCATTTGGAGCTGCGTCGGGAACGATGCATTTCAGCGGGGCTGCTTGGCTATGAGTCTCAAAGGTCTTTAGTAGGACAAAACGTCAGATTCATGTTCCCTTCCACCTAGGAACAGACATCCCCACGTAACATGGGTGGAAACTGAGGCTCGGAGAGAGGGAGGTGAACTGGGAATGCTGTTTGCTTTCTGCCCTGCACCCTACTACCTTTCTCCTGCCGCATCTTCAATCCATCGGTGTTAGAAGAGCTTTTCTTAGCACTTCCTTGCCGCCAGCTCAACAGTTTCTCCCACTCTTCTGCTGCTTACTGCACCGCCAAGCAGAGCCTGGCTTCCTGTCCTGTGCTCAGGGAGTGTCCAGGTCTATCACCAAATTTGCAGATCCTTCCAGTTTCCAACTGGCACGTTCCCTACAGAAACCCTGCATGTGCCAGACATTACTCGACAGTCACATGCGGCTCTATGGGGACGATAACGAGGAATTATTTTGTATACCAGCTCGTGCAACCTGCTGGGGACAGGTCAGCAAGAGACCTGCAGGAAGCTCTGGGTGCCCCACATGCACGGTAGCACAGCCACCTACACGTTGCAGCTCAGCAGGCTGCAGTGGTGTAACAGCATCTAGTAGGTCAGGGAGCAAAGCCAGAAATGTCTTCCAAAGGTACTGCTGCTGCTCAGGGAGCTTTGATTTCCTCCAAGGCAGGATCTCTTCCCGCAGTATGTGAACTCTGGCCAGAGTCACGGGCCGCTGTGACAGCTGGACACCCCCACACAGCCTTTGGTAAACGCCTCAAGGATCTTAGCTTGTAGATGCCAGCAGCATGGCTCAGGCGGGTAGCAACACCAGGATACACAAAACACTTCTGCAGCAGGCACCTTGCATCTGACCCCCTCAACCGCTCACCACCAGCTGTCCCATCATATGCAGCTCAAGGCAGGAGTCCACCCCAGACCGCAACAGCGCGGGTGTGCTGGGGTGCACAAAGACAAGCTCACCTATACATGAAGGGGGCGGTTTCCCTGTGAAAACCATTATGGCAGGTAACACTGCAGGCTGCAATGCACAGCCACAGCATGGACCGCCCTGTGAAGTTGCTACATGGGATTAAAAGACCTCCTTGGGCAATTCCCACCGTCTTTGTGCACTAGGGTTACTGGGATTGGGTGAGTAATGCTTAAAAGTCTACCTGGTGAGCTGCCCTCTGCTACACCAGCTCTCCTGAGTAGCAGGGCTCATAGATGAGACCTTGAAAACCCAGTGCTCCCACCAATATCACAAGAGAGCCAAGTCTTGCCTAGAGTCAGGTGTGCCAGGTAAACGCCTGATGCAGCTAAGCCTACGAGGGTCTTTCAGCTGTGTCTAGAGTTCAGTAACTGCTTCAGGATCCTTTGGCAATAACTGAAGAAGCCCGTGAGATGCCAGCAGTGTGCAGGACTGGAACCCAGCAATGCTGGAGCTTCACGAGGAGCTCCCGAGCTTCAACACAATAGTTTCTGCTCTTCTTTTTAGCAGAAAGTCTCTCTGCAGGGCTCTGTGACGGACTAGCCATCGTCAACAAGGACATCACTCTTGGTTCCTTCCCTACCTGCTGTCTCCAAGCTAGAGACATAAGGGTTCCCGAGCATCATGGGGTCTTGTTGCCCACGGCTGGTCCAGCTTCATGTTGGGTGTCCAGAAGCACCAGATTTTCCAGGGTGTCACACCCAGTGCCCCATCTCTGGGCCTGAGGTGGAGACTGTGGGACAAAGCCACTAGGTGTCACCGTCACCCAGGGCATCCACAGCCTCGCCAGGGCTGAGCACGAGCGAACTCGCTGCACCTCCTGCCAGCACAGAGGCACCCAAGCTGGCGCAGGGGCTTTGTGCCCAGACCATGGGCTTCCTCTGCACCCCAGCCCTCACACCAGGGACTCCGCAGGGCGTGGAGGGGTGTGCTGGAGGCCAGAGCCATGCACCATATCCCTGTAGCAGACACTTATCCCACTTCCTCAGTTAAAGGCAGCACGGAGATACCTGTTGCATGCTGCAAGCGAGGGCTAGACATCCTGTACCACCTTGCAGAAAATCTCCCCCAAAACAACAGCTCTTCCTTTGAGCCCAACAATGCAAGCTCAGGCCACTTTCCAGCATGAAGAAGGGCACAATCTTTGCAGACAGAGTCCTGACAGGAAACCCTTGTGGCAGGGACACCCCTGCCACCTCTCAAAGCCATGTACCCCAGCTGCACCGCACGGTACGACCAGCAGTGCCACAAGCAAGTTTGCCTTTGAGGAGGGTCACGGCAGAGGAAATAAGACATTTTAAGCCACACGCAGGAAGGCTTGGTCCGACAGCCCTACTTTCACCTGACTACATGCATTTTTCAGATCACTCAGTGTCCCAGGGTTCTTGGCCCGCCCTTGAAATAGACATGAGTTGGGGAAGAGTTGGGCTCCCTTCCTGTGCCCAGTCCTGGCACTAAATGCAACGTACAAAGGACACACCTGCACAAAAAGCAGAGGCTGGAGCACCTGTGGGCCAGCAAACTGCCCAGATTGCAGCACTGCATCTGTGCACGTGAGCACACGTATGTACCCCAGCCCACCTGGGGAGGGGGAGCCGACAAAGAAATGCAGAGAAGAGGGGGGAAAGCAAGACCAGCTGCCGTGGCACCTTGCCCCTACACTGCCCTCTGCCAGCCCGGACTGCAGAAAAGATGCAGAGCCAAGCGCTCCTCCAGGATTATAAATACCAGGCCCAGCATGCAGCGGAGTCTGGGCTCTATATTTAAACCCCGGCTGAGGTCACTTCCTTTTCCCAGCAGCTCCCTCCAGCCCCCACCCCATCGCCTCGTATTTGCATGCCATCATGACTAAGGCACATCGGGGTTTAAGGTCAGAGGGGAAGCGGCCGCGCATCTGCCTTGCAGGAAATTCCACCCTGGGAAACCCTTCACCTTCCCCAGCGCGGATCGGATCGGCACAGGCAGTGGAGATCCTGCTGCTGAGCGGTGGCAGCTGCCTGTGGGCGGTACTGGGGCTCCAGCGCTGGGCTGGAGAGGGAGGGAGAGACCTCAAGGAGAGGGGAGCCCATGCTCCCCACCTGGCTTTACCATCAGAGTCTGGGCTTGCACCGATCTGGAGAGGGGTTTCCCCACTGTGCACCCTGAAAGGGCAGCTGGCTCCACCTCCTCACCACGCTTCACCTCCCAGAAGCCTCCTCCGCACCTCGAGCTGAAATTCCCCAGCTTCTCTCACTCAGGAGGTACAAAGAGACACGGCCTTCCCCACAGACCTAGCCCCACGTCCCAGGGGCTACTTTGCCCTTATACAACTCCCCCCCCACCCCCGCAGCTCACCGAGCTCCTCCAGAAACACTATGATCTAACCCTGACCCAGGCCTCCAACCACCCCATGAGAAACAGGCAGAAAGAGCCAGAAACCGCTGCATCTCACTAACTGCAGCCCTCGGGGGGCGGGGGGCAGTGAGACTCCTGTTTAACAGCAGATATACACCCACAGACAGGGAGGAGGGACCAAACAGCAACCTGTCTTGGGCGCTGCCCCCAGAGAGCCCCTCTTCTCCACCGGGACAGAGAGGTCTCATTAACTTACGATGAGCAGAGTGGGCGAGGACTTCTGACACTCTTCCAGCCCTCATGCCTGAGGCTCATGGGAGTCTTTGGGGTTTGCAGTGGTCTCTGTGGCCAGAGCCCTGGTGCCCGGACTCGGCCAGATGAAACTCTGCAGCAGTTTTGTTCGCATTTGGTACAGTAACTGGGGCCATCAAGTGCTCCCAGCTCAGCCCTTGGCCCTCCACGCTCAACTCTAGTTATGCCATTATTTAAAAACCAGAACATATCAAAAAGAAAAGTTATTGCATCAACAAAGACCGGGGTACAAAGGAGGGAGGAAGAACGCAAAAGCTACCTAGTGGGAGAAGTGGAGATAACAGATCTTTCAGAAGCAGGGAAACTGTTTAGGTTATGATATAAGCAAATTAGCTGCAGGGTTTGCAGTAGAACTAATTGGCGACACTTGCACAGTATCTATTAGGTTTCAAAGTTCTTGGCCATCTGGATTACCGAGCCGATTCGCAAGTCTCTGAGCTAGCACGAGACATGCCGGGATCGACATCTCTGAAGACCGACAGCCAGAAAGCTTCCCGTATGCAGTCTTGGCATGCCAGCCAAATGCCTTTTCCTCTCCCTCATCCCACAGATTCTGGAGAGGAAATCTGTGACAGAGCAGGGGTGCTGAGGCAGCCCTATAATCCCTGGAGTCAGCTGACGGGGAAGCAAGCATAGCAGAAAGCTGCGGGGAAGCATCACTGCTACCAAAAGATGGGCAGTGCAGAGCCGCCCAGCAGAGAGGGACGCAGGTGTCCAGCTCCTCTGGCCAGCGACAGGGTACTTGTCCTTTTAGGCACAGGGACATCGTGCTCTGGCTCCAAGCATGCACCCCAGCAGCGTGAGCACACCAGCGAGGCATGCCTGTGCCCTCCAAGGCTGTCCCTCTACAACAGCAGGAACCAGAAGCCACAGCAGACCACGAGCAGCTCGTTGGCCCGCGATCACATTACAGGACAGGAAGGAAGAAGGCACTTTGATCAGGCTGGAATTGCTTTAAACAGCTTCCACACCGATACCTCAGCCACTGGAATTAGCACCCCAACACCCCAAACGTCCTGTTCCTAAAGACACGTCTTGCTCTAGCATGCACATCGAGGCCAGAGCAACACAGCCGCTGGCAGCCACGCCAGGGCTGGACGAGGGCTGCTCCCAAAGCAAGGTCACAGCAGCAAGCAGCCTGGAAGAAGGCAGAGAGCCTCCCTAAGCCTTGTCAGAGGAAATCAAGGCTCAGCGGGGCCCTGCCCCTCCGTGTAGGTCTTCACCACAGGCATGTGCTAGCTGTCCTCAAAACGGCAGCAACCGGCGGGTTTGGAGGCAGCTGGCAGAGAGAGGCTGGCACTCCCCTGCAGCTCCCTTCTGTGTACTCAAGGGTGGCAAGAGCTCCTCCACCTGCCCACGGGACCTCCTACTCCACGCACCGCCCCGCAGCCCTCTGCTGGCAGGCAGAGGGTTAACGATGCCCAGGGAGCTGCAGGCAGCCTCCTCCTTGCCCTCTCAGGAACAATGGGGCCATTGTGGGAGGCCAGGCAAGTGTGGGCAGATCCCTGGGACTGGCAGTTACCCACTGGGTGGGTCGTTACTGCCACGAACTCTCCTCCTCCACTCAGGTAGGAGGAGAGCAGCGGCTGCCGGCCCTTCCCATGAGCCTGGAAGAAAACAGGGACAGCCCAGCTGCAGGAACACCATGCCAGCGTGCCCAGTGGCCCTGCTGAGCAAACTCGCTCCTACCAATTTGTCTGGGTACAAAATGCAGTCAGACAGCCACAGGCACAAAGCTGCCAGCCGACACCAGCATGCAGCAGACCAGACTGCGAGCCGGCTGCTCAGCACTGCCAGCACCACACCTGGGTCTCCGGCAGGATCAGCTGCGCTCTCAGGATGTGCTACAGGGGGACTGAAGCAGGAGGAACCAGGTTTTTCTCACCCCAAAGTCACATTTCAATGGTGGGTGCAAGTGCTGACCTGGGACCAAGAGCTTCTGGGAAACCTGAGAACTCCTCAGCCTGACACACGTGAGCAGTGAGAACACAACCGTGTATGGGGGGTACGATGGTGACTGCTTTCCAAGCCTCTGCAGCCTGAAACTGGGATGAATAAGCAAGGGAGCAAGCTGCTCCAACATACTCCCACTCTCCTACAGATCTCCCAGCCCCAGCACGTCAGTGCAAAGAGCACTCGGGATGCTCCAAATTCACACCCCCAAGACAGAGCTGATCCCCAACACAGCAGCAGCACCGCTGGGAAGTCCTATGCCAAGGCAAGGCCGGCACTCTGTCACGCTCCCAGACTTTCCAGCAGAGCCTCATGCCCCCTTGGGCATGGGACCAGGGTACACAACAACAAACTCGGCTCACTGAAGTGTACACTGAGCATCCGCGTGAAACCCTTGGCCAGGAACCTGACTCTGGACTAACTGCCCGACTTACAGCCGCTGCATGCTGCCTCCAACATCAGAAGCAGCTCTGGCTGGTCCACAGGAGCGCAGCAGTGCAATGCAAAGAGAAGTGGAAAACAGCCCTGTACTGCTCAGCACTGCCTCCCCGGGACCCCTCATGCTGGGCACAAGCCTGCAGGTGATGCTGCAGAGTGCTGCTCCACACATCTGGATTAGTCCAAGTCCCGACAGGGGGAAGGTGCAGCTCAGGTGCACACTGTGCGTGCTGCTGTGTGCAACCACTGCAGCTCGAACCCCACAGGAGCGACTGCCTATCCGTGTGGGAGATGTGTCCTTTCCCACTCGACACTGCGGCTTCTTCCCCCATCGCACAACTAGACTCAATCTTCCCATTTTCAGGAGCACAAATACAGGCCAGCACAATTCTCTGACCTGGCAGCACCAACTCTGCCAGCAGTCCCCATCTCCGTTTCTTTTTTATCCAGTCTCCCAGTGTCCCGCACTAGCTCAGGAGCACCACTGCTCCCTAATTTTCCCAGAGCCGGACTGACAAGCAGCTTGAGCAGACTCACGCAGCTCCCCAGGTCTGCACCCTGGTTCGTGCTTTCAGAGCTGGAGCCTTCTCCCCTGCAACTCCCAGATAACTATTCTGTCATTTCTTTACATTTCCCACCTGAGGGCATCGCTTTCTTCCCTGCCCCCAGATCGCTCTCTCCTGATGCTGTTACTCGGCTCCACCAAGCCCACTTCAAGACATGCTATACAAGTTAAATACAACACTACTTCAGGTCCCAAATAGGCTGGCTGCTCTCAAAAGAAAGGGCTACAAATAGATCCGTCAATGTAAACGTGCTGTGCTCCCCGCCTTGCAGCCAACCCTGTTCAACAAACCAGTGCAGCCTTCAGATGGATTTTGCTCTTCCCTAAATATTCAAGCAAGAGGGCCCAAGACAAGGGCAGGTAAAAGCATCTGACGGATCTGACAGGGCAGGGTTTAATCTGTGTATCTTTACAAGACAGCATGCCTGAAAGAAAACACAATCTCTCCTTCCAACAAGGAAAAGGAAGAACCTGGGTAACCTCTGGCAAAAAGGGGGGGGGGGGAGAAAAGAAAAAAAAAAATCAGGGCAAGAAGGACAAAACAATCTTTGTCCTCATTTTGCTGGTCACGCAAGCACAGGGCAGCCTCAGTACCCGCTGCCCCAGCTCGGACAGCAAGTAATAAGCACGACCGGCCCAGTTTCACCGAGGCTTATAGAAACCAGGCTCTATGGTCTAGGGAAAGCTGTGTCCCTGCACTCGAGAAAGAGGTAGAACATAGACAGGATTTCCAGACTACGCTGATAATCGGCTCACAGAAACCAGATAGGACAGCACACCCTGAGAGGTCACCGCTCGGCTCCACAACGTTCACTTCAGACGCTGTTCCTTTAAATGTGGCTCCAGAGACCACACAAGGGTTAAATCTGCCTATAAATATCTGTTCTCAGCAGGGCTGCTGCTCTGAACCCTCCAGCCATCTGTTCTAGCTTTCCCCCATCTAAGACTCTAACATCTGAAACACGCTCACAATTCTTAGGAGTGCTCCCAAAAATAGACCAGCGCTGTGGCTTAGCTCTGTCGCCTGTGTCTGTGAGCGCAGGAGCATGTATGCCTGCGCCTGTGCCGGCACAAGCCCGGAGCTGTGCGGATACGAACACGTCTGCCTCTGTGATGGCGAGCAGGCCAGCACCAGCATGGGTCTATTTGCATCCATGTTGGCGTGGGTGTGCCTGCTTAACCACAGATCCATGTGAATCCGCATGAGCATGTTCACGCTGGTACAAACCTGCATCTGTACGCGTGTGCGCGTTTGTACCAGCGCGTGGGCGTGAGAGAATGTGGAAGCCTCTCTACCAGTGGATGCGACAGCAGTCCTGCCGTGCCCTCTTCCCTGGCGGGATGGCAGCGCTGTGGGACACTGCCAGGCACCTCTCCCGAGGCAGCCCGTCCCCGCTTGGCCTCAGTGTGAACTAGGTTGTCCTCTGAGGTCCCGCTGTCCCCAGGCTCTTGCGCTGCAATCCAGACAGCGAGCCTACCCTACAGCACAGCAGGGAAGGGAGGACGACGGTTCTCTTGTTCAACGCTTGGCTCAGCAAATTCAGCAACCCCACCTCCGGGCACCAGAACCTCGCTGCGAAAGCAAGTAAAGCCTGATCTGCATGAGGCCGGAGACACACCACCCTGCTCACATCCAGCTGGGGCTTGCAGGATTTCCTCAAGCACAGATCTACAGAGAGAGATGGGGCAAGGCTCCTACTGCAGACACGACAGCTTTCTCTTGAAGCAGAGTGGGCTCCAAGTCTCTCATAGCTCTTTCCAAATATCAAAGACGTCGGTAGGTTCACCCTTCCGACTGCCAAGCCCATTAGCCTCACTCCACGCAGGCAAATCCAGGAGACAATGATCATCTTCACGCTCACAAGGCAAAATGGGAAACGAGCTGTCAGCTCCCAAATCCGGACGTATTGTCCAGGAGCACACCGTCCTCCTGAGCATCCTCAGGGCACAGTGCTGTCCACCTGCTCTGTGCCAAGCACAGCTCATACTCAAACACCCGTTATTCAGCGGGGGCCATCACAAAGCAGCTCAGCCCTGGCCGCTGGCTGTGCTGACACCACATCACAGGGCGATGTGCACGCACAGCCACAGGGAGGGGACAACTGGTGTCCATCCTCCATGTAGTGACAACAGCCCGAGGATCAGACAGCAGCTAGTTTTTCATCTCTAACTAGTTCCACAAGAGTGATTTTCCCTTCCAGACTGAGTAAAACTATAGACAAAGCCTCAAACACAAATGTGCCTGGCTGCAGTACGGGACGGGGCTGTCTCGGCGCACTCCGTTTCTGCCAGTTGCTAACCCCCACGGCGATGTGGTGGGGAATGCCTGCCACAACACGGCACATGCAGAGCTAAGCCTCCTTGACCCACAGACACACACAGAGCCTTGAGTTTTGCTCAGGGTTTGCCAAGCTGCCCAGCCTCTTTCACCCCTCTGATGTGCTCGAGATAGCCAGCTAGCTCCAAGAACTACAAGCAAGACTTTCCAAGAAGCCTAAAATGCAGGTACACCTTAAACTCGGGTGACAATGTAAATGGAAAGAGCCTGAAATTCCCACTCTTCGTTTCAGCCTTTGACAGCGAGATGTGCTGGGAAATAGCCTCAGCAGACTGAGTCAACACAGTTATACTCTATTTCTGACAGAGGGAAAAAAACGCCATTGATCCAGGTATTGATTTGATGCAGGAGTTTGTGTTTGTAACAAGGTCTGACCCATGGGCAAACTTTTAAACAAGCATCTTTCCTGGTGATGAAGTTAGAAACAGACTGTGCCAAACTCTGGTCACCTGCCTAAGGAGCAGAAGTTAAGCAGTCCCTCGGGGATGCTTCCCTCCTCCACTCCCCCAGTGTTAAAAACCATGTTGTTGGGTGGAGGAACACCACAAACAGCTGTAAGGCGGAACCGTCATTTTGAGGAGTACAGCACAGCTAGGGTGTAAATGGGGGGCTGAAGGCCAGGCAGTTTGTCAGAGGTTTCAGATCATGAGGTGGAAAGGATTTAAACAGCAGATCCATTTCAGGATTATTTCCGCCCCCACCTTTCTCTCAGAAAGAGCAATGGGATTTCAAGATCCCCACAGGTTTGCAATCCAACCAAGCAAAGGCCTGAGAACCAGAAAACGACACTGACCAGGACAACATGGAACTAACAAGTCTTGTTTCCTTCTCTCCAGCAAAAGCAAAAGCAAACAGGTAAGTACCAGGACCAAGTAGGTACCCACTGACATGGACAACTTCTAAAAGCACTGCCCACAAATAGCTCCCGTACCAGCTCAGGCCCCCAGTGGGCTCCATGTTTGGTGGAAAATAACGGGTCTCCACTTCAGTACCGGGCCACAGGTGCCAGCAATCTGCAGGTCACTCCGAGTTACTGTATTGCCTTCCAAACCATTCCTGTTCTTCTTCTGTCCCAGACATTTGCCGAGTGAATGACGGCAAATAAGTTTAAGGAAAAAGCATGGCTACATCAGGCGCAGTTATTCCATCAGAGAGACACTCGAGTATTGCTACAGAGCGCTCTTCTTCCCACACCTCCTCAACCCTACGGGCACAAGCTCTTAAGAGACAGGGAAGGGAAGTGAGGACAGGCTGAGGACTAGGCACAAATGAATGCAGGAGATGCATCCCCAGCAGCAACCTCCTGACCTCAAAGCTCCTTCCCTTAGTGCCCAGCAAACGTGCAACATCCATTGCCCTCCACTCATGTCCAGCCCCAGAAATCTCTGCCAACAAACACCAGATCCCAGCAGCACTTCTCACTTTTCCTCACTGCTTTTGTCCTGCTATCACAGTTCCTGCAGGAACCGCAGACGCATGCGCACTGCAGCGTTTTCATAGCCGCCTCCAGCTGTATAGTATAGGCAAGGCCACTGACCATCAGAGAAGCGGTGGGGGCACAACTACGTGTGCAGAGAGACGTCTTTTAGGGACTAAGATCGCTATCGTTCCCCTCACGTCTGCATTCCCCAAGTGACACGTGGCAAAGAGGCTCAGCCTTACCAGGAACTCGCAGGCACCTTTCCCCACTGCGTTCTCAAGCCTCCTTATGCACCTTTAAGTTCCCTTCATTTCAACGGAGCAAAATATTCTGGAGGATTTATTTTGCCTTTTACGTTTCTTAGCCCATCACATCCTTTCCTCCTAAAATGAAAAACAGTAAATCAGTTTCTCCCCTTCCCTGCCTTTGCTGCCTTGGAAGTATGTCTCGCAATTGAGCAGTGATACATGACAGAGGAAGCAGCAAACTAGTTCAGACCAGTGCGGGTATCCTCAGATACCCGCATGGCTCACAGCAGCCAACCGGCTGCTTGCTCTCATGCAGCCCTCTTGCTGAAGTACACAGAAGCCAGAGTCTGGCTGGAGCATTTGCTGCGATTTATGCATTTGCAATTGCAAAAATCAACATACAAATTAAGAAAATCTGTCTCTGAAACCAACCGGCCAATTTGCATCTGAAAACTCCTCTCGCCCAGAGGAGCCTCCTTTGTTTGCTCAGCAAGTTTTACTCCTGTGAGGTGCCACACGCTCCAGCGCCCAGTGACCCCCTGGGAGCTGGGACACACAGCAAGATCCCGCGACCTGTCACGCAGTTCAGGCTGGGGTGCGGGCTTGCCACAAGCAACGAGCTGAATTGGCAGTACTCGGATCACACCCGCCTCACCCCCTGCACCATCTCCCCTCTACTGTGGGAACGGGTCACAAGGCTGCCCACAGATGGGCTACAGAAGTTGGATGCGTAGGGAGTAAAGATGTTGATGGCCAATCCACAGGCCATGGGGCAGAAAAACCACCCCTTATGCACGCACCCTGCTTCTGCCCAAGCCCAGCTACGTCTGGGTGCAGGGATACGTGTGGTGGGAACACGAGGTGGGACAGTGCACTGGTGGCTTCCCTGAAAGCCTAGGGGAAAGCTGAGCTCCCAAGCCGGGATGCTGCTTCCTGGGAATTAACAGACCAAAGCGGAGGCCCAGGAACGCTGCCAGTGGCAAGCAGGGGCTCTCAAACCTTTTGTGTCCACATCCGAGTCTCAGTGCTCCGGTGCACCCGTTTCACCCTAGCGCTTGGTGCAGCAGGCAGGGGGAGCGCCGTGCAATCCCCCCGCTGTGGAGAGCAATATTAGTGCTTACCAGTGACGACTTCCAGTGCAGTGGAAGCAGACAACTCCTGTACCACCCTGCTGCAACAAGCACCCACAGGAGATGCCCGTGCCCCTGTCCCCAGGATACACGTGTCAAGCACAGCCCGACAGCACAAGGCGCCTGAAACCCGACCAGTTGCCCACACAGCCTGCCGGCGGAGAGGCCCAACACACCTGCTCCCCCCTCGACAACACAGTGTCTGGCTGCCCCTCTACAAGATGTCGGGCTGTTCACACAGGAGGGTTGTTGGCTCCCATCTTCCCAGCAGAAGAGCCGACTCCAGGGTGCGTTTCAAGCGGCCACACCTGCACCACGGCAGCCGGGAGCATTTGTAAACACTCAGGAACAAAGCTTCGCCTCTCACCTCCTCCTGCCCCCTGAAAGCTGGCCCACAGCCGCCACAGCTCCTGGGTGCCAGCAGTTGAGGGAGGCTCGCTCCTCAGCTCCCACCCTCCCAGGCCTGGTCTGCCTGGCCTTTGGCAATACACTTCACCTCTCCATTCCTTCCATCTAATTGCCCGTACGAGAGCGGACGCTGCCATCAGCCTGCAAAGGCCTTGGCGCAGCAGGCAGCTCCCCCTCCTCCCAGGCAGCATCACTGCAGGCAGAAGCAAGAAGGCAAAACCAGGCTGCCATCCTGCACCTTCTCCCCCTAGACTGATTCTGAAAATAAAAACCAGCTTCCACTTGTCCTGGCCCCGAGAGAGAAGGAGGCAGAAAGAGGTTTGTTGTCAATACATGAAACTGTCGCTAAGTGAAGGAGAAAAAAAATCTGGGGGGAAGGGGGGGAACGAGGGAGGGGACAAAACCGCATTTTTACTTCTGGTGGCCAGCCAGCTGACTGACTCAGCCAGTTTGGTCGCCTGCCATATAGATTTAAAAACAAAACCAAGCTCTCGGAGAGGGGAGAGAAGGGGATTCAGATGAATGTGCTTTTTTGTTGCATGTCAAGCAGATCCTAGGCCGGCCCAAGACGTGTTTAGGAAAATGGCTTCCCTGCCACACTGTGCCCAGGGGCTCGGCGCAGAGCAAGGCGCAGCACAGGTCTGCCGCTGCCGTGCTGCCGGTGCCACGTGCAGCACAAGATTCCTGCTGCAGCACCGCTCACGGCAAAACGCTGGGTCCAAAAAGAAGTACAGTAAAAGCCTAAGGCTCCAGGGCTGCCCCCAGAGCTGGTTCCCTCCAGCCACCTCGAGGGCTAGAGACAGCGGTCTGGGTCCCCAGGCAGTTGCCATCTACCTGCCGGGCAGCATGGCCAAGGCCAGGGTGACCTGCTGCATCCGAGGTGTCCTGCATCTGCTGGGAAAACAGCTGTGCGGTACACTGCCTGCCGCTGCAGCCGCCCTCGGGTCGTGGGCTAGGGCTGCATGCGGCGGGCAGCTCCCCACCTTCGCCTGCTCCCTGCAGGAGGAATGCGCACAGGAGGTGGGAGGAGCGGGGAAGAGGTTGTTTTGAAATACCAGCTCCCGTTTTATTTATCTGGATCCCACAGTGCCCATGGCACAGTAGCCACTCGTAACGAGCGCTTTCTGTTCCCAAAGCACTGTACAAACACGAACATGCGCTCCCCACGCCCTTTGCAGCAACACAACGCACTGGCATGCTCAGCACGGCACCAGGCGCACAGAGCTCACCGCCCCACGCCGACTTGGCGCTTCCACACAACTGGATGGTCATGAAATCATATGTGAATAAGTAGTACTTGGCACTTTGCAGCTGCAGCAGGCATTACAAACATGAGCTGGTGAAGCCTCATGAGCCTCCCACGCAGCGATCTCCCATAGAAACTGGCCAGCCTCCCTGGAGATTAATCCCTCGCTCACTGTGGGGAGTGAAGACAGAATAAGTTACCTAAGGAGCTGAGGCAGGTAAGTGCAAACCCTGTGGCTGTTATTCCTGTTTCAAGATAGCAGAACAGAGACACAGAAAAACCAAGGCCTTGCCCAAAGCTGCCCCAGCCATCAGCAAAGCCGAGAAGAAAACCTTTGCCCTTTGGCTCCGGGTCCTCAGCACGGACACTAGGACAATACTGAAATGTGGTCTGCCAGCTGCCCCGGAAAAGGTATCATCTCCAGCAGCGCCTCACCAGCCTCGTGAGGGCTCAGAAGAGAGGTGCAGATGTGCACCCCCGCGGGCAGGGGGAGCAGGTGCATGACCCCCCTGGGGACTGCTGCAGAGAGGCACCCGGGGAGCCTGCTGCTGCCAGCACCGGTTCACGCAGGAAGCAGGCAGACAGACACAAGGACAGCTGCCAAGCCGGACGGGACCCACCACTGCAGGGCGAGTGACACCACTCATGGACCGGCAGCTCGAGCTCTCCCCAGCCTTCAGCCCGGGGGGAACAGGCTGGCCTCACCTTTGGAGATGTTTCTGATTTGAGCAGAAGGAGCAAGACGTGGGGCTGGGGGCAGGGGAGGGGAGCGATGGGTAGAGGTTTGCAGCGGAGCTAAAAGGGGAGATTTAGTAACTGTCGGAAAAAATGGCTGCTTTATTGCAGGCAGCTTGTAAACCCTGGAGCCTGAAGGTCTGGGAGTAATTTCTCCCTCCCACGTGCTGGGCTCAGTTTGTACTGGGGGTCAGAGGTCAGTGCTTTTCCAAAGCATTCTGGGAAAGACGCCAACTGGAGCAAGCTGCTAAACACTGCTCCTGCAGCACGGCCCAAGCTGCTGAGAGCAGCGGGCTGGAGCGCGCCGTTAACCCTTCGCAGGGCAATTCCTCCCCTCCATCTCTCCTGGCTCCATCCCTTGAGCACAGGAAGAGGAGGGTGGGGAGGATGGCTGCTGCGGACCCGCCGGGGACAGCCTCCCCTGGAGGCCACCCTGCGCAGGGCTGGGCTGGGGAGGCAACTCGCCTCCCCGGAGCACCAGCTGATGCCTTGGCGTCGTCCGGGGCCTGGACTCAGCCACACGCGTACAAGCCTAGCCTGCTTCCTGGCTCGCCAGCAACCAAGTCCTGCTGACGGGCTAGGTCCAGGAGTCAGTCTCCCAGCAGGGAAAAACAAGAGCCCAGCAGAGCGAGAGCCGAGTGTCTGCGGTAAAGCCGTGCATTAGCCTCGGCATGGAGGGAAAGGCAGCTCACAGGAACACACCCAGCACCACTGTAGAAGGGAGAAGAGCCAGGTACCTGTCTCCTTGAGCCCAACACCAGTCCCTGCAGCCCATACACCTGTCTCCACCACGCCACTGCCCTCCAGGAAGCCTGTGGGCAGAGTCACAACCGGGGGCTCTAACCGGGGCACTCGCAGGAGATAATACTCTCGTTGGCAGGGCCCTGCCAGACTCCTAGCACTCCTTCTACACTCAAGGGAAGGATGCCCTCCCCAGCGACCTCCTGGGCCCTGGCGCTCCCTCCACCTCCACTCATCAGTGCTTTCTTCCCAGGGTAACGTCATGTCCTGCTGCCTTCCCCCTCCACCCTGATGATCTCCTGGGGGACGCAGCGACCGGCCTCCACGTGGCACCTTCTGCTTCTCCTCAGCATCGGGTAAACACCAGAACCTACCAGTCTTGCCTCCAGATGCTGGTGATGCTCCCATTCCCCAGGGAGGGGCTTTAAAGGCTGCCTGCCAGGGCTCCCTTATCTCCTTAGCCACCTCCTCCCAGGCGCTGGGACAGGGTCTGGCTGGCTGGGGGAGGCATGGCTTTACTGTCTCACCCCTGCGATGCAGCGGCTCTGGATCACCTGTGCAGGCAAGAGCATGGCTTCCTGCAGCATTTCAGCTTCCTCTCCCAGGGATGTGTGTGTTTCTGGCCTGGAGCCCAGCCCTGCTGCCCCCACCCCACCAAGTATCTGCCAGCACACAAAGAGGAAGGGAGCTCAGTTCTGTTTCTCAGCTGCATCTCTCATCTTTCTCTCAGACGCATGCCCCATCTTTCCCTCGCTTCATCTCCTTCGTGCTCAGCGCCGCGCCGACGAGGAGGAGGGGCCTGCGGTTACTGCCCAGGCAAACAGGAGACCCAAGCGCTTGACTCAGGTCTGGCTGCCGGATCTGCTCTAGGCTCTTCCCCTCCACGCAGCAGCACCGGTCCCGGTTGCCACAGACTGGTGCTCAAAAGCATGCCGATGGGTGTGCCAGGGCCCTTCGCTGGTGACACCTGCAGAGCCTTGGCCCTGCTCGCCATGCAGCCCCCGGCCTCGCTGCTCACTGTCTGCCAGATGCCCTGCCCTGCCCCAGCAGCTCCCATCTCTACGCCACATCCTTCACAGGCACTCAGATAATTTCACCGGCTCCTCTGGTGGCAGTCACCCAGCTCTCCCCGCTACCGCTTCTTCGATGCCTGGCACGGGCATGGACCACAGCCTTACTAACCAAATGGGGGGCAGAACGTATTGTCAACTAACTGCGTGCCGAGCAATGCTCCTCCCCAAGACCGTGCTTCCTCCAAGCTGGCAGGGGGGATCTGGCTGTGCCTCTGCACCCCTCGACCGCAAAGACAGTCACAGTGAAGAAGAAGATCCCTCTCCCTCCAAACACAGACTTGTGCGTTCTTGCCTAAATCCCTTTGAATCGCGCCCGCATCTTTCTGATCCAGGTACAACACAGCAAATTTCCCCACCGGCTTCGTTTGTTCCATCTTTCCAAGCTCCTGTTTTCATGTCCCACCTGCAATCCCTCCAGCTCCTTCTTCCAAACCTGCCTTTACAGTCAGAGCTGCTGAATCTTCTTTCATCCTCTACCATCTCTTCTGACTAATCCACATACCTCAGCCCTCCTTCTGGGCTTTCCCCGAGGTCACAGCCCGGCGTTGTCTTCATGCTCCCAGGTACTGCTTCACCAGTTTCAGGAGAAAGGAGTTTGCTACGCCCCTCCAGTGCCCTCTTCATTAAATCCTTCCGCTCCATCCCTCCCAGCTCCTCCACTCTCACCTCCGGAGAAGCCCCCAGGCTAGAAGCACATGTGGTGCAGCCAGGGCATCTCGGCGACTGTCGTGTTGGGGGACTGGCTGGGCTTGGGGTAAAGATGTCCCCTCAGGCTACCACCACACTTTCTGGTGACAAACGCATACCCACAGACGGGAACATGCTGCAGCAGCACCGAGAGGCTGAAGCCACAGAAATGCCACTTTGCAGGGTGCTTCCTGCTGCCAAGACAGCAGGACTACCAAGCCTGGGGGTTACTCTCAGGAGGCAGAAATCCACAGCCCTGCTGCCCTCTGCACCCAAGGAGCACATCATCCCACCACTCGGACACAGCAGAAAGAAACAAACCTCCCTTCTCCCTGAAGGGGCCAGATGAATACCTGGAATAGCAAGCTTTGCCCCCCGCAGCTGTGCAGGACAGACCTGAGCCAGACATCGGACCAGAGCATCCAGCGCTGGCACCAGGGCTGCAGCTCACAGCTGACCTTGCCGCATCTGCTCCAGTCAAACGGCTCTGAGCTTTTTGCCCCAGACTCCGCGCCTGCCTCAGGCCCCAGGCGCTAGCTGGAGACCTGCCAAGGAGAGGGGCTGCCTGTTTGAATCACGAGCCAGAACCGGGTAAGCATCACCTTTAATAAGCCTTTCCCCTCCATCAGGCACCCTGATTTTTTTTAGCTACGGTCTTGTGAGACGGAAGGCTGCTTGGAGCCGAGCCAGCACCGGGGAAACCACCATTTCAAGGTCCTGCAAAGGAGCCTGTAAGAGCAGAAGGGAGCTTTGGTCGGGCATGCGGGGGGTGATGCAAAGAGCAGGCTGTTCGCTAGGAAGCCGCTGCCGCTTGCCAGGAGGCGGTGGGGGAGGAGGCAGCAGATGTCCACAGACAGCATTTGCCGAGAGCCTGCAGCGTTCCAGCCCAGCACGGGGAGGAAGGCAGCGGCTGGTGCCACTGCTGCTGCATTGTAACTGAACAGGACAAACATGACAGAGTCTGCCGAGAAAGCTTACGTTGCCTTTCCCTCTGATAACCGCTACTTCAGCGATGGGAAGTGGGAGTCCCAGGACCCTGGCTGGGGGTCAGAGAAAGACCTTAGGATGACTGTCAAGAGACCTCAAATGTAGGAGGAAAAAGCCCTGCCATGAAGACTGCAAGACCCTTCTTCCCTGGGAAGCAGCGATGGCTGCAAACCCCAGCGCAGCCATCGTGCTGGGGCTGAGTCTGGCTACAGGGCCCTGGGCCAAGGCAGCGTGCTACAGCCCACAAGCTGCCTTTATCCCTGGCATAGGCGACAGCTGGGCACTGACAGCCAGAGCCCGGGCAAGTGCCTGAGGCTGGATGCACAGCACATTCCCAGCAGAAAGAGGAAGATAGCCCAGGAGCTCTGGCTGCAGCCTCCCTCTTTGGGCACTGGAGCACCGGTGCAGCGGAGCCAAAAGGGGAGAGACACCCCACCCCACCCCCCCACTGAGAAGGGTCCACGTTCCCCCCCTCGGTTTGTGAACAGAGGGCACAGAACAGGGCCACCGGCACTGTGGCAGGCAGCCAGTGAGCCCAAGCCCAGCTGCGCTGCTTTCAGTGCGAGCGCGAGGTGCCGGCGTGGCTCCGAGGCAGCCCACATGGTTGTTGTTTCCTGCCTCTGGGCAGGGGAGGTTGGCTTCCTCCCCACCCCACAGCAGTGAGGCCGACAAGGGGAGCTCTGCATCCAGCAGCTACCCCGCAACCACCCTTCTCCCATAGGTTTTGTCCTGCATCTGGGATGCGGCAAGCCAGGCAGTGTCGGTCTGACGAGACGTATGGTGGTGGGGAGCAGCACCTTAGAGAATTGGTCCTGTGGCACTGGGATACCCGAGGGCAGCAGCAGCTCCTAGGCGAGCCATCCTCCCGTCAGACAGCGTCCTGACCATCACCAGGGTCTACATGACACTCTCTCACTCACTCACTGCCCAGACTGTTCAAAAGGACCTTAAAATCCCCAGAAAAATCGGCACTTGCCTGTTTTGGATGGAAAGGAACTGATTTCAGCCAGAGGGGTCTTTGGCTCATTAAGCGATACCACCCTCAGGCTTGTTGTTCAGATCAAATCAAGCAGTTCCTGGGCTCCTCCTACAGCATACTGAGACGCAGTCTGGCACTTGGGTCCACTTGAGTCCTCTTAAAATAAAAATTAATTGATATGCAAATCAGACAAGGCAATAGACTAGTCTACTGGCCAAGGGCGATGCACAGATTCCCCGCTGTTTCACACTACAATCCCAACTCCCCCACACCTCTCCCCTCCTTCCCAAGCCCAGGGTCAGCCGTTAGGCCATGGCTCTCCAGGGCAGGGAGGACCCCGTGGACGCATGCCTTGCATGCAGAAGGGAGCCTGCATGGCATGTGTTCTTCTTGAGCCAGGTCTCAGCGCTGCCTCGTCCCCTCCCTGACCATCAGCATGTCACGTCTGGCAGGAGCACTGCTGGGCTCTCACCTCAAGCTGAGCCACTTGCACACGATCCGAGTTTGAGTCTGCTAAGTAGGACAACAGAGCTGCTCCGGGCACGTCAACGTCTGTGCCCAGTGGGGAGGCAAGGAGGTAGCAAGAGAAGTAAGAGCCTGGCCTCCTGGTGTGTTTGCTATTGGGATTCTTCTATCAATTGCCAAGAGAGATCAATTCTTTGCACGCTCCCAACAGCTTTTCCAAATGTACTGCAAACAGCAACCACAGCCATTGCACCACCCGCAGCCAGGAAGAGCCACAGATCAAACACTGAAACAGCAGCCGTCCAACATGCTCAGATCAGGTCTTGGAGGAAGGGCAATCCCAAAACATGCCATTACTCTTGGACATGCTCACCTCTCCTCTCTCCCCTTCCAACTAACCAACCATCAACTACAGCTACCCTCTTCTGCAATCTTGTTTCAACCTGAGGCTGGGCAAAGCAATTAACCTCTCCATCTGGTTGCAGCGAGATGAATACAAAGCTCGGCACCACCCAGACAGGGATCAGCAGCCCTGAGGGATGCCAACATCGTCCCTTTCCACTGAAAGGGCTCGGGGCATGGCACTGCCAGCATCAGCCTGAGAACTAGGAACTCCTAGGGTGGCTGGTTTGCTTCACTGGTGTTAAACCTACCCACTGCGGACCCCCAAGGGCCTGTAGGCTATTGCTGGGAGTTCTGGGGAAAGTACTTATGAAAGGCAGCCTATTGTTGCAACAGCCTTAGATTTGTTGCATAGGGGTCCATACCAGCATCAGAAAAATAACTGAGGCCCTTAAAGAAAGTCAAAACCCTACTAATATAAGTAATACATTTTAATTAGACTAGGACTTTGTGAAATTACTTTTGATTAAAAGGCATAATAAGCTAACCGATAAACGTTTACCACCAGTAGCTGAGTGTCTCTGAATATTTCGAAAGCACTATGCGGGCTGGGGAGCAGTCACTTACACGTAAGGTCCTGATCGCACAAACGCTCAGGTGGGTAAATCACTCTTCTCACTAAAATAACACACGCACCTGCAAAATCAGGGCTAAAATTACATATCTAGCAAAATATTTGTAAGTGGCAGGACACTTGTTTGCTGAAGTTCTGCTTAAGGCAAAGTAACTCCTTTTTTTACAAAACGTTTACAACTTCAACTCATGAAACTGACTTTGAACGAGCAAAACCAGGTTTGGCTTTTGGGAGGGTTTTTTGTTTGCTTGGTTTTGTTTTTTTTGAAACAGGCTCCAAAGCAGATTCAAACACTGAATACTTTTTTTTTTTTTAAAAGAGAGTGGGGAGCAAAACTCACGCTGCATTCTCCAATGGAGGTGGGCAACCTAGGCAGATCATTACTGAACGACTGACCTGTGGAAATGTTTTGGAAGGAAAGGTGCTACTGATTAAATCACAGCCATGCTGCTGCACTTCCCTGTTCTTCACTTGGGTTTGTACTGCTCTCACAGCAAAGACAACAAACAGGGCTTTGGACTTTTCTCTTGCAGCGTCGGGTTCATGTGAAACAGGATTCCCCACTGACAATTAGGAAACTAATTAAAGAGTACAAAAGACATCTACTTCAGCCGTTCTAAAACAGATATACGCAGATGGCATCACAGAAATAAACAATAACGAAAGGGTATTTAACTATTTTTTGAATACTTTTCCCAGCAGCTCCCCACGTGTTTTGAGCTCCAAGAACGAGCTGGGCCAG
This sequence comes from Aptenodytes patagonicus, assembly GCF_965638725.1. Taxonomy (NCBI): domain Eukaryota; kingdom Metazoa; phylum Chordata; class Aves; order Sphenisciformes; family Spheniscidae; genus Aptenodytes; species Aptenodytes patagonicus. Next base: position 172,131 of record NC_134971.1, read on the forward strand.
GGAAGCTCATCTCTGCGAGAAGCCAACAGGAGAGCCGCACTCATACTTCCCAGCAGCAGAGCAAAGGCGCTTGGCCTCCGCTGCCAAACGCAATCTCAGCTTCTGCCCATGAGCCCCGAGAAAGGAAAGGGGACATATCACTCATTTTCCAGGTGGAGGAGGGGATGCAGCCCCGGGAAGGTGCTTTCTCCTGCCCAACACAGCAGAAAGCTGGGGATGGGTGGAGTGACAAAAAAAAGGGAGAGGAGGGCACAGTTCTGGTGCCCACATCCCACTCCTAGGGCTGCCAGGCCTGCACAGGCTGCCAAATCAAATAGCTATCCGGAGCCGCGCTCCTGACAGGCGTAACAGGCAAAGCCCTCAAAGCAGGACCAGCGCGAGGCTCCCTCCACCCAGGGCCATCGCTGCCCATGTCTGATGCTCATCCACCGCGACTGGCAGCAGCTGATGCCTACGGATCGCCCAGAAACCTCGATCCCTCCCCGCTGGAGAAGCTCCACAGCTCCCCGAGCCGCTGCAGTTTTACAGGTTCCAACTAACACCCCCGCCCCGGTCCCTGCAGATGCCTTTTTACCACTGGAAAGGGATCTGGGACACTGTGAGGACAGGCGAGGCGGATGGCGAGGACCAGCCTGTACCTCCAATGCCTCTCTGGACAGAAGTGCTTGCCAGGAGATCAGTGCCACGATGGGTGGGCTCTGCTGAGGGAAACCAGACAAATGCAAGGGCAGACCTTCAGCACCTCCCCGAGGGGGTGTTTATCCAAAACTCAGGGCTCCTGGCTCCCTTCTCAGCACTGTCTTACCAAGACAAGGCAGCTTACCAAGTCACAGCTTACTTTGTGCCCCGGTTTCTCCTACTGTAACATGGTTGCTCAGCTGAAGGGGCAAATTACACAAGACTGTCCCTTTCGGGTCAAACATTGTGCTGGTGGCACCTGTGTTCCTACATCCCTGTGCCCACCAGCACCTTGCCCGGCCACTCTGCCGTCCCCCGTAACGGGGAGACCACCAGCCCAGCATCCAGTGGAGGTCCTTCCCACAAGCCTTGTGGACTGACATGCAACGCATCCACGTGCAGGAGCCTCCGCCTGCAACCACAGCAGAAATAAAACCACTACCATTCAGAAAAAGCATAATTAGCAAAGATTAAACACCCAGTAGCTATGCTGGCAGCTGAGAGGGAAGACGCAGACCACTACCTCCCTGTAGAAGAGGCGTTGCTGCTTCCCTGCGCCCATCGTGCACCCTCCAAAAGCCCTGTGGGTCTTGCCCTGTGCTGTGCCCAGCTCCAGCAGGAGGCACCGAGCCCGCTCGCCCCCCATCACTAGAAAGCCTATATACCGCAGTATACAAAATCCTTCCTGTCTTCTTTTCCAAACCCACCTCGCCCCCTCTCAACTGGGACCCCCTCATAAAAATAAGAAGAGACAGGCCTTTCCTGGCATTTCCTTTTTCTGAAAAGGCTGTAAAATTTTCCAAGCGTAGCCAGAGCCAGAGTAAAGTTTGTCAGGAGCTCAGCTCATTAGGCGGCTGCTCAAGGAGCCCCGCGGGAGGCGCAGGCTGCATAATTCAAAACAGCTTGGACCCTGGAAAAGAAAATAGAAGCCAGGCTGCAAGAGCAAGAGGGGGGCAGCTCCAGCTCCGGCGTAACCCCTGCTCTGGGAGAGCCCCATCTGCAGGGCTCGAGAGGAGCCCCGGCCCCAGCAGAGGTGCTGCGGCCAGGCCAAGAGGAGCTGGCACCAGGCGGAGGAAATTCCAAGCCTGTTGCTTCTGGCAGCCGTGCCGAGCCCTGGCTAGGACCTCGGCAACCTGGAAACCGGCTACTCAGCAATTTTCTTGCCATCCAGAGGGCTTGTTCTGAACCACAGTTTCACTTCCCCCTCCCTGCATCGCAGCCCAAGAGGCAGGGAACACCAGAAGCAAAAAAAAGTTTGCTCAAAAGCTGTCGTGACCGAGGCCCCCCCAAACTGCTCTGCCCTGGGACGGGAGTCTGGAGCTGCTGCCGTTCCCCCCGTTGCATCTGGGGGCGGGGAGAGCAGAGGAAACTTGCTTGGACCAGCCCTAGGTCTCCCCGGTTCCTTTTGCTCCTTGCCAGAGAAAAGTTCAAACAAGGCTGCACAGAGGCAGGACACAGGCAGCTTTCAGCCCAGCCTAACTGCCGTGCTTGAGGCTCGCCTGTGGCTGGACCCACTCCGTTCAGGCCCTGTCTGGCCCGATCCTCTGCTGCAGACCAGTGCTGGAACGAATCCTGCCGAGGAAGTGGCGAAAGCTCCAGTGCTGCAGGGGTTTCCACAGCCTTGGCCAGCTTGCTGTCGGGAAGAGTCGCCCAGAGATGCAGCCCCTGCTCTCAGTTACTGCCCTTCGGAGCTCCAGCTCCTCGCTGCCCTGAGCCTGCAGACCGACAGGGCTGCAGCAGACCTACAGCGTGGCTACTCAGGACCCTTGCAACTGCCTTTTTATAAGCCAGCAACCTCTACCGATTGCAGCCTCACACTGTGCCTTTCCCAAGAAGCCAGGAGCCCAGCACCGCGTAACAACAGAACGAAGCAACAATCATTCCACCCACTGCTGAAACCCCTTCCCATCTGAAGGGGAGCACAACTGTTCACTGATACACAGCTATTTAGCAGGACCTTTCTTCCAAAGAGGATATTGAGAATATATTTTCTATTAGGAAGACTGCAATGCTCCAGAGAGTCCCTGCCTGCAGAACCAGGCAACAGATGCACACCCGATCATACAGTTACCAAGCCCTGAGTGGCATGTCAAGGAAGACCGTCCACGAAGCCAACTTCAGGAGAGGACACGTTGCAAGCAGAGAGAAACAGCTTCCCTTAACTTAAAGCCTTAAGAGAAACCTGGGTACAGCCCTCCGAACAAGGGTACAGCATTCTGGGAGAACAGCATTTCTCTGCAGAGCGCACATCGGATGAGGACCACGGCGCTCCTTGGAGAACCAGATGCTCGACTCGCTAGCCAAGGACATGGTTTGCGACTTCTGCTATAGCCACACCAGTTGCAGCTTTCCAACTTACAGTTTTCTCAGCTGGACAAATCCTGGAGATGAGACACGCGGGGACTGGAAAGCTCACAGACGCACCGAGCATTGAGAATACTTCACGAGAGAAGCTCCTGACATCCAGCTTCTCAGAGGGCTGGAAAAGCCCCCTTATGCCTGGACTCGAATAGGAGGCTGGGACCCAAAGAGGCAGCTGAGGAGTGGAGCGATGAGCAGGAATCGGGAATCCTGGCTTCTGTCCCTAGCTCTGCCCCATATTCCCTTCCTGTCTTTGGTTAAGTCATTTCCTTTCACTTTTCCTCCCAGTCTCTATTTCAGAGGTGAAAAAACCTTGCTTCTGCAGAGCGCTCGAAACCTCCTCTGGCCGGTGACAGTGCAGAACATTGCTGCTACCAGCGGCTGCAAGACACCCAAGTGTGCAGGAGCCACGCTGCTCGCACAGACCCCAGCAGAGCCTGGCACTTCCTGTGCTTACATTTCGAGAAGCACAGAGTCTGTAAACAGTTGGTGCCGCGGAGCATCTTCTACGCAAACCATATCCTGGCCTGTTCCTCTCCTCGGCCACCACATTAAGCAGCTGAGCAAGGAAAAGGAAAGCTACTCAGCTGAGCCATGACAGAAGGAGCAGTGCAACCGCACACAGCATTGCTCTGGACAGCCCGCCTGCAAGGAGGTGGCCCTCAAACCAGTAGTAGCAAGGATGGATGAGGGAAGATACTGCAAGGAGAGAAGCAGGGTTAAAAGGGGGGAAAAAAAAAAAAACAACCCCAAAAACCAACCCAACCAGTAGCCCGAAGAGGCAGGCTGGAGCAGAGGTGCTTGAGGAGCGCAGCCCTCCTGCTCCCTAGCAGATCCGTCCTGCGGCCTCCCACATACTTCAGGGAGAGGGAAGACCAGTAGGCATAGGCAGGAACAAGGAGCGCTCTGTGGTTTTGCTCAGTATTTCAGGCCATCTCTCACACAGGAGGAGCTCTGCTTTGCTTTCCAAGTCTCGCCCTCTCTGGCACGGATCACAAACCTGGCTTCTGGCCCAGGACTTGGCTCCAGCAGAGCTCCTCACCAAACAGGGTGACGCCCCACCTCTGGGCACAGCGCATAGCCCGGTCTTAAAGCCATCTTGAGGCTATTACCCCAGCATCAGAAGAGGCTCCCCACCATCCCCTAGCTGGGATTCAAGGCATCTTGAGTCGCAGCTGAAAAAAAACAAACCCCAAACCTAGCTCCTACTCTTGGTGGAAGCAAAACCCAGCGACAAAGCACCATCTTCTCTAGCAGCTCCAGCCAAAACTGGCAGACAATCTGCCCGCATCGGGGAAGTGCAGTCTCCCAAAGATGCCCAGGCACGGCTAGCACGTTCCTCTGCCTGCAGCTGCCCAGAAAGATGCAGCAGAACAAGATGCCAGGTGAAGGCGCTGCCCTTCCATCACTGGCAGCGTGGAGGGGCTGGAAACCACTGCCTGATACACCCATCTGGCAATCCAGCAAGGACACTGGGATACAGGGGAGCCACTTGTGGCAAGACACCAGTAGCTGCCAAAGCACTGGCCCATCTCTCCAGAAAGAGCTGAGCAAGTGGGAAGCAGGCCTCATCCCGCTGGCTGCGCCCAGCCTGGACAGGCACCCAGCGAGAGCAGAACAGGTTCCCACTCGACTCTTCAGGGTGCTGCAACCCATCATCCTCGCGCCACTTTCTCCAGTGGAGGGTCACAGCTGTCATCAAGGCAACCCTGCCCATCAGGGAGCTCTGTCTCCAATGGCCCGTCCCATGCCCTGGAAGAGGGGCAGCAGGAGCACAAGGTGGGAAGGGAGGTCCGGGTCCAAGCAAGTGGGACTCGGAGCCGGTCAGGATGCCCAACAGCAGCACACCCATTTCCAAGGCTCGGTTGCAGGCTTTGGAGAGCCATGCCGAGGTGTCCTGTGCTCCCTTCTCCTGCCGCACCAGGGACCAGGCTGCCCAGGGCACCGACAAGCACAGCTCTGCTCGCCAAGGACACGGGGAGCGCCCAGGGCTCCTGGCAAGCCACCCCTCCGTAGCGTGGCTCTCCCTTAAATCAAAAGCGGGTGCCAGCGACACTGACTGCTTCCTCTACGCTGGCTCCTGCTGAGTACAGCCCTGTAGCAACTGCAAACACCACCATGAATTGGTCCCAATTAGAACAAAATCCATCACCCTCTCCACCTATAAGTTTCAAAGAAAATCAGGTAGGAAGAAAACAAAACCAGCTCCCCATTCCCAGGAAGGGCCTGGTGCCAAGCAGATGACCTGGAACAGGCACCACGGAAGGAGGAAGGGTGCCTCTCATCCACACCACGTGGTTTGGCTGGTGCTGCCTCCCGGGGAGAGGCCGAGGAAGGGCAAAATACAGCAACAGAAACCATCCCCGCCAACCTCCGGTAACAGTTCCTGGGTCCCTTCCACTCGGGGCTGCCAGGGGTGGTGCTCACAGAAGGGAAGCCAAACCAGAGGAGCAAAGACCGACCTGCCGGAAAGTAGCACACAACTTTGAAACAGAAGTCGGGAAGAACTGAGGAATATCATTTCGGCCATCCTCACCCCCCCACGCTGCACAGAGCTACTGGAAACGCACAACTGAGAAGCAAAGCAGCTGCAATGCTTCCTAGATCCCTTGCTCCAAGACGGGTGTATTTTTCCGCAGCTTCAGCACTACAAGAAGCCTCGTAGGGTAGTTTTAATCTCATGGAGATCAATCACATAAAGTCAGTATCCAAAGCTCCCGCACCCCCTGGAAACACGGAACCACACACGAGATCACCAGAAAACGCATTTGCCAGTCAACATCTTCCTGGGAGGAAAGGAGAGCCAAGTGACACTGAGTCCTGACCTGCATTAGATTTTGATTTGCCAGAAGAGTCATGCTAGCAATCCTCCTAGCACTTCGCTGATGCAGCTTAAGTAACACTGACAAAATATTGCTGCATCTGTACATCATATCGCTATAATATCTCTCTCCTTCATTATATTGTATATCCATGCATCTACGCACCACGTTTCCTGTTAAAAATGCCGAAAGTAGTCACAAACGCAGCACAACTCTCCTATGCTCCCCCTCGTCCAGGGCACTGGCGCGACACTGGGTCTTTGCCAAAAGAGCAACAGCACAAGGAAAATGACATTTGCAGGGCAAGCTCTGTGCTTCTGCTCAGCTAAGGCTATGGGGGACGGCCGGCATCCCTGGGAGGAGGCAGCAACAGTAGCTCAGGAGCAGGCTCACAGGTGGAGCAGACCCCTGATGCATTCTCAGACAGGAACAGCGAACTCGTGCTTTTCCACAGGGGACTTACTCCCCCGGAAGAGGCCTGCTTGGGAGATCCGTCAGTCAGGGTATTTAAAACTGGATGGAGCCCTAAGGAATTAAGAGCTGGAAGCCAGCCTGTGCCATCCCCAGGAAACGGCTAGACCCGAGCAGCTTAAAACCCATTTGTAGCAGCTGGAATACACAACTAGTGCCAGCAAGAGCACATCTGGGCCTTGGGGGGACACAGACACATCCTCAAGTGCTCCAGTGGCTAAAAACTTTCACTCTTAGCAGCAGCCGAGCCTGACGCAATCACCTGAGACAGTGCAAAGAAACAAAGGCTGTCCTGACATCAACGCTGAACTGGACACTGTACCAAGAAGAGATGGGGCACGGAAAACAATCCCAGGACCCATCTTTTACTCGAGAGACTGCAACCAGCTGAAGACAACCGGGGTAAGCCACGAAGAGTGACGCCTCTACAGCAGTAAGGAACAGCCACTGGTTGGGACACAGCTGATGCTCTCCGCAGAGGGAACCAAGAGCCTCCTCTCTAGCTACCGCTCCCTTCCGCACCCCTCCACACAGCAAGCGCTGCTGGGAGGGAGAGTGCTCACAGCGTTTCAGCAGGAAAGAACAGCAGCAGTGAGAAGGAACAGCAAAGTTGTTTTCCCCCCAAAACAGCAAGTACGGAGGACATGATGCCAGCTGGGTTGACAGAAAAGTCAAAGGCTGAGTTGAGCTTGGACCTTAGGGACTCCAAGCCAGCACAAGCAAGGTCCACAGCTCTACGGGCTTGAGTTAGCCTGGAGCTGAAGTGCAACTCCAGCGCATCCTCAGCAGCTGCCCTGGAGCAGCGTAGCCCAGCGAGCTCAGTACTTCCAGCTTTGTGATGGCCCAGTTGCTTCACGCAGCAGTCTGTCCCCTCTGTTGCACAGTGGCCAGGGAGCCACCTTCCAACAGCAACATGACGAGATGCAAAAGGTGGAGGCCTTTAAAGTACAAAACATAACTATTTTACTTTCTTCAACTGAACAACTGTTCAAGTTTCTGAGTAAGCTTTCCTTTAGCAGCTGCCTTTTTTTTTTTTTCCTCTTCTCTTCCAGTGGGGGAGGTCTAGAAAGAGGAAAGGGACTTTCAGGGGCAGGGAGACGTAGTAACACCTACAACATAGCACCGCAGAAAATACCAAACACCACAAAAAGGATTTCCTAGGTAATGCAGATACAGATCAGGGTGGTGGGGAGGCACTGATCATACCATCTGCCCAGCTAAAATGTCAAGACGCACGTTAAGAATCAGACAAAAAGGTTCTAGAGCATTTTGGGCGTGAATGCTCTGGAAAGAATCCCCGATGGAGTAGACAATTGCTGTAGAGAGAGTACACTGATATGCTCATCTTTCTACCAAGGAAAAAGAGAATCAGGCAACAATGTCGACCTGGTGATTTTTGCACTAGTACCAGCCTTGGGTGTGTATTACATACCCACGTGTGGCGGCAGCCAGCGTTATCGCAGACACCGGAGTCAAAGGACGTCTTGCTTCAGCACTGACACAGACTCGCCATGCGACCTTGGGCAAATCGCTTCCTCCGTGACTCACTTTTCCTAGCCGCCAAAATAGCAAAACAAGGCGCACATACGTCCCTTTGCAGAGAGCTGACAACTGACGGATGGAAGGAGCTGCATGTTGTTACCGCGTGCCTGGCATGAAACAGTGTTTGGGCAGGATAACGAGCAGTAACCACGCGGATCCCGCAGGTCAAGAGCACGCAGCTAAGTCTCCTGTAGCACCGCTCTGCGGGGTGCCCCGCAGCCAAAGGTGTGCAGTTGTCCTCCGTGCCACACTGTTGGCAGCCCTCTGCCTCGCACAGCCAGGACACAACCGTATGACACCGCAGCCCGACACCCTGTCAAACAGCACTGCCCCCAAGGCGCGCAGACGCCGCACACAACACCACAACAGCCTGCCCTGTCATGTAGCATTACTTATGTGTTCAGATATGCATCCTTCTCACATTTCTACTCCAGCAAGTGGTTGCTAGCAGAGCAGGGCTAGGACAAGTTCACCACCTGCTAAAGACACGTCCCTAATACAATGCAGGAAAGGTTTTGTTACGTCGGTTCCTTTCTGCACGCAAGGAAAGCGTTTCCCCCCCTTTTTCCTCCAAGCCGACCACACTCCTGGTTTACCTCAAAAGGAAACAGAAGCCCATCGAGTAGGACGCTGCAAAGAAAGGGGAGAGCTCTCCCCTGACATCTAGGACGGGCTCCGACAGGAGCGTTTATTTAAACCCCACGTGAAATGCAGCGAGTCCGGATACAGGAATCCCAGTTCCAATCCTCCCTGGGGTTTTAACAGCACCGATAATGTCTTACAAAATCCAGAGCAGCCCAGGTAAAACCAGGTGCAGCGCGAGTAAGTTCTTTGCATCTAGAGCGGAGCCCCACTTGAGGCTCTTTAGTCCTCGAGGAATTACCAGCGGCCACCGCGATGGGTTACAAGGACCCGGGAAGAACGGTCCCCAAAACGTAAGAGCAAAGTGGGAAGGGCCACGCGGACCAGGGGCGACGTCCAAGACGTGCCCGAGAAGAGCGGGAGCGTTGACGGCACATCCCCGGCCAGCCCACGCAGCCAGCCCGCCTCCCCGGCCCGGACTGTCCACACCAACAGCGGGCTGGAGCACCGGGCGCGGGAGGCACGGACCCGCCGGGGAAGCGCCGCGCAGGCCGAGCCGGGGCCAGCGCTGTCTCCCCGCCAAGTTCTAGCCGCCCCCACCCCCAGACCATGCCGCCCCCTGGGAGTTGTAGTACGGCGGCTCGCCGCTCCCCGGGGCGGGCTCGGACCGCGGCTCCCGGCGGCCCCCCGCGCACCGGGGTGCGCCCGGATGACAGCCCCGAGGCGGGCCCGGCCGCCGCCGGCTGCGCGGAGCCCCGGCCCCCCGGCGCGGAACAACGGGGCGGCGGCCGCCTGGGCCCGGCGGGGCACTCACCTCGGCGGCGGCGGCGCGGCTCAGGGCAGGCCGGGCGAGCCCGCCGGGGCGGCGCGGCGCGGCTCCGCGGGCTGCTGAGGGCCGGCCGGCGGCGCGGGGCCGGCGGCGCGGACCGCGCTCATGGCTCGGCCGCCCGCCGCGGGGCGCGGGGCCGGGGCCGGGGCCGGCGCTGCCGGCGGAGCCCCCCGCCCCGCTGCACCGCTCCTTCCGCCGGCGCCGCCGGCGGCTCCAGCCCGCGCCCGCCGGCGGGGGTGGGCGTCCGGCCGCGGCGGGCCCCGGCTGCCCGCCCGGCCCCGGGCCGCGGGCGGCTTCCCCGCGCTGCGGCGGGCGGCCGGGCGCGGGCGGCGGGCTGCGGTGCCGGCGGGCGCGGCGGCCCGGGCGCGGGCGGGGACGCCGTGGCGAGGGGCGAGGCGCTGCGTGCCGAGTGCTCCTTTCTCCGCCGGAGCCTGAATAATCATTTGGAGAAACAGGATCATTCACTTTCCTCCGAGCGCGGAGCCAGGCGCTGCCCTGTCAAAATAAAAGCCCCGCGCGCTGATTAACCGCTTCCTCGTCGCAGGCGCTCCGCCGGCCGCCCAGCGGCCTGCCGGGGACCAGCACCGCGCCGGGCGGGGGCCGGGGGGCGCCCCCCGCCCCCGGGGCGGCCGGCAGCACCCGCTCGGAAACGGCGCCCGGCCTGGGGTCGCCTGCGGCCGCCTAAGGGGAGACATCGTCTCCCTGCGAGCGACCGTCCAGGTACATGAGACGTTGCACGGCCAGCCGCCTCACACACGTACGACTGCAGACAGGTCCCAGCATCACCTGCCCACAGCGGTACCGCATCCCAGACCTCCCCCTGACAGCATCGAGGCTTCTCCTACTGCAGAGTGTCTCTCTGCCCTGCTTTATCACCCAAAACATCAGCCCTCTCTGCTCCACCAGTATGCTTGGGATGCGCAAGCCTCCGATTCCAGCTGTGCTGAGGGGCGAGCCCTGCTGTGCTGGGGAGACCCCACACCTGAGGCCGTCTCTGCCGTGTCTCCCAGACCCTATGCACAAGACGCACACGGGCTGGCCCCAGCACCTGGGAAGGGCAGCGTGCGACTGTCTTCACCAACAAGTTTTCCATGTGTTAACCACCCTCCTCCCCTGAGCAACAGCCTCGTACACCCAGGAAATTGAGAGTCTCCCTTCCAAACTAGTCAAGGGCCAAGAGAGAGCCATCCGTGACTGTGACTCCAGCCTGCCCTGGGAAGAATTGGGACCAGCCACCCAGAAGCTTCTGACACGTTCTACCTCTGTGGGATGCAGAGGATACTGGGATACAGGGTCAGAAGGATCAGCCTCGTCCTGTTGTGCTTTTGCGGATGAGGACGTCTGGAGTACGTGGGAGCCGGGTCCCAAGCCACCTCCAGGGCTCTGGGACTTGTTCATTCCCATCGCCTCTCCGGAACGCCAGCCCCAAGCTCAGACTTACAGTTACACTGGGGGGGGGGGGGTGTGTGACAGGAGCGGGAAGAGGCAAGATGAGACCCAAGGAGCAGAGGGAGGAAGGAGAGGAGATGAGATGGCTGGGGATAGCTGGGTGCAGGCTCAGGTGGAAATAACATCCATCTCAAATGCTTCAGCTGGGTGGCAGGAGCACAGCCCTCCACGGGCCTTGGGAGCTGCGGCCCGAGCAGAGGCTGCTGCTGCTGCTACAGGCACGCAGGATACAGCTGAGAGAGGACACAGCTGGCTCACTGGCTGCCTGTGCTCTGTGCCTGCTCCCTCCCCCCTCGCAGGCAGAAGGGAGCAGCACAAGTGCACACACACATCGGGCTATTAAGCCAGTCCACCCGCTTCTGGATGATGCCACCAGCATCCTAACCAGGATGTGTCACCTTCCTGTCGGCAGTGCACTAACTGCTCGGGGGTGGGCTGGGAAGGGAGGGCTGGAGGCAGGGACCACTTGGCAGCATCTCCGAGCACTGCAGAGCTAAAGGGGATCCAGGGACGAGCGACCCACCTCCGCTGATGGGAAGCGGCAGCCCCGATTGAAAATGAGCACACGCCTTGCCCTCCCGCTCTCCGCCTGCGCGCATATCCGCAGCCGCCACCAGGGCTGGAACCCCCGTCACTCGCCCTCCCCCGGCTCGGGGCGAGGAAGCCAGCCTGCCCCTGGGAAGCAGAGGCAGGAGAAGAGGCGGCGGGCGGCAGAGACGGGGGGGACCCCCCCAAACCCGGGGCGCCGCGGCGGGAGGGCGGGCAGGGCGCGCGGCAGCGCCCCCTGCCGAGGAGCGGGGCGGGCTCCCGGCGGGGCGGGGCAGCGCGCGCCTCGTCCCGCCCCGCCCCGCGCGGGCAGCGCGCGGGCAGCGGAGGCAGCGGGGGGCGGGCGGCTGAGCTCCCCCTGCAGAGGCAGCGCCGCTGCCCCCCCCTTCCCCAGCGGGGCAGGCAGCGGGCGATGCTGCGGCAGGGCCAAGCGCAGAACTCGGCCAAGCAGAGAGCAGCCCGAGGGAGGGCAGAAGCGCGCTGGCTGCTCCCAAACCCAAACAGAAAGGATGGGACGTACGTCTTTGAGGCGCCTCTCTGCCCCTGGCACAGGGTGGCTTCGCCCATCTGCAGCATTGCCTAGGGAAAGCAGCCGAGGCTGGAGCAGAGAGAAGGGACAGCGTGCAGATGCCCTGGGTTTTCCCTCAGGGGACAGCTGGCTGCGCGGGCGGCTGGTCACTAGGGTCCCCTTTGCAAAAAGCAGCATCGAGTGTCATTTGCTTATACCAGCCACCCAAGGATACCCTGATGTGCCCCTCCCAGGGACTGGCGAGCAGTGAGGCCATACATCTCCCTGCCTCTCTGGTGAGCTCCCAAGCGCCTCATCAGCAAGCAGTGACATATTTTCACGCTTTCATCCTTCCCAGTAGCTGCACCGGGCTCGTGTCCCTGCAGACGGCATGCACAGGCACAGCGGGTGAAAGACAGTGCCCAACCACCTCTATCTGGCACAACAGCTTGGTGCCAGGGGCAGACTGGCAGCTCCTTCCCTCCAGCTACATCTGGTGCAGAGGGGACGTGTGGAGCCACCTGTCCTCCAGGCCCTCTGGCTGCCTCTCCCTCCTGCTCCTTCCCTTCCCCGCAGCCTCCTGGGTGTTCTACATCACAGCCCCTTGCATCTCTCCCAGCCTGTGCACATGAAAGTGGCAGAGCGAGACTGGGAAAGGTCAGCGGGAGGACCAGCCGCTGCCGGCTCAGTGCTGAGCCTCTGTCTTTAATTAACATCTGCAGGGCTAGCTGCCCTCCCTACACTTGACTCCGACTCCCAGTTTCCCCTTCCCTCCTCTATCATTACGCCCACGCTAGGAGAGACAGGGAGGGGAGGAGACAGGGAAGCAGAGTCCTTGGAGCTCCTCAGAGCCTCCCTCTGCCAACACCAACACCACCACCATGGCAGCAGCTCATCCCAGGAGCTGTGTGGTACATCAGCACGTTAGCGAGCCCCTGGCCGAGATGCCCAGATTGGCTGTTACCTGCCCCTCCCATGCACGGAGCTTTCCTGCCTTTGGGCCACAAAACATACACCCAGGAAATCAAGAGTCTCCCTTCCAAACTAGTCAAGGGCCAAGAGAGAGCCATCCGTGACCATGACTCCAGCCTGCCCTGGGAAGAATTGGGACCAGCCACCCAGAAGCTTCTGACACGTTCTACTTCTGTGGGATGCAGAGGATACTGGGATACAGGGTCAGAAGGATCAGCCTCGTCCAGTCGTGCTTTTGCGGATGAGGATGTCTGGAGTACGTGAGAGCCGGGTCCCAAGCCACCTCCAGGGCTCTGGGACTTGTTCGTTCCCATCGCCTCTCCGGAACGCCAGCCTGAAGCTCAGACCTTCGCAAGACCCCTGTGGGCAAGGCCCTCATTACACTTATGAATATGATTAATTAGGTCCAATTAACTATACTGGAATTAATGATGTGACTCACGGTTAGCTGGAGCTGCCTCTTTGCAAAGCGTTTCCCCAGTGGCTCGCTCCAGTCCCAGACCAACCCCCAGCAGCGGCCCCGGAGATGGAAGAGCACAGATGAATCAGGATGAAGGAAACAAGCCTGGGGCTGCAAAATGCCCGTTTTGGGGACAGCCCTCTGCTTTGCTGATCCACGTAGGTACAGAACAGGAAGCTGGTGGCAGCTCCAGCATTAAATCCACAGACCTGGCACACAGACTCATCCCTTGTTCCCCCAGAAAGGCAAAGGTCCAACGAGGAGATGGAAGAGGCTACATTACTGCTGCAGACGTAGACTCTGGCCTAAAAACACCTTTTCAGCTCTCCCCATGCTACCCTCAGTCCTGCCCATCCCTACACAGACTCCTGGCCACAGTGCCCCCTTCTCCCCTCAGACACTGGCACGGATCCTATCCCACAGCCACGCAAGTCCCTGCCATGCCTCCATCTCTCTTGGGCTGCATCACAAGGTCTCAATCCCACTTCTGTTTTGATGTTTTACCACAAAGCTGTCGCTCAGGGAAAGGGGAAAAAAGCCAGCCCAGGAGAGGCTCCAGTCTGCGCCCAGCCCTGCAGCCAACCAGGGAAGAATGGGCTCCCTCATTCCGTGCTCACTGGAGTTTGAGCAGGGCAGCCGCCAGCAGCAGGCAGCTGCGAAGAGCCTGCGCTACCTCTGCCACCTCTGCAGCTGCCTAGGCAGCCTGTGCCGTTGGCCAGATGGACCTGGACAGAATCAGGAGTGCCCAGCTTGGCTTCTCTACTCCTTTCAAATGGGATCCCAGCCCATTTCGTTTGCACTAACTTACTAACCATCACATCTCCAGCAGGCCAAGGCCATTCACCCACCGCAGCCAGAAGAAACTGGGAAGTGCAAAGACAACACGTGAAGCGACCCAGCCAGCCAGCCAGGGTCTCCCACTCAGCATCCTCACGCCAGAGCTGGGCCCTGGCCCCCCTCCATACGCTGGGATTTTCCTATGCTGCAGTCCTAAAGGCAAAACACAGCCTGTGCTGGAGTACCGGAGGAGAATTTAATCAAGCCGAGCCGTCCTCTTCTCAAATGGAAATATGCTGCTGCAGCCACAGCACGGCTGACACACCATCGTCTAGCAAAGACAAACTCCTGACACGGTTCCAGGATTACAAAGACACCGAGGCTTAGGATCCTGCATGCCTTGCTATTCCTGCAACGTCAGATGCACTCGTAATGCCTGTACGGGTACAGGCACGACATAGCTCTTTGAGCCTTCTTTCCCTTCTTGTGACTCCCATGCGCTCTGAACACCAGCCTCATCCTCCCACCACCTCAGATGCTCACTGCAGCCCAGGGGAAGTCAGTGATGCTGCTGGGATTCTGGCACAGGAGATGAGCTTAACTCCTACTACAACAGCCTGGCCTGGGGCGGCCTCTGCTACGTGCTCTAGCTCTATTTGGGCTGCTTTTTGCACGGGGCCCTACGGAGACATTTGCTTTGCTGTCTCTGGTCTCGGTACATCGCTGCTGTCCAGAGCAGCCTCTGGCAATCGGCAAACCAAGAAAAGGCTGAGGTTTACTGGCGCTGGAGCTAGGAGGGAGCCCTGCCACCTGGTAGAGCCAGGAGAGCTGGAGCCCTGTCAGGCAGCCTGCGGGGCTGGGCAGCTGCCAGCAGGGCAGACCACCGAGCCTGCTACCAGCAACGCCTGCAGGGCGCAAAGGGTTAAGCCATTTAGCGAGGCCACCAGCGTGATAAATGCAGCCATCGGCAAAGCCAGCGCCTCCCACTGCCACCCAGGACTCGGGCTGGCTGGGGAGCGGGGAAGGTGGCTGGCAGCGGGGCGGGCAGGGAGGACTCTTATCCTGATACGGCGCCTTCCTCCCAAGTGCGGGTTTGGAAAAACTGAGCAGGCAGGGCTGGCTCTGCAATTGCAGCGCCTCGGTGACACAAAGCCAGCAGATCCCTCGCCGAAAAGGACCGGCAGGCAGGCAGGCAGCCGGGTGGGCTCGGCCCAGCGCCCTCCCTGCAGGGGGCGAGCCTGGCAGGGCACAGGCAGGAGGGAGCCGAGGGCGCAGGCACGAACGCGGCGCTCCCCCCCGCAGCAGCGAGACTTCTCTTCCCTGTGGCTTTCCCGGCCGGCTGCGCAGGCAGAAGCAGGCCCCGCGCGGGCTGCGGGGGATTGCGGGTCTGTGCAAACAGGCAGGCGGCTCTCCACGCTGCCTGGCTGCTGCAGTCGCATTCCTCAGCTCCCCCTCGGCGCCGAGACTGCGGACCGCTCTGCCAGCCTGCCCACAGCCCACTGACCGCGGGTGGCCTGCACCGCTCTGGTCCCTACCTGCCAAAGCAGACCCCCAGAGCAGCCTCAGCATGTACAACACATGCCGTACACAGGCAAATGCATGTCGCGGACGGGCAAATCTTCACGCATATACACCAGTGACGGGTGTCGGAGACGGTGTTGGGGCAGACATGCTTTCTGCAGGCGTGCATGAGCATGTGCAACCACAAACAGCAGGAAAGGAGCACAGCATACCGGTGCCAGCCCCAGAGCTACACTGCACACAGAGCACCAGCGAGCCTGTGGTGCATCATACCAGGGGATAACAAGATAGTCAAGGATGGTGCAAGAACAGCTTTTGCCATCCCTGTTACTACAGTCTTACAGTGAGGCAGAACTAGGAATGGGGTAATCCCTCCCTTTGATTTATTTACTCGGTGCCTTCATCTCCAGAGGACTCCTGGAAGCTTGGTCACTGCAGACACTCAAGCCCTGCGTCAGCGAGTCCCAGAGCAGAAATCAGGAGAGTTTTCAGGGAGGCCACAAGCCTGACAGAAATTCAATTTTATTCAGTGTCTCTATTAGTATTTGGGGTCACTCAAAATCACCACTCTGTAAATGGGGTCACAACAGGAAAAGTTAGCAAGCTGCTGCCTTGCGCCATCTGCCAGCACGACAAGGGCTTGTGTTGCTGTTAGCTTGGACTAGCACTTGCTACCCCCGTTCCCACACAGGCGGTCTCCATTCCCAAGACAGTCATGTGCATCTTGCTGCATGCAACGCCTCAATCACACAAATCTCTAGCTGGGGGGAAAGCCTCTCCCCCAGCATCCCAGGGGCAGACCTGTTCTGCAGAGCAGCAGGGCACATACCCTGGCACGCAGGGCTGACGTAGCCAGACTCACCTGCATCAACACATAGCTGCCTGGCCAGACCCATCTGTCCTGCGCGCTCTGGGGAGGGCGACTGTCTGAGTACAGCCACAGGCTCTACTTGCGTGTTCAGGCGCTGCTCCCACCTCTGCTCCCCTGGTTTTCACCCAGCTCTTGCTCATCCGCACCCCAGCCTCCCAAAACATACATGCATTTACACAGGTCTGATGGTACTTTCCTGCCAGAGGTGCCAAGCACCTCAGCTGACTGCCATGAGGACTCTACAGAATTTGGGACAAGGAAAAGGTCCTTCTTGCCAGGACCACCCCATCCCTGCCCAACTACTTGTCGCTTGCGTTTTTATTCAGTTTCCTCTCGTGCTCCAGATTTCTCCACCTCCCTTTGTGCTCTCCAACAGCGTGCCCTCTGCATCCACCCCTATGGACACGGAGGCACTATCAAACCCCAGCCCGCCTTCTCCACAGCGCACAGCAAAGTGAGCGCAGTGCTGGAGGCTGGCTGCCTCTCCCTGTGCTCCTCCCTCTCTCCAATGTCAGTGTTATTAAACATTCACGCTATTGCCTGCAGCGGGAAGACGGCTACAGAGGAACGTACGCAGAGGGTCAGCTTCTCCAGCCTTGGGAATGCTCGTGCGCCCCTCCGCTGTGTGGGCAGAGGGGTGAGGAGGACACAGGAGGGGAGCAAGAAAGATCCTCCCTTGGTGAAGAGGGCTGCTCTGCACGCACAAGCCGGCCTCACGCCACCTCCGACCCGCGGCCTGGGACACACTGGCTTGCGCGGGAGGTTGCAGGCAGGAAATGCCGGCGGGGCTGCCGGGGCGCAGCTCCGCGGGCAGGGCCCGGGGGCTCCGACAGAGCGAACCGGGCAGCGAGCCCCGGGCCGCCCCAGCCCAGGGGACGGCTCCCACGGAGGGCAGCGGGATCCATCCCCGGCGCCGGCGGCGCGGTTCGGGCCGGCTGCCCGCAGAGGCCGGCCGGGCAGCGCGGGGCGAGGCGGCGCGCGGCGCCCGCCGGCAGCGCGCGGGGCTGGCGCCGGAGCCCGGCGGCGCCACCTGGCGGGCGCGGTCGGCGCAGCGGCCGTGCCATCGCTCCCGGGAGCCGCGGGCAGCCGGAGCCACCGCGGGCAGCAGCCCGGGGGGCCTGCGGGCAGAGCGGCGCGGGCTCCCCCAGCAGAGAGGGAAGCCCCAGCGGCAGCCAGGCAGAGCACGCCGGACACGGCCCGGCCCTTCCCTGGGCACCCAGGGGCTCCCACCCCGGCGGTGCAGGGTCCTGCTCTCCTCCTCCACCCGGGGAAAGTGGGGTTGCTCTAATCGCAGCCCGATTTTCCCTCTGCACACCCGATGCTGAGATGCAGCACCAGCGCTGGGACGAGAAACACTAGAAAACACGTTGCCTTATCGTATTACCCTATTTTCTCTCTCAGATGATGCAAAGGAGATGCAGCTATCTTCTCCAGGGCTATGCATGACAGAATAGCAGCATGTGCACAGCAGAAGGGGACATTTTAATTAAGAGGAAAAGGAGAAACTGTGGCTCCAGCGAAAATGCCAAACGGAGCTTTAACATCCAGGCACAGAAGTGAGGAAATGCATTTCCGCAGCATGCACTACATCCTTGTCCCTGTGGTAGAATATGAAGAGCTAAATGAACCCTCCATCCCTACCAGCAGCAGTGGCTTACAGCTGGCACCTGAACCATTAAATCATGCCTTCCTACACAGACAGCCCTTCTCGAATAGCTGCGTAACAGGTACCTTAACGCACTTTACAACTGCCCTTTATACGACGTGGACACTGAGAACCAAGCATCAAAACCCTCTCCCAGGTGGCAGGCTACGTGAGGGGTTGCAGGAGATTTGCGTGTCTGGCAGTAAAGGCTGGCAGAGCCAGAAGACCAAATACAGGGGTTGGCCTGGCCACAGGTAACAAGGTCAGCCAGATGCTGAGCTGCTTGGCCAGGACAAAAGCAGAGGCAGGAACTGGGTTTAGACAGGTAGAGATGGAGGGAGGCTGCCAAAGCCCTGTTGGCTCTCCAGCAGTGTGACTAGACAGGGTGAGGAAGAGCGGAGGCCAGAGTGGTGATGCTGAAGCAGCCTAGCTGCTAGCCCCACTACACGTGGGACTGAGGAACAGAAGGAGAACCCTCCTAAGAAGGGGCTTGGGGAACCTCTCCCCTCTGCCACTGCCCCTTCATCCTTCAAATGCAACCTCCTGATTTAAGCAAACACATTTAAGCTGTACTTGAAAACACCAAGGCGCAGTTACTTAAGGAACTAAGAAGCCAACAAATGACAATTTGATAAGATGTAGTATCGCAATTGCTTGCAACTTTCTGTGCACACTCTTAATCTACCAGGCCAAAGCACAGTTTTCTTGGACAAAGTAAAAGGCAGCAAGAAGGTGACAGTGCAAGAGCCTGGAGCAGCATCTCCTCCCTTACTGTCTCTCAACTATACAGTAGTCACGACGCCAGCTTGGTCTTTGCAGAAACAGGCAGGAAAATCCCTCAGCTACAGTGAAGAGCACAGTATGTACCGCCCTGCTGCTGGCTTCACAGGCCACCAGAGACAACAGTGGGTGGACTCAAAGCAGGAAACACCCTTGGGGTGAGCGGGCAGACTTGTGGACAGTAGGTGTCCGGGACTCCCTTTCATAGCTGCAGGATGCAGAAAAGACGAAGCTAAAGACCACATAAGCAGAATTACTTCATCCAGTCTCTAACGGTCTTGCTGTATTTCCCCAATTCCTCCCTCTAACCACTGCCTTCATCCCAGTTATCAGAAGCCTTGCAAGCTTCCCCATCCTCTGACAGCCACAGCTCCATGTCCAAGCTGGAAAAGGGGAAAGAGACAGGGGGAAAGGGAAAAAGGAGTTTTTCCAGAAGCCAATGAAATGCAACTGTGAACATAGTTCCCATGGTAACAGCAGGATCCAGGGGAAGAAAAGGGAATGTAAATCGGATTATCAAAGGGATGAACAGGGAGGGACGAACGAACCAGTTGCATCTGCCAGCCCAGCCAGGCCGCTCAAACACCGCCTGCGCCATGTGCCCAAGTACCGAATCCCCCCCTCACCTTAACGCCTACCCAGAGAGCTCCCTGTGCAGCAGTTCGCTCTGCTCCAGAGTCACCTGGCGAGGCGAGGTCCCCGCAGCACAACAGGGCTCACGGAGGTCACTGAGGGAGTCCTATCGCCACAACTCCCAGCCCAGAAACTTTCCCCCGAGTGGAGCAGTCTCCCTATAATTGATGCAATATATTACTTTCACTGCCTGACATCTTAACCATAAATAAGGAGGAGGCTCAAAAATGCCCTGAACATTAAAAAAAAAAAGTCAAAGAGAAGTAACTCACGAGACCCAAGATTTATGCTCCTCCACCCACAGGGGAAACAGAGTACTCCTTCTGACATTCTAGCAAGGACTCGCACTTTGCGGAGTGAACACAGTGAAATCAAGGTGGTTTTCAACAAAGCCAGGAGAAGCACAGCAACTCGCATCAGATGGATTTAAACCAACATATCCAATAGCAGCAGAGCCTGTTCCAGCAGGGTTCTCAGGCTTGGGAACAATCTTCCCAGCCTGAGAAAGGACTACAGCATCTCAGCTGCTCTCTAGATCTGGCTCTCTCCCTGCACTGCTTAGGCTGCTCGCTGCACACTCTCTCTCCTGGTGCTTCCCAGCCTGGAAAGGGTTAAGTCTCAAAATCACCTCCTGGGGTTTTGCTACTTCTTTTCTGCTCCGTTTTATTTCCTCAAAGACAGAGATCAGCTGCCTGGATCTGGCTTGACCTCACAGCAGAGCCCATAGCCGCCCTCTCTGCAGCACAGATTGCCTGCGTGCGTGTGGAGGGGCACGGGAGGGACACGTAGATTTGCTGGGCTGGAGCCCTTTTGGAGACAGGCATGAATATTTCATGACGGGGAGATGATGCTTCAGCAGCATCATGCAGATGTGGATTTGCGCTGTGCTGTCGGGGACACAAAAGGACAGACGCCAGGTCAGCACTCTCCAACTCCCAGGGAGCCCACTGAGAAGAGAAGCCCCCCAAGGGTAAAGGGACCTCCTCCACCCATGTTTGCTCTGCACGGCCAGCAGTATGAGGAGCCGCAGGTGGTGCCAGCAGCTCCTGCACAAACCTGCCATCCTCTACCTGGCAGCAATATCCCGGCAGAGAAAGCTGCACGTTGGCTTGATCTGGGGAGGGCTAGAGGGACAGCCCTAGTACCATAACGCCCTGTTAGAACGCTGCACCAACCCCAAAATACAAGATGTAACCAGATGGTCATTCCTAACTGGAGCCCAGGTTTCAAGAAAGGCACAATATCCAACTGGACCCAGAAAAGACATCTCTAGGGGGGCTGGACTGCATTTGGCACAAACTGTACAGACACCCTTTGATTCGGGCACTCAATACAACTTCCTTCATTCAAAAGGAGAGCGAGGTTTGAAAACCCCCGTTTTGACTCTTCGCAATGCGTAGAGCGGGTCCTGTCTAGGAGTCTCTGAAAGTCTGGCATAAAAGGAGCACTTGTGTCTCCAGAGCGTGTGTAGAGGGCGGAAAGAAAATGGACCAAACAGCATGACGCAGGACTGCCTACAGCAGGGCTAAGCTCATTCCTGGAACTCTCAAGCATGAGCTAACAGCAAAATTATCAGGGGTACAGTACCAAAGTGTATTCCTACGGGCAATCCTGTGTGGAAGGAACGACCGGCCGTCTTGGTTCAAGTCCTCCAAAATCCAGCCATGCAGTAGTGATGCCAACAGGAGGAAGGAGCAAGATTTCAGCAAGGGGAGCCTGTGGAGGACCACAGCTCTGGAAGTTAATTGAGACAAAGCTGCTACACTTTTCTTGGACATGAATTTGAGTGGGAGGTGTTTGTTACTGCCAATACATTTTTCCTCATACACAGTTCTTCCACATGAGGTTGAACCGTTAAGCGTTGACAGTGCATCTGTTAAGATTGGCTCTAGAAACCAAATGTTCTTGAAAATAAAGAGAGAAACATGCTGTGCTTGCCCTTCATCTTCCCAGCCATCCAGCTCCCAGTACCATGGAGAAAAGCCACGTGGAGCAGCACACGTGCACATGGATGGCCCAAGAGCGGCCATGTTTAAAGTACTCCTCTGCGTGAAAGGTGCGGCAGGCTGAGGAACAAGGGGAAGTTCCCCAAGAATGGCAAGACTCGGCGAAAGGGCGGCACAACAATGCCAGGCTTGTTTCTACTGACAATATAAGGCTTCAAGGAAAGGTCCCGCAGAAGATCTGGGAGAAGGGCTCTTCCCAATATTTCAAATTCCTCTCCCGCTTTGTGTTTTCTTTTTACAACTGCATTTCTGTCCTACCTCCCATGGCAGTTACCTTGGCCTTAGAGCAAACAGTGAGCCTGCTTCTTCAGAAAGATCCTGCACCCATCAGATTGCGCCGGGATCACCACAGACTACAAGCACTGGAAGAGGACATCCCTGCAAGCAGAGGAAGATGACCTTCCTCCAAGGTCAAGAAATCTTTTCTTCAGAGGAAGGAAAACAAAAAAAAAAAAATAGAAAGGCCAATGCAGCCTCCTCACTTGACTCCCTTTAATTAGTAACCATCTGGTTTTGAGAAGAGCTGTCAACCAATGTAGAGCATTTGGCAAGCTTCCTCAGCTGCTGCTCTCCTGACTTCAGTTCTTCTTGGAAATGCTTTAAGCCCCGAGATGCCAAAAGGGAATCAAAAGAAAAGTAAAAGAGAGTGCGCGCGAGTGAAGCAGAAGAGCAAGGATGCAGTATAACCTAGCAGACAGGGTGAGACATTCCCCAGTTCCACTTCCAGGTTGGGGAGCAAACTGCGAACGCTGCTGGCCATCCGATAGCTGGGAAACCTCCCACCCAGCCAGCCACACGGGAGGAACTGCAATACCTCAAGCACCATACTTCAAACAAGCCGTTACAAATCCCTTGACATTTTCCGGAAGTCGGGCTGCTCAATTCAGCATCCTGGCCAAATTCCAACTTAGGCAGTGACTTTCTATCTTCCTAAATTCCCTCCCTCACTTCAATTTCTTCTTTGTCCCAACCACTGTGCGACGGCACTGTGTGCCTGCAGGTACGTGTGCTGCTCCAGCACAGTGTTCATCCACCAGGATAGACACAGAGAATCTTACAAACCAAATTCATCGTGCTCTGTGGACAAGAGCTGCGACACTCTTCCTCGAGTTTTGCCCTGGTTCTGCCTGATGCCACACTCTGCTCAAATAGGGGGGTGCCGTTCTCCACCGAGAAACCTGCAGGTGCAAAGGGAGCGTTTCACCTAGTGTTTGGACAGAGCGAGGAGGCACACTAACCGTTCTGCTCTGCAAGCTCCCAGGCTGCCTCATTCTCCGAGCCTCAGAAGCTCAAGTAATCAGGCATGCTCTGGCAGCACAAGCCCTTTTGCTCTTTTCAGGGAAGCAGCCGCACTGGTAACAAAGCTGGGTGGCAGGAGCCGGGCTGCAGCATTTTTGTGAGCCCTGCCTGCCTCATTAACATTCAGAGCACGTGGCTCAAGCAGCTTTTAGATTACTCCTTCCTGACTCTGGGACCTCGTGTGTGAGTCAGAGGCTTGCACGTTTGCTTCCCCTGATCCCTGCAAGCCCCCAACACATGGCAAACTACGTTTTGAACGGTTCCCTTAATTTCTGCATGCAGACAACCTTCTTCTCACTTTTGCGAAGAAGCAGAGTCATCCTCTACTCTCCCAAACACCATCATGCGCACATGGACCACCACCCTCTTTTCTCACAGACACGTTCAGATTTTGCAATACCCTCAGATTTCGCAATACCCTCTTGTAAGCGGGTACATCAGACTCCCCTACACTCACACCCCCTCTACTCATTTCCACCCCGGTTCCCATACAGTGCTTCAGCTTCCCTTGAAGCACGTGCAGAAGCCAGCTCCCTTTCCCTTCTCCAGACCCATGGTAAGGGGGTACAGGCACAGCTGAAGGAGCGGAGGATCCCCATGTTAAATACATTAATGCCCCGCTACAAACAGGGCAGATATCGTTTCCCAACGCATTTCCGCAGATCTGTCCTATGCAGCAAAGGAATCTGAGAACCAAACCTACAAGATCCTCCCGTTATACCTGCCCTGACATTCACCAGCCTGTCAGAGCAGCAGAACTGCAACCTCATTGACTCCTGACCCACGAGAAAAAAAGCAAGCATTAAATTCCTTATTAGAGCGTCTGAAACCACCAGGGACCCGCACCTGATTAGCGTTCTCGCACATTTCCAGAGGGGCAGAAGAGCAGGTTTCAGCTGCCCTGATCTGCACGGGGCTATGAGATATTCTCACCTCCTGTCTCAGGAGCTGCATGAGACTTGGGCTCGGCTGGGATGCCCACTGTCGACAGGACAGTAGGAGCTCAGGAACTCTCTCATGTCCACTTCTTTTAAGAGGATGAGTGTGCTGGTCTGATACTCTTGGGACTGAAAAACCCCATGCAGGGAACAGCGAGGTGCCCAGGCAGGCGACAGGCGAGAGAAACACATGTGGGTCATCGGGCCTGGGCCATCTTCCCATACGCCTCGACACAGGACCAAAAGCAAAAGGCTGTGGACACCGTTCCTCTTTTCGGTTTCCCAACCTCGGCTGGGGAAAACAAAGCTTTTCCTTTACACTGTACGCTCTGCTCCAAGCCACAGGAACCTCTGCGCAGTACTTCCATCTTCCATACTTCTCCTCCAAAGCCTTTCTTCCTTGTCTATTGGCATTATGCAAAGTGCCCAACTGCCGATGCCAATGAGACTTCAGGCAGAAATCCATCTACTTCTCCCTCCAGCTCTTAATTAACATGTGGACTTTAATTACATTTCCCATTTTCACAACAAAATATGTCTCTCTCCTCCACCTGCCCCTCCCCGAGATCATTACAAGAGCTCAGATAATAATAATAATAATAATCATCATCATCATCATCATCTGTCTACCCTGAGAGTGAGGCAGGGGGCACCTGCTCCATCTTCCCAAGCTACCTCCATCCCACCTAGCCCCCGGTCACTCATTCCTCGGAGAGCCACATGCCCTGGTCCCGTTCCAAGGGAGAGGGTTGGACGCACTGCTAACAGGTTGGCACAACATATTGCCAGGGCTGAATGGTGCCTGCAGGTTTTGGCTGCAGCGAAAGACATTACAATTCAAGAATGGACACAGAAACAAAAACAAATTGGGGAGGTATTAGGGATTCTCTTCCTTTTCAAAGGTAAGGATGGGCCACCCTCCTGCCGAAGAGGCTCTATCCTCACTATTTATATGAGGCACAGCAAACACTGCTAGGAAGCTTTGCAGTAACACTCAGCTGGTTCACAGACATATGCAGTAAAAAAAATGGGCAAACTTTCTAACAAACCTCCCCACATCCTCACTGATCCAGCCGCTAGAAAAGCAATCACCTTAGTAAATCACAAAGCATCCATTTCCTGGGAGAAAGTGGAAACTGAGAAATTCTTCCCTATCCAGCCAGATGGGAGCAGGCAAGAAGCTGACACTCAAGCACGGACCTTGGTGCAGTCAGGCTTTTATGAAGCTCAGGCGTTTGTCTAAAGGTAACTCAAACTGCTCCCACTCTCCTCACAAGCCCAGGAACCTCACCCAGATGCAGTCTATCATGGCGGGGAGACTGAGTCCTGCACAACATTGACCTTGGATTTGCAAACTCAAAATCAGAATCAGCTCTCAGATGGACTATTTTATCTGAATGTTCAAAATTCAGCAGTCAGCTGGTGGCTTTGTCCACTTACAGAGGTCCGGGAAATGGGATTTTCCTTAGTTGTTACTTCACACCTCAGACTCTTTCAGTGCTCCTTGAAAACCTAATCTCTAGCCCTCCTGGCAGCAAACAGTAAGGTAATACTGAACTGAGTATCAAGCTATGCAATGTTTGCTTTAGTTTGCAGACAGACCAAAGACAGAGAGCTGCCCACCTCTTCCATTGCCGAGTTCTGAAGAATTAGCAATACTTCACAGAGCAGACATGACATCAGGCTCTTGGGACAGAGACAATAACATAAGGGCAGCATCGAGGCGATCGCAACACGAAGGAGATACATGAAGGACTAAAAGTATGGCCCAGAGAGAGTCCGCAAGGCAAGGACTGCACGATCCAAACATACAGCTAAGTGCATCATGCATAACTGGGACAGAAAGAGCAGCTCGCAGCAGAGCTCCATGCACGGGCAGCAAGCATGCCGCCAGCACAGACGGTGTCTCTGCTGCTCGCAGAAACCCGTATCCCTCCTCATAGTCCAAGGATGCAAGAAAACCAAGTAATTGCCCAAGCAAGAGAGTGTCGATAAGCACGGCAGAAGGGAGACGATGCCCCTTTAAATGTGACTAAAGTGTTGTCAATGGATCTGCCATGGTAGAGGAGTTAATCCCCCCCCAGCCCCTCTCAGCCACTGTGATGGGATAATTAGATGCGAGGGCTCAGTGCAGATGATGCTCCAGTTGCTTAGCAACTAATGGTTTCCATGGAAATGGAAAAGCAGAGCCTTCGGAGCAGTAAGTGAGCAGTGCAGCAGGGCAGGGAAAGATGCCTTAAACTCCTGCACTGATCCTCTCCTCCAGAATCACTCGGAGGCCTTGGGGTATTAGGGGAGTGAGAAGGGGGTGCCTTAAAGATACAACATCCCTGTTTCAAGCAGCAGTAAGAAGAAAAGGGTGTTTGTTTTTTTTTAGACTAAACTTTCAGTGCCATGGTGGTCCTGATCTCAGTGACCCTCCACTAGCAGGACGAGCGAGTCTGAATCATACAGAGTGGTCTTATGCAAAGGCCCATGTCCTGATACATGCATCGTCCTGCTATAAGCAGCTGAATGTGATTCCAGCATCAGTTCCCACACCCAGGGGCTGAGAGGTGAACACACACACACACACACTCTAACGTGTTTAGATTTTCAGCGCTGTCCCATAAGAAGCCATGTACAGGCATCCAGGCTGGCCCTGAAACAGCAGGCAAGAGGAGGTTTCCTCTCAACTCTGCAGCTCCGCAACACATACAAAAGTGACGCTGGCTATAAAACATGAAGACTCTCGCCAGAATAACAGAGATGAGATTTATTAACCTCAGCCCAAGTCTGTCATCTGGTACTTCCTTCAACATGACCAATTCCTACTGCTTTATTACCGCTGCTCCCTGCACTGAGTCGGCATCCCACTGTTTCCAAGCATCGCAGCCATGACCTGCATCTCTTCTCACTAAATACCGCACGTGCTGGCAGTGCAGCTGTACTGCAGCAAGCTGCAATCTTGTCATCTCGTGAGCTGAGCAGAGCCAAGCTCTGTTTGTATTTTGATAAGAGAGCTCTGGGACACTTAGATGGGGTTGTTGATTCAGTACTAGGTGGTCTTCACCCCCCTCACATGATGCAGGGATGGCCTGCATCACTGCCCGCTTGCAAATGACAGCCTTATGTGTTAAAGCTTTGCAAACCTCTCAAGCCCTGATGGCACAGAAGGAGATACGGGAACACACATCACGAAGACGAGCCCTGCTCTCCTACCCTCCCCTCCATCCAGCACCGCACTTGTGACAAGAAGCATCCCTTGCAGAGACAGCAGCACACTGCGCGCCTTGGGCACCAGCTGCAGCACACGCACTCACTGCTTTGCTTTTCCCCTTCCCACCTGGGAGGAGACTGGCAGCACGTGCTCTGCTCCACAGTGTGCCATCTCTTCTTGGCAGAAAGCACGTAAAATGGAGAATAGGGCAGACGCCTCCCTCGGGCAGCAGCTGAGCTGGGAGGTGGCACGTACTGCTGGCAAGGGGAAGCCAGACCGGGCTCTGGGACCCCAGTGTGCATCGGTCAAAGCCACCGACTCCGAGATGCTCTGTGGCTCCTTCCTCCCCTCACTGCACGTGTTACTTTGCCCTCCCTGCAAACCCAGAGGATGCCGGCTGCGACATCCGGAAGGGATGAAGCATCCCATCGGCCAGCCTGTGCCGACGGCTAATTTAGCTGTGAGCGAGGTCTCCTCCCTGGAGCCCTGTCCTGATCCACCCGGCGCTTCAGGAAGGTACCGCAGCGGAGTCGCCAAAAAAGTTGTGGAGTGTTTCAGACTCTGTCCCCTATGGCTTTCAAAGGGGGGAATCAAAGGGAAACGCTGCGCTTTGTTCTGCAGGGGAGCGGCACGAAAGGTGAGTGGCAGCAGGCCCGGCAGAACCGGTCGCTTCAATCGTCCTCCAGCTCACCTTTGAAGTGGTTTTAAAAATCAGGGAGGAGGGGCAGAGACCTGAGTTCAGCTCTTTTGCTGCAACTTCACAGAATTTGAGGACGTGGGGGGTAAGAGGCCACCTTTCCCCCACCAGAAAAATAGCATATCTGTTCAGAGGGAATAGAATATGGCTAATAAAAAAGGCTGCGATACTCGTGAAGTACATCTTTTGTGTCCTCACGTCCTGAGGAGGCTACGAACGGCTACAACGGCGGTGGCAGCATCTTCCTACAGTACCGACAGAGGCATAGCCAAGCATCTGCAGGATTAACCAGGCACACTGACACAGCCCCCGGTCCGGTGCTGATGGAGCAACCGACTCTCACCAGTCCACAGCCTCCTCTCTGCCTTGCGTTCCCTCTCCTCCCGCCTGCCCGTACTTTCCCCACTGCCTCTCTTTAACAGAAAGGACTGGCTTTAACCCCGGCCCACACAAATCCTGGGAGCTCTTTCTATATTGTAGTCACAGCATCAGCCACTTGCTGCAGCACGGGGAATCGAAGCAATGCCAACACAGCGGGAGTGGCACTGTGGAAGGACAAGCCAGGCGCCTACTGTACACCCCGTACTAGGAAGATGGGGAAAAGTACCAATTAGTTCATTGGAAATTAATCTCTGTTCTACCACAGAAATATTTTTTATATAAAGAACACAGTTGATTGGCATGACCAGTATTCACAAGCCCAGAGTCCCCCCAAGCCCACTGAGCTTGCTTCTAAACAAACACCATCAGCTGGGCAAAGACAAGATAGGAGATGATACCCTCCTATCACCACGGACAAGCGGATGTCACTGTACAAATTCAAAGCTTTCAGGGGCTGTGGAATACAAGAGCCATTCGAGCCAGACTTGAACGACAACTCTGAGTCAGAAGCCAAGTTATAGAGCTCCCCTATCTTTAGGGGAGAGAGTGAGCTCGGATCCAACATCTTTCAAGAAACAGGAGCAAATCTAGTTTCTCTGGCTTGCCGAGAAGACCTCGCACAACACGTTCACACACACACACACGAAGCCATAAGCCTGGCCGAAGACGTCTACGTATGCCTCACGCACACACGCAGAAATGCACATGCAAAAGTCAGACACCCTGAGAAGCAATTGAGCATATTCGCAGTTACGTCTCGAATCTGAAATGTCTTTTCTCTTGATTTGCAAACAAGTCTTAATCTAAAACGCCAGGAGATGGCAATCAACAAGGAAAGAGAACTGCGCTTGCCCCCTGACCCCAACCCGCATCCTTACAAAGCTTCCCCGGAGTTCTTGTGGTTATGAGGTGTGTGGGAGCAGGTGAGACCGGTTTTCAGTAAAACTATCCCATCAATTGGCTTCCATGCAGGTAACACTCACCTGAAAAAAGCTGGCTTTGAAGAATCCAGACCTGAGTCAAGACACCTCCAGCTTGCCGCCTCTCTACATTTTCAGCTCCGTTCATGATGCAGACAGAGATGCTGGCTACTTTGACCTTCTGCACATGTCAGCAGGTTCTCTTCTAACTTCCGTTTCACCTTCCGAAGCTAGAGGGGGACCAAAAAATGGGATGGCTTTAGGAGACAAGTGTGTGCTTCTGGTTAAACCATAGGGCATAAGGAATCATCAGTCCTACATTTTATTTGCCGCAAATTGGCTCTATCAGTCCGATCAAGATCCCTCTCCCCTGGGAAAGCAGGGGTGGCAAGACAGAGCTCAGGGGCTATGATGCTTTCACCCAGAATACACAGTATACAAACTGATGGGATTGGGATTCAGCAACTGAATGGCCAAGGGCAAAATTAAGGCCTTTTAGCCTTTTCTTAGACTTAAGGGAAAGGTCCATGGTTGCAACCGTATCTATTTAAAACATTCTTAGGCTTTAAGCTGGAAACCAACACTTCTGCTCCCGGTTTTGCTAGCTTCATTGCACAGACTGGGCAGACCACAGGGCTCATTTCCCTGCTTTACTTGTTTGTATTACAGCAGGGCCTCAAATCTCTACCAGAAAGAAGTAAATGTTATCACATGGGGGAATGCTTTCCATCCCTGCAGCAGAGGCAGGAAATATTAGCAAGCTCTTTTCACGTCTTTTTTTTGGGGGAGGGTCTAAGTACAGCTGTTCAGGGCTTCTCTGGGTGGAGCACTATATTATATTATGTTATATCCTATCCCTCCCCTTCCCTTGTGTTACTTACCAGTTCCACAGACCAGTACAGCCTTCTCCGAGGACACAGAAACCTGGGGGAAGATGGGAGAAAGGAAACTCTAATCAGCTGCAGCCAGCTGCTGCTAGCAGCCCTGGAAGGTCTGCAGCTGTTTCTCGTCTCCTTCATTGCTCTGTAGTAGCCTTTGCTGGATAGCCCCCACCTAACTCCGGGGGCACCAGCTCTGAACCGGCTACAGGTGAATTCAGTTGCACCCTGCAAAATGCCAGCTCACACGGCCTCTTGTGGCCAAGCCACACACTCCGGTTGTCCTCCTGCAGCTCTGCCAGGCTGCTCTTCCCAGGGTGGCTCCTGGAAAGCGGCACAGACAACGGTGTCCTTCCCCTGGACGAGTCCATCCCCAAATATTCTTTTGTCTTTTTTTCACATCGGTGCCTCACACCTTGCCCCGCTTGCTTTTCAAAAGCCACACTTGGCAAAAGAGCAAGCAGGTCAAGACGCTTCATCCGCATGCAAGGTCTAGCTATCGCAGAACTTCTTTTACCCCCCAAAAATACTTACGCGGTTCTATGATTATTAACATAACTGCATCCAGTCTAGCGACTCCTGTGCAAGTTTATTGTTGAAGTACCAAAGGTTATGTGGGTAGGTGAGGCATCAGTGGAGGGTGCATGTAGATAATCACAGGCTTAATGAATTACTATGCCTCAGCTGATGCATACACCACCGTGTGAGTTTCACTCCAGATAGAAAGGGGAAAGCAACTTTGTGGAGCGACAGGTCGAGTGATACCTGGTAAATTATTAAACTATAGTAGGTGGATTGTTTGCAACACATCTCAAGTCAAATACCAGGCTCCAGTTTCAGGAAGGGGAGGGGATTTTGATTGGGACGCGCTCAGACTTTTTTTGAGGAAAGCAGCCAAGCGAGCAGGTCCTGCTCACACCTGAGGAATCTGATGGGGAGCATGTCGTCTCAGCTAACGACTGAACTTCGTCACACAAGGGTGGAAAAAGCAGTGCGACAAGTCTTTTGCATGTAAGCAAAAGCAAAGCCATACTGGCTTGATATTTGTGAAATGCCTAACAAGAACTAAGCAAAACTTAATACAGTACAAACTATCATACCTGCTTTTATTGAAGAGGCAAAACTGAGCATGCCAGATCCTTCTCTGCCTTTTGAAAGTTACCTTTTCAAGAAAAGCTTGGTTTGATGTTTGACTTTTTTTTCCAACAGCCCATCTCAAAAGATGCAAATATGCAAAGGATGAGCATAGCGACAGCAAACAGCGCAGGAACATTTGGCCCAAACCACCGCAGAGCAAGCCTGCAGTTGGGGAAAGCGTCTTACCCTTTTCTTTCATCACGCAGAAAAAACCCGAACAACTTGAAGCCAAACCTTTGGCGCAAGGGTCACGGAATTCACTTTTAAGCCAAGATTCTCCCAACACCATGATGCTAATGTCATGGCGCAATCTTTTCCAGCTATTGCCAAAACCAGCCTCTTTCTGTCCGTCTCCCTGCTACAGACTGGCAGCAAGTCCCTGATGCACTCCTCCGCTACGAGCATAACCTGTGTCCTCCTACAAAATGGTCAACATATGCAGTGAGTCTGAAATCTAATTGCCTGCTGGTACTAAGCCAAAGCTTGGATTTTGATTTGTAGATACTCCGTTTCCACCCATGCCACCTACCTCCCCTGCCCCCCGAGCAGAAGAGTGATGGTGAGTGGGCGAATAAGGATGAGGATGTATTACAATCACCCTTTAATAGCACAAACCACATCGCTTCCTTCGTCATACCTGGGACAGATTAGGCAGGGGCCGTGTGTGAAAGATATGGTTGAAGAAACAAAAGCAATTCAGGAAGGCGCAGAGTTTAGATTGCGTCTTCAAGCTGCACAAAACGTTTCTAAGAGACACGCTGTGAAAGCACGCCCAGTATCTGCTTAACCAGGCTCCTTTTCCCCGATTGTGGTACCCCCTCAGTGTTTTGCCAGGGCTGATCTAAAGCAGTTCCCAGCTGTGAAACCTGCAACTTCCAGGCAAACAGGGCGAGGGAGCTCCCTGGTACCTGCAAACGCATCCCGAGCACTCTCTGCATCCCTCAGAGATCCGTCCTGCTTCCAGAGACATTCGGGTTCTCAGATCGGGGAAGTCCACTGCAGAGCATAGGTAACGCTGTGATTTCATCAGAAGCAGAAAAAAAAAAAAATGTTAGCCTAATGAATACAGGAATGGCTCATTTATCAAGGCTCTAGCAATGTAAATGGGCAGAAAACAGAGCCTACCTGGTGCCACCTATCTTCTTCTCAATCAGCTCGCTTACTCCACCAATATGGACCATTTACTCACTGGAAGGGGCTTTAATAGGTATTTAGAAGTGTGAAACAGAGACCAGCCTTTCACCCACCTGTGTGATATCCTTTTTAAAAAAAAAAAAAAATGACATCAACTCTCCCGGCACACAGAGCACTGCAAGCTCGCAGGATTCTTTGTGCCACCCTTGCAGATCCCACCACGCTCAGCACCCGGAGATTACTTTGCCATACAAAGAAAATGTACTTGAGTTTTCAAAACAAGTCATTTTGGGAAAGCCTGCATTTAAAAAATGGCCTTGAGGACTGGGATATGGCAGAGGAGCTCAAACTCGCCATCACTACTGAAGAGTTTCTGCAAGGTAAGGGCCTCAGGGGGATTGACTGACTTGGCTTCCTTTTAAAAAGATTCCTGTCTCCAAAACTCAGGTGAAAATTGTAAAGTCTGGCAAATAGTAAGTTCCAGTCTAGAAGTTAACAAAAAGCCCATTTTCTTTGTGTTTAACTATGATCAGATCAAATTAGCAGCATCTGCAATCACATACAAAGTGAGCATGCAGCTTACAGAAAATGAGGCTAACACAAAAAATATAAGCTCACCGCAGTGTCTCTGGGCTCCCCACGTCTACCAGCTCTTGACGAGACCCTGCGCCGTCGCACGCTGAAGTGGCAAGCTGACCCCCTGGCACACGGGTGCTCGCTGCCGGGAGCACTGCCAGATGCCAGGGATAAGTTTGGGACCTGGTACTACCTACAGAGGCTGGCGGTGTTTCAAGGAATCGCCTGGGAAAGGGGCTTTTCTTTTGCCAGCCAGAACATTTGTGTCCAGACTGGAATTTTTCTAAGCTTACGCAGAAAAAGTTGAAGCCTGTCTCTCAAGGACAAGGATATAATTACATAGCTGTGCCTGGAGACACACTTCCCTCCGAATGCAACCTTTTGGGTGGATAAACTTGAGAAAGGAGGACTGAAGGGAGTAATTTACGCTCTTCTGGCTCTGCAGGGGAAAGAGAAAGTAAAATTTCAGAGCTGAGCACCGTTGTTCGGGCTGGCCGCAGCAGTGCAAGAACACGCAGACATGCACGCTCTATGCAAAACAGGAAATAAAACACTGTTTAGAGGGATGAGAAGGCAACCGGGGACCTTTGCCTTGGGATTTGCATTGCATTAGAGCTTCCCCAGGCTGCCTCTGGACAGCAGGGTCTAGAAACAGTCCTCAGCTAGGACCAGCAGGATGACGTTTCTCCTTCTCCTTAGAACCTGGCGTTCAGCCCCATCTGTGGATGTGGGTAAACCCCAGCCTGGTCTGCCCCATCCCCAGGAGCCCTGGCGTAGGCCCGGCCGGATCCGACAGCCCCGTGGCCTTGGTTGCTGGTGCCGCAGAAACCTCCTCTCCGAACACATCCTGGGACTACTCTGATCCGGACTGCTCCGAGGAGGACGTGCTGTCATCCTCCAGCGAGGCTGGAAAGGTACAAAAAAGGGAACCGCTTGGGCAGTCCTAGGCTTTGTACGTGCTTAACGATCCCACAGGAACAAACGAGCTGGCTCAGCAGCTCCGCAAGTGGTTGCCTCCCATTTCAGCAGGGGTCAGTCAATGCATGGAGCCCATCTGACAAACAGGTTGAGAGTACAAAGTGCAGGGAAGGAGGCTGAAATTTGAAGCATATAAGCTTTCTATACGCACCCTGCCAGACCCACCCTCCCCCGGAACAAAGCAGCTTATCCCTGTCCCTCATTCCACCCAGGGCTAATATATCCACATCCTCTCTGCAGCTTACTGAGGATGAAGACGCTTCGCATGTGGACATCCCAGTTCCTCAGGAGATGCCGGAAACTCCCATACTCGAGGCAATGCTGATGCCTCGGAAATCCGCAGTCCTCAGACCTCAGAGCGTGAAGCTCAAGTGCCCCAGGCAGACGAGCACCAAAATCGAGGGACGCTGGCCCCGTCCCCCCCTTAATTACTGCATCCTCATCACCCTCGCCCTGTGCAACAGCGCAAGTGGCAGTCTGACCGTACAGCAGATCTACCAGTTCACACGGTACCCGCTCTTCTCCCAGCTCCTAGTGCAGAATGAGGGGTACAGGAGTCTCTGATCTTCTACTGGGGAGCAGGGATGTGGCGGCCAGGACTTGCGTTCTGGTCTTAGCTGTGCCTTCGGCTCAGGATGCCGCTGAGAAAACTGCTTCCCCTCTTTGTCAACATGCAAACCCAGGAGTCTCGAGAGCCGGCGTTTTAGTTTTGTCTTACCCTCCTTAGAAAAAACAGAGTGCTCAACTGCGCCAGCCATCCTTACACCACAGGGGTCAGGGAGGACCCTCTCCTCCTTCTCTTGCTCGGACATGATGTATTCTGTTATTTGTCACAGCCTCTAATTGCTTCAGCTCAGGACAAATCTTTTCTCTCCACAGGCAGCACTTCCCATTTTTTCAAACAGCCCCAGAGGGCTGGAAAAACACAATCCGACACAACCTGTGCTTCAGCAGCTGCTTTGAGAAAACCACTGGCTTCGTGTGCGGTGAGGGAAACCGCAAGTCCTGCCTGTGGAAACTGACCCCAGAAGGACGCAGAAAGTTTCAGGAGGAAGCACAGGCTCTGCCCAAAGAGGCTCTCGACTTGGTGCGCCGAAGCATGAGCGAACCGGGTATGTTTCAGAGGGCAGGAGCCCCACAAAATGCTGAGCGGGTCAGACTCTACAAGATTCCCATGGTGGGAGGGATACAGGTGGGCACCTGAGCCAGTACGCAGTCACCAGCACTGCGGGACACTAGGTCTAGGAGATGATACCAGACACTCGGAGATCCCTGTAGTGATACCCCCAACAAGCAGGGCTTGGTCACCAGACCAGCCAAGGACCCTTCTTTAATGAAACCAACATAGCAAGAGAAACAAACCAGGCTACATTAAAACGCAGAGCCTTCATCTCAGTATCACGTTGCTCAGCAATACAACACCTATCAGTTTAATACGGATAAGAACTGAGGCTATAGCATCAGTGCCCGAGCAGTCATTATGGTCCAAGTAACTATCGCAGCTTCCTCTCTCTGTATCTTTTGCAGAGCTCATGAGATCTCTGTTTGGCCTATGATTCCTTCTGGTTTCCTGCTTCTGAAACACGTACCACGTGTTTTCAAACCAAGCTTGTTTTCTCAGGTGCTGCTGCAGGTAGTTTCCCAAGAACTGCGTGTGGAAATTATGAGCATCGTGACATAAGGACTCAAATTTAGAAGGGGGGGAGGAGAAAGATGACCGATCTCATTTCCCTCACAGTAAGGCAAGTTTTTGTTCCAGCTGCACGCATCTCAAGTTGCAGAGGCATTTCGACATGTGGCACCCGCTACAACTTTAACACAAAGTCCTCCACGCAAGCTGTTGCCTCTTGCAATGTTCTTGCGGTGCAGAGGATTAAGCTGCCGGAAAAGGCTGATCTGTTACCTAACAAAGGGTCTCAGCCCACAGGTCGGAGGCTGAGCAGAGAACGCATTAGTGGGCAGAGTGAGAGGAACCCCCTACCATACAGACGTTATTCCAAGCTGTTGCACTTGCCCGCCCAGCTGTAAAACCAGCAGGCAAGGATTCACGTAACTGCTGGGCAGGCTGCTTTGCAAGGTGCTTGGAATTTCTGCAACGCTCACTTGGCAGAAATCAGCGAGCACTGCAGAGTGCGAGGAGGGAGAGAGTTATCTTGGAGAGGCAAGGACGCAACAAAGAAAAAAAACCAAAAACAATCAGAGCTTGCTGTTGCGTTGTTGACTTACTTGCTTCTCTAGCAAGAGGCAGGAAAATCACGTCCCCAGGCCAGAATTCAGGCAGGTAGCAGGTGTCTAGCGTTCAAGAAGAGTAGATTTTTTCATACCTTCTCCCTGGCTGCTGCGGCAGTTGCTTGAGCAGAAGCATGATCAGTCCAGTTATGTCCATTATCAGTCCGGTGTGCAGCAGGAGCCGGGGCGCCCTGTCGACAAGGGACAAACAGCACACAGTCATGATGCAAGTTCTGGAGTTCACTGCTGGGTTGTATCCTAGACCTGACCCACAGGGAGAGGATGCCAGGGGCCAGCCCATCCGAACCTGCTCAACAGGGCAGGCTGGGCGCACCCTGGAGATCAGATCCTTTCACCTGTGTGCCCACGAGAAGGTAAAAGAACAGACACGTTAAAAGTGACTTGATCAAGTCTAAATGCACGCGCTGGGATGGTAGCTTCCCTGACTAGCGCACAAACCACCACGCAGGGTGGGTCTGCGCAGCTGGGTGCTAATGTCACCTGAGCGACTGCAGAAGTCAGGGAGAGACGGATGGCTGTCAGTCCCACACGTGACAGTGCAGGCTGGCTGCCTGAGCAGGACCTGATTTAAGGTGAATGGTCTTTGAAGGCCTGGCTGCACTGGATGGCAGCACTGAGATAACCTTGATGCTGCAGTTCAAATGCTCTCCTGCAATCATGCCAGACTAGACCATGAGTATCCTCAGCTCTTACTAAATTTAAAAAAAAAAAAAAAAGGGCAAAAAAACCACCTAAGATTTTGGTAGAGCTGTGGATGGGCAGGAAAACAAAGATGTCAGGCCAATGCTACCAGACAGACTGTGTCGAAAGGCAGTTCGGTGGAAGGTCTGTGCGTTTCAGGGATGTCCGACGCCCCCAGAGAGCGTTTATCATCATAAACGAAAAAAGTGTGAAACCAAAACAAGTTTCAGACAGGCCGGGAGAGCATGGCGCTTGCCACGCGCACGTCCCCACGTGGCATCAGGTGGCGGGGCACCAAGTAAAATGCCAGCTTGCTATAAAGAAAAAGGCATAGGTTTTCCTGCGCCCCTCCACTCTGAACAGCCTGCAGCGGGACTTAGCCACCGCCGGCACTCGGACCGCACACCAGAAGCCTCAGCCAGCCCGCGGCTTGCCCAGCGGCCGTCGAAGAGCCCTCGCCCTCAGAGGGGCGGCTACCGAGCACCCCCACGCCGCTCTGCCGCATCGGGGCCGGAGGGAAGGGCCGGCGCCCGTCACCGCGGCGCCCGGGCGGGCGGTGTCCGCCTGCCGCGCCTGCGCCCTGCGGGGCCGCGCCGGGCCGCCATGGCGGTGCACTACTGCGGGCTGTGCCGCCGCACCTCCTTCACCGGCCGCCGGCACCTGTACAGCGCCGCGCACCGGCGGCGGCTGCGGGAGGCGCTGGGCCGGCTGCAGGAGGAGGTGGCGGCGGCGCGGGCGGCGGCGGCGGCGGCGGGGGACGGGGACGGCGGCGGGGCCGTGCGACGCTACGACCCGGCGGAGCACGAGCGGCGCGTCTGGTGCCTGTGCTGCGGGCGCGGCGTGCGGCGGGACGGGCGGCGCGGCGGGCTGGCGCTGCCGCAGGCCGGCCTCCTCCAGCACCTGGCCGGGTAGGCGGGCGGGCGGGCAGCGGGCGGGCGGGCGGCCGGCCGGGCCGGGCCGGGCCGGCGCTGACGGGTGTCCCGCAGGCCCGAGCACCGCCGGGAGACGGCGCGGTTCTGGCGGGAGAACAGGGCGGAGGCGGCGCTGCGGGAGCGGTTCCTGGTGCCGGCCGAGGAGTACGAGCGCTTCGCGCGGGCGCTGGAGCGGGCGCTGGCTGCGCACCAGCGGCGGGAGGAGGAGCGCATCCGCCAGGTACCCCCGGCTCCGCACCGACCCGGCTCCGGCCCCGCAGCGCCCGGCCCGGCCTCACCCGCTCTCTCCCCGCAGATGGCGGCCGGCATCCGGGAAGCCGAGCGCAGGCAGCAGGAGACGGTGCAGGCCGCCCTCCAGGTCGGTGAGCCGTATCCTGCCCTGGCTGCACCCTGGCAGGGACCGGGGATGGGGCCATGCACCCCCACCGGCACCGGGTGCTCTCAGGAGGGGCTGGGGGTGGGGGCTCTGCTCAGTACCAGAAATATTGTTCCTTTTTCCTGAATCACACTCAGCTTCAAACAGAGCCAGAGCTTTGGGCAGGACCTTCTGTCTGCAGCCCCCCAGCAGGACCTGAAAGGTGAGAACCATTTTCCTGAAATTGCTGCTAACCCGTACCCTGCTCAAAATGCCGGACCATGCCACAGCAGCGGTCTTCCTCGCTTGCTGCTGCTGCTGCCAGAGTGGACGCTGTCATCACTAGGATCTTGCCTTCATTCAGATCCTTCGCAAACTTTCCTCTAGACTATAGTAAGCACCATATCCGCAGAAAGATTACTCTCCTGTCCACACTTCCGTAGGTAAGCACTACCAGCCATAAGGAGCGAGCACAGTGATAACGTGCAAGTGTTTAACATTATCGTGCCCCCGAGAACATTTCTCCTTTTCCTTCTGACTGCAAAGCTCTCCAAACACAAATACAAATTCTGCTCCAGAAACCTCTGGACAATTCTTGCCTGCCCGGCTTTGGCAGTCACTCACCTCTCAGATGGCTGCCTCTTGGCTCCTGTATTCCAGGGACTCCTCTCACGATGCAGAGCAGCCTGGCCCGAGTGGGATGCAGCCAGGACCTGACTTAAACTGGGTGGAATCAGGCCAGGCTTTGACCTTCATTGGCCACCAGGTAGGGCTGACATGCTAATGAGCATGACTTAAGTAACTGCAAGTTACATATAGCATGTGTTCCAGAGCAAAACAAGGGGTCGCAGTCTCTGTCGCTGAAAAAGGCAGCTTTGCAGATTCAGACGACCAACTAGCTGAGAGTTTCTGTCCTCCAGTGTTGACCTGTGTTTCATGAAGCAAACGTTCTTTAACGTGCACAGAAAACCCAAACGCTCCTTAGAACTTGATACTGGAAGGGAATGCACATAATGCCATTCTGTTTAGAGAGATTCTTAAAAGCATCAGTTTCTCATTGGTGTTTTATGTTTCTGTTAACAGGAAACAGAAGGGAAAGGAAACGTTCACACAGGTAATCACGCCTGCTTCGTGACTCATTTGGTTGCTACTGAAAACTCTTGGCTTGCAAATATAACGGGGATAACTGAAAGCAATTTTGAAGCAGTTACAGCATAACTGGGAGGTGCTCGCTCTTTTGCTAACATTTGACATACTAGAGAAGAAAACACTTCCGTATTATGAAAACTGTTGGTGCTACTGCTGTGTGGAGTGTATGGGGTTTGGGGTGTGACCTGCCACGGCCTTAACGGAGGCAAGCCAGCTTCTTTTTCTTACAAAGCCCCAAGTTTACTTTTCCTTCGCCACTTACTTGGCAGGGCGAGCTGCAGGGACAGGGGGTGGAGGGGATGCTTTTCCCTGTCTTGAGCTTAGGATAACTTCAGTGGCTAAATACATTTTCCCCGTGATTCTAGGAGCAAAACCTCCATGGCTAACAGAGGACGAGGATGGAAGTAAACAACAAATTGGACCTTCGTATGAGGAATTTCTCAAACAAAGTGAGTAGGTTGTATACATGTCAGTGAACCTTACGTTCACTTTACCGCACTAAAGAATCAAAAGCTATTTGAATGAAAAACTTTCGCTTAACAAAATCTATTTTTA
The DNA here is from genome assembly GCF_965638725.1 of Aptenodytes patagonicus. NCBI lineage: Eukaryota > Metazoa > Chordata > Aves > Sphenisciformes > Spheniscidae > Aptenodytes > Aptenodytes patagonicus. The sequence goes on from NC_134971.1 coordinate 211,643, forward strand.
GAGGAGAAGCAGAAGCTGAAAAAGCTCCCAGCGGAGCGTGTGGGTGCCAACTTTGACCATACCTCTCAGACAGGCGACAGCTGGCTCCCTTCCTTCGGGCGAGTTTGGAATCATGGCAGGAGGTGGCAGTCCAGGTAAGCTTCAGGGCAGCATGGACTGATGCCGAGCGGAGGGTGTGCAGCTTCCTTCCATGCAAGCTACTCACAGAGCGGGCTTTGCGGTAGCAGCAAGCGTAAGGAGACGTCTTACCACCGCACGAACGCGTTATGCCACACAGTGCTCAATCCAGGCAGAGCGCCGCTCTTGTCGTGGAGCAGTGCACGCGTGACTTGCGAGTTGAAGCACGGTTGCGACTGCAGAGGCCGCGCACGCAAAGGTGCACGCCTTGTTGAGCTTGGCTCACCTTTCAGACCCGCGTACTGGTGCATATACGCACATTTGTCCCGCTGGTGCCTTGTAATACACTAGAAATCTGTGTCAGCTAGCTGAAGAGACTGCTACAGCTCACTGAGATAACTGAAAAAAAAATCGTTGAGTGAGCTTCCGATCTAAAACACTATGCATAGCACTATCTTACTTGTTAGGTGAGGCAGCGTTCATTACCTCCCTCTAAGGGCTGTTGCATTCTGACTTCTACGCTCTCTTTCAGGCATCAGTTTAGAACTGAATCAGGGGAAAAGAAGAAAAAAAGGTGATCAGAAGAGGAGCGCCGCAGAAACCAAGCTGTGACCGTTGTGGAAGGGTGGACTGTAGGTAGCTGCAGCTTTGCTGGTGCTGCCGCCGCCGCCAAGTTTAGCGCTCTTACTTAATGCATACATCCAGATGTGTTCACCCCTGGAAGGCAGGATGACCAGAGCATAATACTGAGTTGAGCACTGTTATTGAAAGCTACTCTGCCAGGGGGTGTCGCAGCAGATCCACTTCCCCTGTAACGGACACACAGCGTGTATCTGAGCATCGATTTCTGAAGTCTTAACACGAAGGCAGATCCTGCCAGCAAGGAAGGTCTCCTGCCTATGCTGTTATCTTCACAATCAGAAAGCCTACCTTGTACAGCGTGTGCTGCCCGTGTCCTACACTGATGTGTAGCATGGCATCCCGTTAAAGAAATTTTTGAGAAATACTTTTTTTTTTTTTACCTGTGTTGGTAGACCAACTGAAACTTGCTTCAGGTGCAGGGCCTGCTCTGGGGGCAACTGATGACTTGCTCCTGATATTTTCATTCTAATTTATATTACTTTCACTCGTTCTGCCTCACCTAAAGGACAACTGATTAGTCCTCAGTAGAAGAAAGGAGGCCTTAAAGACCTTTGCTGTGGGCAGCTGTTACTTTTAATTTAAATAAAATACATACAGCCTTATTTAGAGCTGCTTATCTATGCTTCCCCACTAGAGCTGACCTGATAGATGCTGTTGCCTTGTACACAGAGAGATCTGTGGGCACGGCTTGGTTAGAGGGAGTTTAAATAAATAATGAAAATATCCCACTAGCACCTTCCCTACCTACAATGCAAGAAACAGGCTTCAATTTTCCTCCTACTAGAACCAAATATGGTTTAACGTCGCTGGCTGCTGTAGGCGATGCCCAAGTTCCTTCCATTTTCGCAATACAAAAGCGTGTTCACGGTACATTCGTAACACTGTATAAATGCAAAAACTCGCTGCTAGAGGAAGATGGCCGTGGCCTGGACCAGAATCCACTATCACTAATGCGTCAATAATGAAACGTACACGTTCTTGAAAAAGCAAGAAAAATTATTTCAATCATTTTATTGCGTGCATCTACATATGACACATTGTTGACGAGGTCGCTGGAGAACCTGGAAAGCAAGAAGTCCCAAATCAGACAATCAGGTCAAAACGAGCTAGCACAAAGGAAACTGTCCGAAAGCTCGGCTCCAACAAGAACGCTTGGACACAGTGCCTTCCGACAGCAGGGAGGACACATGCCCGCGTACCCTGCAGCCCAGAGAGACGGGAGAGCACACACAGCTTTCCCCATCCGATAGGCAACAGGGACAAAATCGCAAATTGCTCTTTAATTCTGGAGAACCGATATTTCCAGTAACGCCACCCAGGAAGTCGCTCAGGAGTGCGAGCAACGTCCTCTGAACGTCTGGAGGAACGGCCCATCCAAAGCAACACGGGAGTTGTCTGTTACATGGTGTGTAGCCATTTACTAGCCCTGACAAAGCACAACCCAGCTCCTTCACAGAGCCCGCCGTCTCACCTCCCTACGCGTCCTCCCCTGCGGCAGGCGCATCTCCACCTTTTGTGTTTCTAGTGTAGATCACTTGGGCTCGGTGCTTGGACACCAGTTTGATCAAGCCTATGAAAAACAGAAATTATTTGAGTGCACGCGTACTGGAGGACGCTGTGGACGCTGTGCTCCCTTCTAAAGCAGCAGACTGGGCAATGTAAAATAAGAAACACCAGGGTACCCAATACCACGCACGCTTATACAAGGCTTTTTGTTCAGGTCTGGCAGCCGTTATGTCACAACCCATCCTTCTGGCAGAATTTTCTTAGTATAGCAATGCCACTGAATGCAGCAGAGCCGCTGCTCCTTACTTCGGAGCACTTCTGAAATGCAAGCTAAGGCAGCGGCTCGTCAAAAACACACCAATTTGCGTACTTCAGATGCAGCACGAAATCTTCTAGGTGAGCAAGGAAAACAAAACATCCAATTCAAGCTGCTTTCTGGTCTCCCACAGCTTTGAGCGCTTACCTTTGCTAAGCAGCTCCTGGAGGGCAGCCCTAGCCAGGGAGCCTCGAATCTTCAGTCTCTCCGAGACAACTGCAGGTGTGATGAGCTTGTAGTTGGGCACTTCTTTGCACAGTTTGTCATAGGTGGCCTTGTCAAACAAGACAAGGTTGTTCAACTTGTCTCTCACTTTCCCCTTGGACCACTTCTACTTGGAGAGAGAAAAAAAACCCTAAGCCATCTTCTAAGCAATAACAAAAGACAGGGCTTTAGGGTACCCTAAGAACTGCACCATCAAACGCCTTTATCTCACATCCCAGATGAAAGGGCTGACGAGATGCACAAAATCGTCTTTGTAAATGTACACGGTGCAGAAAATACCTACAGTATCTCCAAACAAAAGGAGTAAAACCTCCTGTTACGCAGATTTAACACCATCACCTGCAACTTACTGCCAGACGGCGAAACAGCTCCTCTGACAACGTGATGGCACCCATGCCACCACAGTGCCAGAAGCACCCAGCCACCCACGTGGAAGGCCTGGGGAACCCCAACAGTCTCCTCCGAGCTACCAGGCTCCCGTGCCCCTTTGCTGTGCTCAGCCCAGCGTATGAGCCCGGCTGCCCCCCTCCCTCCCCCCCGGTTTGCACGGCAGGCTCCGGGAGAGCCGCGGGCGCGTCTCGGGGCCTGCCGCCAGCGAGGCCGCCTCGGCAGGCGCGGCGCAGGCTTTGCCAGCTCCTACCTTCTTCTTGGCTTTACCGCCGGACTTGTTGACCGGGTCCTTGTCCTTTTTGGCGGACTTGCCCGCATCCTTCTTCTTCTTGTCGTCTTTGGGCGGCTGCGAGGGTGGGGGAAGAGAGATGGGACAGTCAGCGGCGGGGAAGGCCCCCCCCCCGGGCCCCGGCCTCTCCGCGGGGCCGGCCGCCCGCCCTCAGGGACCCTCGGCGGGTCCCCCCGCACCCCCTCAGCCCCGGCGCCGTCCCGCGCTCACCATGCTGCGGCGGCAGCGGCTGCTCCCCCAAGATGTCGGCCGAGAAAGGAAGCGCCTGGCGCGAGGCGTGGGGAAACCCCGTGGTCTCGGGCGGCTTCCGGGGCACGGCGTGACGCCACTTCCAGGGCAGGGCGGGCGGCGCCATGGCGATCTTCAGCGTCTATGTGGTGAACAAGGCGGGCGGCCTCATCTACCAGCTGGACCACTACGCGCCCCGCGCCGACACCGAGAAGACGTTCAGCTTCCCGCTCGACCTCGTCCTGCGCCCGCACGACGAGCGCGTCGTCGTCGCCTTCGGACAGCGCGACGGCATCCGCGGTGCGGCGGCGGCGGGCGGGGAGGACCGGGCCCGGCCGGGCCGACTGACTGACTGACGCCGCGCTGTCCCCGCAGTGGGCCACGCCGTGCTGGCCATCAACGGCGCCGAGGTCAACGGGCGCTTCACGGCGGACGGGAAGGACGTGCTGGAGTTCCTGGGCAACCCCGCCAACTACCCGGTGTCCATCCGCTTCGGCCGCCACCGCCTCTCCTCCAACGAGAAGCTCATGCTGGCCTCCATGTTCCACTCGTGAGCCGGGGCGGGACGGGAACGGGGCGGGGGTGGCGGGGGTGCGCTGAGGGCCATCTCCCTGCAGGCTCTTCGCCATTGGGTCGCAGCTGTCCCCCGAGGTCGGGAGCTCTGGGATCGAGATGCTGGAGACGGATGCCTTCAAGCTGCACTGCTTCCAGACGCTGACAGGTACCGTCTGGCCCCGGACACCCCGCACCACTCTGCTTTGCTGGGGCTGTCACGGAGCTCGGCCTTCCTCACGCTTCTGTCATTGTGGCTCGAGGGATCAAATTCGTGGTTCTTGCTGACCCGAGGCAGGCGGGGATAGACTCCCTTCTCCGCAAGATCTACGAGATTTACTCTGACTTTGCTCTGAAGAATCCTTTCTACTCCCTGGAGATGCCAATCAGGTAAGGAAAAGCCCACTTTTAGTAACGCAGCCGCAACTGCTTCTCAATTTCTACCTGTGCAGTAGCAAATGCTGACAGCCCTTAAGCTAAGTAGCAAAGCAGCCCCAGAGGTTGAGGGAAGGGGGGGAAGACCCAGCATGCTGCTGCAGGGATGGGACACTGACCTGTGCATTTTCCAGCGCTGCTCTGCTGGGGGAGTGGGAGGTGCTCTTCCTTGGTACAGTCCCTGCTGTCCTAACGTAACCCTGGAGCCCACGCAGGGCCTACTTAATGGCCAAGCCTGACAGCAGTCAGGTTGCTGTCTTGTGACCTACGGAATCTCTCCTTGAAGGATGCACAGCCAAAGGATGTGGAGATCCTGTCTTGGTTAGCCTGTTCTGTAGGTAAAGTCATCCCCTTCCACTTTTCTGACTGTTTCAGATGCGAGTTGTTTGATCAGAACTTGAAACTTGCTCTGGAGGTGGCAGAGAAAGCGGGACCCTTCGGACCTGGATCGTAGAGAAAGCCTCGCCTGTTGCACGGACTCCTTTCTCCAAAGAGCAGGACCTCTCTCTTCCCCGGCTGGCCTCTCCCAGAGCTCTCTCCTCCACAGCAGAGACTGCGTATCCCCAAAACATGCTTCATTACCTCCCAAGATACCGTTTTATCCCCTTTGTTGTGAAATTTACCTTAGACGGACTCATTACTACTGTTTACATTGGGCCACAGAGGCTTGTTCTGCTGTTGCAGCTCCACTGGCCTTGAGTGAAGAAAAACAAGCTAAGGTGCGGGTCCGTGGCCTTACCGCAATTGATTGTTTTCTGTCGTTTCATAATTGTACATATGTATGTTTCCTGTATAGCTCTAGCTTACAGTTTTGCAGAGGGTTTCTGTGTAGAAGTAATAAACGTTCCTTAAAGAGGTGGATAGCTGTTTGTTTTCTCTCAGCAGCAGGGTCAATTTGCGCCGGTAGCACCTCAAGAGGATAAGCAGGTTTGGGTAGTTCTGCTTGCACCGTTCTCCATAAGTCAACCAGAGCCCTTGTGACCGTGCTCCGTTTTTATTTCACAGATAGCAGAAGATCATATAATTAAGTACAAAATGTAATTCACTTCCATTGTTTTAATTAAGGCTGGCTACCTACTCCTGCAACCAAGCTGTTCAGCAAAGTACCTGCGTGCAGGTTCTTCACGAGTTGAACTTGCCTCTTCCAGGACTTTAAAGCAGTAAATCCTTTTGGGGAAAACCAAGAATATTCAACAAAATCCCAGTTAAAAACCTGAGTCTACTTATGGCAAAGAGTGCTGGGCCTGGCGGTGCAAGGCTGCTGGCTGTCAGCGGCGGCTGTGCTAAGGCCGACTCTCGGAGGTCGCCCAAGCCCCTGCCCACAGCTGTGAGAGATGCAGCTCTTGACCGAAAACATCCTAGACTACGCACCTTGTACTGAAAAAATACAAGCCAATGCTAGAGATACAGGTTTCCGCGAAACCCAGCTGCAGAAGTTGCGGGCCGGCAGTAGCTGCTGTCGCAATACCTACTGCTGGGTCAATTTTCCTGGCTGATTTGCAGAGTGCTCGCTACAAGCTGACTGGGCAGCAGCTGCCTCCCTTGCAAATCATTAACACTACACAGAAATCGCACCGGGCAGGATCGGTTCAACAGAAGGAGCTTCTCTAAACGGTCTCCCCTGAAGTGCTAAGAATTTCTTGGACACGAGCCTAATTCTTCCAAGTGCTGCAGAGAGCCCTCCCACAGCACCGCATCGATGTTCTGCTTGTCCAGAGCAAACCACCACCCTCGCTCCTAACAGCTAATCCTGGGTAAAGCTAAAGCCACGCTGCTCTTAAGTCAGCCGTGAGGCTGAACTGTAATAATCGTCATTCGCTGCTCTGTCACCGTTCCAGGGCTGAGAGCACGCAGGGAGCTCACGCCTAAGTAAACCGAGACAGCTGCGCTTACAGCAGCTGGACGGGACGAACGAACGTGGCGAAGGCTTGCTTCAGCACCCCTGAACAACAAGGCTGAATTGACAGTTAATGGCCGAGACGAACAGTACAGGCAAAGCTAAACGTGACAGCACCTGAAGCCAGCCATTTTTTGAGTACTTTTAGTGGAGAAGCTCAGGCTGCGAAGCCTGCTTGCTTCACCAGCAGTGCTGTGAGAAGGAGGTAAAATCATTGCAAATGTAAACTAGCTGAATTATCACATCTCGAGGGAAAAAGTGATCGGAAGCGGGAACCCTGTGCCCTCCAGGCACGTGACAGTGGACGAGAAATTGAGACATTTTTATCTAGGTTGCAGCAATAGGTAAACTCACTCCTAGGCCAGTTAAACAAAATACGAGCATCATTCATGTCGGCGTGGGAGCATCCTTTTCACCAAGCAGCTCATCCTCAGTCAGCCTTCCTGGGAATCCGGCCCATCTTGGTGCGGATGTTCCGCAGTAAGAAGAAAGCCACCGTGCTACTGGTACAGGTGATTTCGGCTACCCAGAAGGCTGTGGCCCAGCTGTAGTGCTTGGCAATGGTACTGAAAGGTAGTCCGGCCAGAAACCCCCCAACTGTAAGGAAAAACAAACAGAAAACTAGCAACGCTTGAGTGTCTCTGTTTTATCTGCCAATACTTGTTTTTGCACGTATAAAAATTCCTCAGGCCTGGTTTGAACTTAAAGCACAAGGCAAAAACCTGTCAGGTACAGCAGGAAGCATCCCTGAGGCTTCCAGCTCTATTATCTCTGCTTCTTAGGTGACTTCCCGTGATCAGTAACTTGGCACCCAGGGGCCAGACCACGCTTCATCAAGAACACACACGGGTTCTGTTTGGTTTTTGGGGAAACGGGCATTACTCACCGTTGGCCATGAGGGCCACTATGGCGTGGGAGGTGCCGCACAGGTTGGCAGGGGCACTTTCATTGGCTATAACCCCAAACAGGGCGATCGGCCCATACGAGGAGAACCCAAACACAGCTCCCAGAGTCAGGATCCACAGCTGTCAAAAGAAGTTAAGATCAGAAACAGGCTCTGTGCATCTTACCACTGTCAATCAGCAGCTGCTGACAAATCTCAGAGCCTATGCACGGTACGAGGGGGTTTTGACATTTTCGGGCTCACACCAGCTCCCTGGCCTGCAAGCCTGTGACAGTCCCCGCATACACACAGCCCAGCTGCACCTCCACCACACCGTCTTGTTGGCCAGCACGAGCTCTCCTCTCTCCTACAGTTCTGCCCCCTACACCGTGCACACACAGTATGCGCTGTTTTGCAAGAGAGAACCAGAACATTGAAGAGAGATGGGCAATGAGCCCGTGAAATCACAGGAGAGCTGTGAATCGAGTCGCTTTTAAAAATGATCCTGGAGAGACCAAGTAAAAGCTGTTCTCATTGTAGATGCAAGTGACTGATCAGAGCATCTTTATTTGCCAGCAGCCACTCTCTGATAACCTCTACGTCACTGAACAAACACAGAAACAAAACCAAAAAAACCCAACAGTCAGAACTTCAGTGTTAGCTTACGCTCTAAGAAAACTACCTGGCTCAGAATTTATCAGTCACCTGTGAAAGGACAAAAAAGGATAAGTAACTTGACCATCTCAAGATTACAGCATGCTTTTTGAACTATAAACACCATTTCAAGATGCCCAGAAGGAAGTAAGTGCCATCTCATTTTCCAGATGGGAAACAGAAACAAAGAGTTAGGAAAACACTTGCCAAAGTGAAGCAGGAAGGCATCTGCAGGAACAGAATCATTCCTCCTGACCTCGCTCACAAGACCCCTTAACTGGATACATTTTACCTGACAAACAAACGTCCTCAGAACCTTCTATGTAAGAACTTAAAAAGTTTATATTCAGACTTTTAAAGTCAGTTAGTGTAATCAAATGATTACAAGAAAAGGTTTCTTTTACAAAACTTACAGTAATCTTCTCAATGCCCTGGTTCTAAGTTCTGGAGTGCTAACCAACCTCCCAGGACAGGAAAAAGGCAGATCAGCGAAAGCAGAAACAGGCAGAGGGAGAAAAAAATGCAAGGCAGAAACCTCATGTTCTTTTAGGCCTGTAAGATCAGCTAGAGGTTGCAAGGCTACAGTCCAGAAGTGATTTTCCTGAAGAAGAAAAAAAGGAAAGGAGAAAAGACGTTTCATTTATTTAGCAACCATTAGGGCAGATGCGAGTCATGTCTACACTATAGCCGGTAACGCAAGCTACCCAAGCCGACTTAGGCAGCAGAAGCAGTCCAAACCAGACTAAGTTGGCCTGCTTCTCTGTAGCGCAGACAAAGAAAATGCAAACTTACAGTTCTTGGGAAGGGTGAAGAAAAGAGTCACGCTCCCTCTCATCAAGCTCCTCACCATTAAAGGGCTATCCCTACAACTTATGGCCTGCTGCTCGTGCATGGATTACCTTGGGAGAATCGCCTGTGACTGTGACGCGGAAGAGAAACATGGACACACACATCCCGGCCATCATGGAAAGCAGCAGCGCATGCCGAGGATTCCCGTAGCTTGACAGACCCACCTGTAACACAGGAAGGGAAACTGAGGGTTGGAAACTGGAAGGACTCCTTCCATTTTATACTTGTAGTAACTAACGCCGTCCACACAGCCCAGTCAGAAATATGGATGGCGCATCAAAAGCACACCTTTTAGCAAGACTTCTTGGTCTGCTTTAAGGCCTGCCCGCAGTCAAACTGTGCTAAACAAGAAGCTCTTAGTGATGAATGATACTTTGGTTATCAACTGCGCCCTGTTTCCACCCTGAATTTGGCTTCAGATCCCACCACTGGATTTTAGTGCGGGGTTTTTTTCAGCCGGAAGGCAACTGTTAACAACCAGATCTCTTTCAACACGGAAATCTGGAGAGCACAGTAAAGCCAACAAATCAAACAGATCAAACATCTTAAACCTGACAGGCGTATCTCAATCCCTAACATCGGCATACATATTTCCCAACACCTTCTAGGGTGTTCAGCAGTTGTCCTCATGCACACAGCAGGACTGGGTACAGGCCTGTTTCTCAGTTGTACCACGCAGTGGCAACACCACCCTGACTGAGCACCTTCGTTAAGCTGTTGAGATGGGTCGTGTCCCTCCCAACCCACCTCCGCATGAAGGGAAAGAGATGGGTTAACAAATCAGATGGGTCTGATTTTCAAAAGTCCCATTTCAAAGCAGGGTAGTTTAGACACAGACCTGCATCCGAAAGAAGAGCTTGGGAAGACAGAAGAAAGAAACGTGGTACTGAGAATGGCTGTTTTCTAGCGTGAGGCAGCCGCTCCCTACCTCTGCATTCTGAGTATCCTGAATCTCCAGAGCAACATCAACAAGGGGAGCATTCTGCTCCACTACCAGTGCAGGTATCGGGGCGGGGGGGGATCATCTTTAAGCACTCATGAAGGAAGCCAAAAACAAATGTAAAAATTCTGAAGCAGCTCAAATTGACGCTGTGTCAACTGCCCAGCACAGCTGAGGGTCCAGATTACTTACTCTTGCTACCGCTCTGTCAGAAAGGTATCCAGCAGCAATGCTTCCTACCAGACCCCCAATCTCCAAGGCACTCATGTAGGAACTACCTAGAACGTAGGTGAAGCAAAGAACAGGCCATCAGGTTCGGTCACAACAGCAAAGCTGCTGCATGCTTTAGACCAAGCTCAACTGCTGTCAGCTCACCGTGAGCTCAGAGCAGCTCTTCTGGACAAGACCCTCCAGCTCATCCTTGTACAGGAATGCCCGTCTGCCAGTCCCAGGAGGGCCCTGGCGCAAGACAGCACTGGGGCACTCGGCGCATGCAGTAACTTCATCAGTGAGTTATTTCAATAACTACATGTATCTAAACGGACAGGTAGGAGGTAAGCAAACAAGTCCCTCAGATGGAGGTGCCTGCATCCTTTTGCTGTACCCAGTCGAGCTCTCTGCCACACCTCCCAAATTGCAGCCACAAAGCTTAAAAATGCAGCTTTGCATCTTACCCACAAGCATGGATTGTCCCCTCTCCTGGATCAGGAAGAGCTGTCCCCAGTCGGTACAGCATGTTTTGACTCCAAAAACGACCAGGTAGCCTGTTGAGAGCACCCAGAGGTACGGCGAGAGCAGCAGCTCTGTCAAAGTGCTATTTTCGCTGGAGGAACCTGCAAGGAAGATCAGGAGGAACGTTACTACTGCTTGAGCACAGCTACTGAACCACACCGACTCAGTGGCACTACAGACACATCCGCAAGCAGGATTCATGCATAAGGACATACTTACAGAGGGAGATATTCATAGCTACTGGTAGTGAATGGCTTTACCTCCCCCTCGTTCTGGGTTTGCTGTGATTTCAGAATCTTTTCTGTCAATTTATTCCACATTCATTAAAGATTTCAAAAGAATAATCAAAACACTACTCCCAGTAATTTTCTGTATTGCGGTTGCCAATAAACCCTTCACAAAGGTTGTTAGAAAAATGATCTGCTTCTCCAGACTTTGCGCTAGTGCTTTTAAGCTCTGCCTATGAAAGCCACTACACAGACCCAAAGAAAGATGCTGACTTTCAGGTGCTACCTTTATTTTTGCATCAGTCACCCAAGAGCGCCTACAAACCTACCCTCCCCAGAAAACACTCTGGGGAAGCAATATTGGTTTGGTACACAAAGAGCTCAAGTCTAGCAGCACAGGCATCGCAGGACAGCGTGGAAGGTAGGCTGAGTTTCCACTGGCCTTTAAAATCCTACAGCAAACCTCTGTTGCAATTCCCCTCTACCTGTTCTGCTTTCAGAGAAGCACCATACTCAGTGGTCTGAACAAACATTTACTAACTAGATGTCCTAGGTTAGGACAGAAAACACTGAGCAGAGTCCACCGCAAGCCAGGGGTCAAGAGAACCCACGGCGGGGTGAGGGGAGAACTGCCTGTCCTCTGGTAACATGGAGGAGAGGAAGGTCAGGCTTAAGGAAGCATTCCCCGCTGTTGCGTTGTTTCTCTCTCTCCAGTACCCCCCAGGAGACTCGGCTCACAGTCTAAGCAAATAAAGCCCCAAGAAAACGAGGGCACTGTTAGTACGAAGACATTAGACAGACGGGGAGATGAAACAGCCAGCCGCGAGCGTCTCAGCGATGCACACACGGTCACTGGCAGGCCAAGGAACAGAACTGATTGGCGGGCAGGCTCTTCCTCTGCTCTGCTGCACTTTGCTGTGACAGTCTCAGAAGCCTGTACACCAGCACCTTCCTGCAAGATTACACTGGGGATTGGTTTATACGATTTATAACTTCAACAGAAGTTGTTGCTGCTCAACAGTTACCAGAATAAGGCTGCTGAAAACAACCCCTTACACACATCCCGCCGAGCAGTGATTTCGGGAAGTGGGAAGGATGGAGGTCTCAGTACACTGAGCGCCGACACATTTGCACCAGAACACAGACAGAAGGCACCGCACCTTCTCCCGCGCCTGCCCGCTTACAGTGAAGTCTCGTGCTCACCTTTCTTCCCTTTCTTGGCTCCTTGTTCAATGTTGGGTAGCCCAACATCCGACGGCTCGTTTTTAATCAGGACAAGGCAAACAAAAGAGACAACCACGCAGATGAAGCCAGAGAAGGACAAAGTCATGCGCCAATCGTAGTTCAGAGACATGAGAGCAGCGACAATGGGGCCTAAGCCTCCAGCCAAGTTCATGCTTGTAGACAGGATTGCCCACCAAGTCCCAAACTGGGAAGGCTCAAACCACTGTGCAACAACAAGAAAAACGGCATGAGGTCTGAGAAAGAGAGTGATGCTGCACCTAAAAATCCTCAACTGAGGCCCATGCTGTGGGTTCGCGGCAATTCAGACCGAGATCTACAAAAGCAGGTAAAGGCAGTGCCTACTCTTTGCTACCTTAGTCACGCAGGGAACTCCAAACGTTACGCAAGTGTCAGCTACAGGAGCTTGACAGGTGCTCATACCACGAGCCAGCTCAGAGTTATTTCCATTTACAGACGATGAAACTGAGACGTGGGCCAGGAGAGGCAAATTTAAGAGCACACGGGTCTGCGTACTCACTTGCTAGGAACAGCGTCCCCCTGGAAAGGTCTGCTGGCACAGGACCGTGAACAGGTACACAGAGAGTCACAGGGTAACTTTAGGACTCGCTGTTGCATTAAGTATCAGCCACGATCGGCTCTGCATTGCAACGTACACTCAGAGCCAGAACCGCTTGGGTGGTGGTTGTCAGCAGCAAAATGTCCGAGTGCTACATTCCCAAACGCCTTCAGAAAATGCTATGTGTATTGTTTCCGTTATTCGGGAACTTCCTTTCCGTGCACACAACCATCCCGGACGGTCCTTTTCTTGCCAGCTAGATGAGGCTAGATGCCTCACAGAAGGGCAAGGCAGTTGTTCATCTCCCCTCGTCCTGCAAGTACGTGCATTCCTGGATTTTACACCTTTCAAGAGAGGTTAGCACACAGCTGACCTCCTTTCCTTCTGCCCTAAGGTAGAAATCAATCTGTTCCATTTAGATTGTCACAAAACCCAAATACACACAGCTTAGGGGCTCGACTCACGCTGTTCCTCCGTACATTACCCAGTTTTCTACCTGAGCAGCCTGCAATTTGCAATTCCTGAGTTCCGTGGGCGTGCAGATGGAATTCTGCTCATCGCTCCTTGCCCAGCAGCAAAACTCCGCCACGGCAAAGAGATGAGCAGACCTCTGTCTGCACGCTGAAAATACTGGATTCCGACAAATGATGTCTCTTACAGTGGAGAAGGTCTGCTACCAGGAGATGTTACTTATCAAACTGAGCTAGAATTGAGGCGCATAAATGCAAGGGCTGAGCAACTTTTTGAATCTTTGCTAGAAGCAGCAGAACCTTGTGCACGGAAGCTTGCTCTGCAGGCAGAAGAAAGCACAGCTAGTGGTTTCGACCTCCTTGGTTTGAAGGAGGCAGGAATAGGTGCAGGTTCCTTTGAATTCAGAGCAAGCATTCCTGCAACGTGGTCTGCACAGACCTGCTGCCAGGAGAGCTTAGAGGAAGAGAAGTGAGAAGTTTCCCCCTCGCCTTTTCCACCAAACCACTTACTTTTCTCAGTATCTTCCCGCAGGGCGGCCAGCCCAGTCCCTGGGCCAAGCCATTGAGGAACCAGAGCCCAGCAAAGGCCGTGACGGTGGAGCTCCAGGAGAAGACCACGTTGACCAAGCCCACCATCAGGAGGCCGGACGAGAAGAGCCAGCGGGCGCTCATTTGGTCGGAGAGGACGCCGCTGACAAACTTGCTGATGGCATACGCTGCGGACTGGCTGCTGGTGATGAGACCTGCGGCGGGGCAGAGCCCGAGACGCGCCTCAGCCGGGCGGCACGGCGACCTGCTCACCCGTTAAAGCCAGCACCGAGCAGGCAGGGCAGCGGGGGGCCCGGGGGGGGGCCCGGGGACCGGCACTCACCCAGCTCGTCCTTCCCCAGCGGCACCTCGGCCATGACGGCGGGCATGACGAACGAGAAGGTTTTGCGGTTGAAGTAGTACAGCGTGTACCCGACGAACATGGCCGCGAAGATCACGGCCCGGTACCGCCCGTACCCGCCGGCCGCCATTCCGCCGCGCTCCTCCGCGGCTAGGCGGGGACGCGACGGGACGGGACGGGACAGGCGAGGCGGCCGACGGCCCGGCCCCGCGGGCCCGGCGGACGGCGACGCCGGGGACGGCGCAGGCGGAGGCGGAGGGACCGGCGAGCGCCACCGGCTCGCGCCACCGGCTCCTGCCGCAGCCCCGGCCCTCGCCGCCCCGCGCGGAAGACCCGCCCCGCCCCGCCCCGCCCATTGGGCGCCGGGCCCCGCCCCGCGGCCCCCCCCCCCCGCGGCCCCCCGCCCCCGTTCCGTCCCCGCGCACGTACCCCGGCGGCAGCAACAAACGGAACCGTTTGTAAGAGACTGTCAAGGAAGTGTCATTTTTATTTTTGGTTGAAGAGGCCAAAATGGAGAACAACATCAGGTGCACATTCACAGGTGTCCGCGTGAGTCGATCAGAGACTCCACTCATGTATCGCAGCAGGAGTGGGGAGGCCACAGCCACGGACATGGAGGTTCACGATGAAGCCAGTCCGAGTACACAAGATGCAGGGGAAGGAGGATAGTTACGATTAACGGTGCCAGTTCTGGTTTTGCCTAACCCTGTGCCTCCTCTGTGGTCCGTTACCAGTGGTTGTTCTGACTACAAGATGCACTAACACGTTTCTTCTTCCAGCCTCCTTAGCATTCAGTATTGCTATTTCCCAGCTCTTTATTTTGTAGTAAACTATAAACAGAATCTTTTTGTCACGGTTTTCAGACTCTGCTACAGAGCACGGATAGAGATGGTCCTAACAACAGTCTGTGGAAAACAGACACTTTCTTATCTCGAAGCACGGGCCATCCGCCTCCCCGATTCTGTTCCACCGTCCCATGAATCCAAATGAGAATACACCTCCCATCAGCTGAAATCACGCAATTTCTTTACACGAGGGCCTCATACGCAAAGACAACACCATCTCAGCTACATATGCTTCTGCATATGAACATGCATATGTTCATCTTCACTAGAGGAGGTGTGGCACAGAGTTTACGTTCCAAGTTACTTCCTAAAGCTTCAGATGTTTCTTTACTGCTTTCTCTCCACAGAAAAGTCACTTTGGTGACTTCGGTACTGAAACTGAGACAATTCTGGGTGGGCACACTGCCACCTTTAAACACATAAGAAAAACAAAAACCCAATTCACTAAGTTAGTAGCGGCAAAATCCCCAGAAAGAAAAAAAAAAATTTACATCTCTATCCCATTTTGTTGTCAGGCTGTTCACTGTGTTCCATTTACATCATGACTAACCAGGCCCATTATAAAAACAAGAAAGTAACCATGAAATAAATAGATGTTGACACTAGTGGGATTTCAGGGGTGTTATAACTCATCGTTTTTCCTGCTTTCTCCTCCAGCTTCTGTCTTCTCCTCTTTTTTGGACCCTGTGTAATGAAGTAAACTCAGTTACACACCGTAACAATTTTCACAGTATACAAAGCAGTGCTGAAAGTCCCTGACATTCATTAAGTATTCCACCAAACTCTCAGTCTATGGTACAGAAGTCAGGGGAATGCTTTGAGGACTGATACTCAGCTCCAAAGAGCCGGAGACACTACTGCCCTCCAGCTGTTGAACATTGCTGTCCTCACAACAGGACTGGTCAAATAAACACACACCTGCACATCAGCTCTTTAACAAAGACGGGCTTACAGCTACGGGACCGGCTATAAACTGCAGCGACCAATGCATAAAGCAGCTGCCGAGGCAGGAGGCAGTGGTACGTTGTAACTTCACACGGAACAATGAAAACGTAGGAACAGCGAGGAACCAAAATTTGTGTCTTTGCAGAATTAACAATTGCTTCGCAATCGGGGGTTCTACCATCTTACTACCTCCTACAGCTAAAAAGATGGAAAGAAGCACACAGACAGCTTGCACTTGTAGCTACCAAGTTCCAGACCGTTAGTTAAACATTTACCCACCAGAGTCCGATCCAGGCTCATCATCTGTTGCTACTTTCTCAGCTGTCGGAGGTTCCTTGGCTGGACCGATATCCTCAGGTTTGCCTATGTTTAAAGCAGAAAGAAACAGCGCAAAAGTTAAGGAAGAATACACAGGAGCTTAGGTGACTAGTGGTGAGGTTTACAAACGAGCCAGCTGTGGTGCCTCAGCAGGACTGTAGTAATTCACTCTCACAGTGGATCTCTATAACACTCAGAGAAGCATCACAGAACTGCTCCTTCTTTCTCACTGCCTCTGTCTGCCAGGCTTTATGTCCCTAGAAGCCCTGGAGATTCACTGGTTGCACAGGCAAGTCACCTTTGCAGCTGTGACTATAAGCAGGATCTCTTACTCAGGCCAGAGGAACCAGCAGGGAACTCTGCTGACAAACAGCAGTCTAGATTTAAAAGGACCAGAGCACTCGGAACCTGAGGATCTTAAAAAGTTCAGAAAACTGCAAGTCTTAGTGTCCCAAGAGATTTTTTTTTTCCTGGGGTCCATCTAAGCCACAAACCTCTCTCATCAACAGCTTAATCTGTTCCTTGATATAGGACACAACCTTGAACACTTGCTCTGGACACCCAGAACAGAATTGATGGCTTATCTTTCTTATATGGCAGCCAGCCAACCAGACAGATACTGACTAACCATCCTAGGAAGTTTATAAATACTTTCTGTTCCTTCACAGAAAAAAACCAAACAAACAAGTAGTGCGGGGGAGGGGGGAAGGACACTGCCATACCTAGATTTTCCCAGCTGTCTTTGAAAACTAAGAGGAGGATCATTTGATCCCACAGTTAACTATCATCTTCGCTTATTTAGCTCCCTGTCACTCAAGGCAGAGAGATATGAGTATGTTACACATGGTAATTATATACACGCTCCCCACCTGCTCCTTACCTTCTTGTTTCCCCTCCGTGGGAGGGATAGTGTTCTCGGTCTCAGAGGTTGCTGTAGCATTCTTGCCTGAATCGGTTTTTGTGGTGTTCTTCTCCTTTTTGGGTTTGGGTTTTGCAAACTTGGCCTTATTCAGAAGATACTGCACTTCCCTGTCCAGGCCTGCTATCTTGAGCTCTATATCTTTGGACAGCAGGATGGGTTTCTCAGTAGGAGAGAGCTTGTTCTGTTCAGCCAGTGTCTCGTTTTTCCAAATCTGTGGGATGGGAGGGAAGAGGTGCTTTTCGGATGCTTTTTGGTTCCAGGAACCACCGTACATCACACTATCTCAAAGTCACCACTCCTGTGCCTTCTAACTTACTCAGGATAACGCTGCTCCCTGCTACATTTCCACCAGCTTCTTAGCTACCCAGACACAGGACAAAACGAAGAAACGCAACCCTCAAAAAGCCAGTGCCTGCTTTTGGAAACTGCAGCCAGATTACTGGGCTACACCACCCCTCCTGGAGACAACTGTCCACACGCAACACAAGAACCGTTATCCCCCCAAAGCAGTCTGGGGTCAAGCTGGGCATTAGAAAACACTAAAACACAGAAGAGGTTTGCTGGTGGCACAGAAACAAGACGTGCACGCTCTATTCCATGACCCCGAGTGAAAGTACACGACCCGTTACTTCAGACGGGAAACACAACCCAAACTGCCCCCCCACCCCCCCCAATCATTCGATCCTTTATTACCGTTGTTTCATTGATGGCTTTCTCCAGTGTACTCAGTTCCACTTCTGTGAATATCTGATCAGACTCTGGAATCATTCGGGCTCCCCTTAAAGATAAGAAGAAAGTTGATTTCTGTTAAACCAAACAGACTGTACCTTGGCAACTCAGTGTTTACAGCTCCAGTAATCACAATAACAGCTAGCCACTGCACATGCCAGCCAATTAGGACATTTTACATTCATGTCTCTTGCACTTGCAGGAAACAGAGTCCTAAATCAATCTCTGGATGCTAAGAATGGAATACAGAGCCAGCAAATGCAGCTATCACGAGATTAGAAAAACAGGGAAGATAGAAAAAGCTGAGGCCATAGGACCAAGATGGAAAAATCTGCTTGCAAGTGGTGCGTACAGCGTTGGACACTTCCTGTCCCCCCAGTTTAAAGAGAGCCTGCATGCTTCTGTTAATGGCTTCTGCAAAACTGAGCACTAGTAAGCAGGGTTTTGATCGTCTTTTCTCAAGAAGCGCTAGTGACTTTCAGACCACGTTCCATCCGGTCACGTTCTGTTGGCATCTCTTACATTATGAGCTGCACGACTCTCCTTCCCAACAGCTTGCTCTTACTTGAGAAAGATGGTTGAGTGGTTGAGCAGACTTTCCAGGGCAGCCAGGCGTTCTGGCCACTTTCTCCTTTCCTCGACACGGAAGAAGAGGTTCCTACAAAGCTTTTTCAGTTCTGAAAGCTTGTCTTTCAGCTCCTGCAAATGGGGGAGAGGGGAAAGAAGACAATCAGTTTGCCCGCTGTCTAACATTGTAAACCTCAGAAGTTAAAACTGCAGGTTTTGTCATTCTCTCTATCCAATATACTATTTCAATACAGTAAAAAGGGCCACGTGACTAAGCTTTATGTGGAATCAACAGGTTACTGCTGAAGCTGTTGAAGACGCACCCATGGCTGGAAGAACTTCATATTTCGTTTGGTGCATAACGCACTGAGGAAGCAAGAGACTTTCAAGAACCAGATTACAAAGGATCAAGATGGATCAATACTCTGTCAGCCCGTGCGGTCGTTTCCATGTCAGTCATAGCAGACTGGTGTCCTGACTACACGCAGCGATACCTTAGTTGCAGCTGCGTAGCCCTCCTCCTCCATCCAACTGGAAGCCTCGCTAAGCTTTCTGGAAATTTCTTCTCTCTGCTCCTCTGTTGAGACAAACTGGTACTCCTCTTGGTAAAGCTTGTCCTGAAAAGAACAAAGCAAGGGCTCCCGTCAAATACCACTGAGCGTGGAAGCATAAAACAACCAGGTCACCCACTTGCAACTGGGCTGGACTGTGAACTCCTGGGGTGCTGCCTGCGCTAGCCAGGAGATTCTCATGCAACCCTCCCAAATCTGAGCTCCTGCTCCTAGCATTACCAGGAGCATGATGGCAATATACGAGGTATATAGACACACGTGCACACCAGGCATATGATGGTAAAGCTCCAACCACCGTAATTTCACATGCACTTAACATTAGTTGCCTCTTCTGCACAACGGTTCTTGAGAAGCTGTAGCTTCTTTACAGCCCGAGTACAATTGTTCCAAAACACACAGGTAAGTGCACGTAAGGGATACTGGAAACCCAAAGTGTAACGTGTTAGACACGCTGAAGGAAAGCATTCATTTTGTATCGAGGAAACCTCCCAAGTCCACACGGGCTTGGGAAGCCTAATGGTAGCAGAAAAAGTGACTGAAAGACGAAGGCTGGGCTCTTCAAATCAGCTTCCCCCAGCTCAAACAAGTCCCCTGCATTCAGATCAGCCAAGCTGCGCAAGGCATTTCTACCTGCTCTCCAGGAATTCTCATTTCTTTACATCCCTCTCTTACCTGGGTCTCAAAGATGAATGACTCCAAGCTGTTGGCAGATTTTTCTCTTTCCTGTTTCTCTAGGTCTCTGACTGTCAAGTCTTGGAGCCTAACACGCGAAGAGAACAGAAATCAAAGGTAGTAAGTGCCTTTAGATGAGCACCACTTTGTATACATCAGCTTCTGAGGATAGCAGCACTACGTGAGCTATCACCGTTCCAAAGCAATTCACTTCCTTTATCTAGAGCTTTAACCCAGGAGAGCCGTTTCAAACATACTTTTTCATCGAGCTCTTCAGTTCATCCTCCAGCAGGTCAGGCACATCGTTTACATCCAGTTCCATGGTGATCTCATGGACGAGCTTCTGCTTCTTGGGTGCTTTGATCTTCTTCTCTTCCTCCGTTTTGGTAACTGTGCTGTCACTGGAACTTTTGGACGGTTCTTCCTCTTTCGCAGTTTCTCTGTTTTCTTTGGGATCCTGTAACAGATAAAGTACATTCTCAGGTAGGGGAACAGTTTGACAGATTTTGCACCTTTTTTCCAAGGCAGGGCACTAACAGGGAAAGAAGAATTCCACTGAGGAAATTCCAATTCTCAGACACCGAAATCGCTGCCCCATTCCTTCAATCTGATGCTCACCTGAGATTCTAATTTCTCGCCTTCTTCCTTTTTCTGTGACTCTGCTTTTGGAGGGGCAGTTTCTGCCTGACCTGGAGACTGCTGTTTCTCTTCTCCCTGCTCTTCACCAGCATCTTCTGCACTGCTTTTCTGGTCTTGTTTCTCCCCTTGCTCTTCTTTACCTGTTTCTGCTAGGCTCTCTTCTTCTTCCTGGTCGTCGCAGGCAAGTAAAGGGGAAACCAAAACAGCGTTTTTAATGTAGAAATTCCATGCAAATGTTTCACAGAACAGATAATTCTCTGCAAAAAAGGTACGTATGAAAAACAGCACTCACAGTGACTGCAGCCATTAGCGAGAGACTGTGCTGAGCTAGAATATTTATTGAGAGTCACTTCAGTGCAGGACATGACATTGCGACAAGGAGCTTTTGTCTCACTAGAAGGAAATCTAATCACTACTGCCAGCATAATGGCAGCTGTGCCTATACGGCCTGGGAGAAAGCAAGGAGCCTGCTAGACACCCGCACAGACAACACACAGGCAGAAGCCTATCCATAGAGCTCCAGGACAATTTAGAAACGAGAGACTTCCCCAGAAACAAGTCCTGCAACATTAGTCTACCGCTGCTGGACTTGCCAGCAAAAGATCACAAGTTTCTTTAAATGCACGCCACATGAAACTCAAGAGGAATATAGCACCTTCTGAAAATGCTTAAAATCCTGACACGCTGCCAGACACCTTTAATTCTGCTCACATGAATCGCTGCCTCTTTAGCAGCCATAGCAAGATCCATGGGCTCCCTCCCACTAGCAATCACCCTGGGGCTCACCTGAACCGAGTCTGTGAGGTTCTCTCCAGTCTCTGGCGTAGGGCCACCGCCCCCAAACAGGCTTGAGATGGTGTTTCCAAGTTCTGTCGATGGGAGACACAAAATCCAGAATATTATGTATCCAAAGGAGGAAGAAAGTCATCTTCAGCTGTCAGTTCCTCCCCTCACAACCATAACGATCACCAAGGAGCTCCCTTGGCGGTGTAGGTTAGCTACATACACTCCAGAAACTCATCCTTCCCTG
Organism: Aptenodytes patagonicus; assembly: GCF_965638725.1. Lineage (NCBI taxonomy): Eukaryota > Metazoa > Chordata > Aves > Sphenisciformes > Spheniscidae > Aptenodytes > Aptenodytes patagonicus. Next base: position 232,924 of record NC_134971.1, read on the forward strand.
GCCTCACTTTGTGTTTTTGCGTGCACAGACAAGCAGGGCCTCTACCTCTGCTGGAACATGACCTGAAATCTGTAACTCCGACTAAAAAGCTTCAAGGTTCAACCTGTGGCTGCATTAGCCATCCCTGCATCTCCCCTTCACCTCCCAACAGGCAGATTTCCAACTCCTCTTTATAGGGAAGTCTGTGCCCTAAAACCCGAGCAATGCAAAGCACAGATCAGGGCATCACAACCCAGACAACGAGAAGGGAGGCTGCTGCGGGGCTGTGGATGCAGGACTTCCCTTCAGGACAGACCTCCTGAAATTAGCAGCTGTGGCTGAATCAAGAGGAAACAACTCCTGTTTTTCAAGCTGCAATGCATCCCATAGTCAGCTTCGGAGCGTATGACATTTCAGCGCTCCTGGCAGCACCCAGAAGCCACCTGCAAAGGGCTTTTAGGTATTTTGGAGCTGTATACACAATCAGAGGCTACGGCTGATCGTTTAATTTCCACGTCCCAAAACCATGGTGCTTGCTCTGCTCAAGGCAATGATGTGCTTTAGTTACCCCAGGTACTGCAGGTAAAACACGACAGTCAGTACGAATATCAAAGTTCAGCATTTACTTGTCAGTGTTGACTCCTCCTCCAGCTTGTCTTCCACCAAGGTCTCAAACACAGATTCCACCTTGGAGAGGGGAGCACAGAATTAGTTTTAAGCAGGGACCATCAATACCGGAGAGAGGGACGGAACTGGAAAATACATAGGCTGACAAACATCACAACAGGGTGGTGCTTACCCGGTCGAGACTTAGTACTCCACTCTCATCCATGTTGAAGTGAGCTTTGATGCCTTTGGACTCATAGTCTGAGTACTTCTTGAAACTGTCCCCAACTCCCTTCAGCCTCACGGTAGTGAGATTGAGAGAACCAAAAATCCTGACGCCACAAAGACAAAAGCAGAGAGAAAACTTAAGATAACAATACTGCAGAACAGCTAACCAGTTCTCACAGCCACGTTTACAGTGATGGACAACTGCACAAAGCAAGGAACCAGCACGGTTCGGTTTGCTAAAGCGCATACAACTCTGAGAACAGATCTGCAAATACGCGCTGCTGGCCAGTCAGATTCATAGGCCTGCCTGCCAGTAAAATTTTCCAGCTAGGCATATCGCACTGCCATGGAGCTGTCTGCTCAGATGCTTGCCTCAACTCACCGCATGTCATCCTGGTTCAGGAAAGACAGATCTCCATAGTTGACATAGAACTCAAAGTCGTCTGTGTAGCGGTTGAAAGTGATAACTTTGCGCTGTGGATAGGGCGCCATGCGCTGGAACAAAATCCTCTTGTTATGCTTTAAACTCTTGGATTTATCATCCTCCTCAACTTCACGAGTAAACTCCACCTGCATGACAAACAGAAAATATGACTCAGCAACTGCAAACTTCCTCTGTGGCATCTTACGTCAGAGGTTTCCGCAGCATTTGGCTGCTCTACCTCGTGCAAAAGTTGGGGGACAGGCAAGTATTTCTCAACAGATGTTTCTATATGCCTGGCTTCTTGGATACAGCACTTCTACAGTAGGGCCGACTTTCTTCTGCTTTCTTTATTAGATTGGCAGAAAGATCTCCACAACTTCCTTGCTCAAAGGAATCCAACAGGTCACCTGGAACATTTCTCCCAGCACAGCCCCATTTACCCACACCTTGCACAAGAGAAAGCAAGCCAAGGGTTACCTGGATAGGAAACACAGCGGCATCCCGAACAACGAAAGGCTTCACCTTAAAGGCTTTGCTCAGAGCAGCTGCCTGGTAGACGGCACCCATAGCAGCAGCCTCATCGGCATTGATATTCTTGCCAAGTTCTTCTCTACGAAGTGAAAAGCAACAGACGTCAGCTTTGCAGCCGCTGCCATGAACAGCAACTTGTCAATAGGAGACAGACTAGAAGGGGACCTCACATACTCACTTGCCCACAGCTTTCAGCAAAACCTCCTGCACTTTGGGGACCCGTGTGGCACCGCCAACTAGAATCACCTGGTCAATTCCATCCTAGGGATTGGAAACAGTCACCTTGTCTTGAGAAAGCAATTTTGGAAAGCTAAGTTCAGGGCTTCCTTACGCTCCTTCCCCCATCACCACGCACTGACGTGGTGCTCTGAGAATACCCATGCTACGTCCTGCCGGCCCGGTGCGCGTCAGTGCCTGATAGATCTCAGCCAGGCTGACACAAGCCATGCTGACATGAGGAACCTGGAGCCAGGTCTGGCAAACAGGGACAACATGACCGCTGCTTCAAGTCACCTGAAACGTGGGACTCGATTCAAAATTAGACAGACTACAGTTTCACACCAGAGGAGCCAGTGACTCGGACAGCAAGCTGGACCAGAACAGATGGAAACCCGGACTCTGAGAGGTGACTCAGCATCTTGCATTGACTACCAGAGCCAAAAAATGCTTAGGAGCGTCCCGGCACCCTGGAAAGTGAGCGTTTAACAATGCAGTAAGTCTCTCCAAAAGACTGCACCGCATTTGGTCCAACTGCAGTCCGCAACAGGGCTTCTAAAGGGAGCGCTCAAAGGAGAAGCCTGAACAGCAATAATTCTGTTTCCAGGCACTTTGAAAGAAAGCTCCAGAAGAGGGACCAGAACCAGCATCCGAGACAAAAAAAAGGAAAGATCAGTGTTTCAAACCTCCAGCCCAAGAGTAAAGTTTTTTAACAGAAAGAAACGCCTCCTCCAAGTCCTTTGTTTCTGGTGCATAGCGCAGGGAGCCATGACAGACTCCTGCTTGACACCGCGGCAGGTAACCTCACTGCAGCAGCACCACCGCTCTATTACAATAGCAGGCATCTGCAGCTCTCAGCAGTGCTGATAACACAATCACTGATGCTTTGATCATGACACGACAGCAGCTCCGTACATAGAAACTTCAGCCTTCTTAATGCATTCCTAAACCTACCAGGTTCATCTCTGCACTGCTCAGAGCCTGCTGCACAGGTCCTGGGACTCGCTGGAACAAGTCAGAGCACAAATCCTCAAATTCTTGCCTTGAGACCTTGGCCTTGAAGTCGATGTCATCCAGTAGCCCCTCAATCTGTTCAGAAAAAAAAACAGCCAGAATGAAGTTATTCGTGGAACATTCCCCAAGCAAAACCCTTGCCTGACTTGCCCAGCGTGCAGAAAGTTCCAGCTTTCTTAACGCACCTGGGACCCTACCGCACTCATCCGAACCCTGCCGTTGCTAAGGTGACAAGAGAATGGAATGTGGATATAACAGACAGCTTCTCTCAGTGAAAGTTTATTTACCAAGCTTCACACGACTAGCTCTCACCCAATCCACTCATTTAATCACCGGTGGTACTAAGTGGGCACAAGTTGAGAGGAACCACCAGTGCCCCCACCACCCCTGGAACACCAGGAGCGATGCTCTTCAGCACACCAACGCTGCAGAGGGACAGCGTTCCTACACACCTGTCCTTAACCCGCCCCGCCCTCAGTCCTAAAAAAGCTGGAAACCCTGTGACAGAAGGTCAGACCTGTGCCATGTGGTCAGCGTTCGCGCTCAGGACAGTTTTCAGGCGGTTGGCCTCCTTCAGTAGTTTGGCCATGGCCCGGGGATTCTTTCGGACGTCTTTTGAAGGGTGCTGATCATTAAAGAGTTTCGCCAAATAGTTCCGGAGACGAAGCTCCATCTCTAAACCTCCAAGAGTACGGTCAAACCTGAGCAAAAGAACGAACGGAGATGTAACAACTTAAACCGAACTGAGATACAAACAAACTTCATGTCTTATTTCACAAATGTGCAGAGCAGCAAGCGGTCAAAAGTAGCTGCAGCACTATCGGCTGTGATTGACTGTGAAAGAACAACGGTTGTTCCAAAAATAACACATTATAATGAAACAAAGAAAAGAAAGATTCACCACCACAACAGCCTTTGAGCAGGAAACTTCATTACATTTATGGTAAAGGCCTTATTGTCAAGCACGTCAAACAGCTGAGAAGCCAAAGGATAACCATCTCAGGTATTTTCTTGGAAACAGCAGTATAAACGTTTTGGAGTTAAAATTGCCGGGCTGGCGATTCACAGCACCCCCCCTCCTTATTTGGCAAACGCACTGCATTTTCATTCCTCTCTGGAAGGATATTCTGCTTTTTCAAACTGACAGGCTCTACATCTGTGAGATTATAGGAAATGGAATTACGCTAACGTGGCTTGAGGCTATAAAAAAAAGCAAGCCTGAAGCAAATTAAGTATACTGGTTGCCTCCTGGGCTCCTGGAAGTTCTCAGTTACCTTCTGCATAAGACAGCGACACGAGAATTATTACCAACTGGAGCCTTCTCGCTCCAAACATTTCCCACTCTGCCATCCAAATTACTGTGCTGAAGCCTCACCGCAAAATTCCACATTTAGAAGAGACTGTGAAACAAATGGTTTCTTTCCTGAGACCTGTGGGGTTTGTGCAACTCATGTTGAATTCTTACCCAATGCCCTGGATCTGCAATTGAGGTTGGGTTCCCGAGTCCTTAGTTTTCACTGTCTGATACGTAACAATAGTACAAACGGTGCTTCCTGCTCCCATGTCGTAAAACATGATATTCTGAAAAGAGAAGCTGGGACGGTGAAGCAGAAACACCTGGATATCCCCCATGAATAAGGAAAGAACCCACTGCTGTCCGAGCTTGATACAGGCCAAGACTATCCGCTCCCTAGCCTGGCTTTATACTGTAATGACAGGACTCGTACTTTGATCAAACACAGGAGATGTTCCAGGTCACGCTTGACACAAGCGGACAAGAAAACTTTTTCCATCCGTTTCATAGATCAGAAAACAAAGCTTTGCTCTTTAAAAGTTTCTTCAACCTCAGGAAAATCAAGTATTTCAGAGTGGGTATTCCAATACCTTAGGAAATGGCTAATGTTATTCCCCCATGGTTGATGGGCAAGGAGCAAACACAGGTTTACAAAATGGGAACTCCCAGCCACCTGCCCTCACTCCAGAAGCTTTCGGGCTTCACCATGTATTCACATAGGGTTTCACCTCTTCCTCTTGTTGATGAACACATGAAAACAGAGGAGACTGGTTGACTAGCAGAGTCCACTTCCTCACAGTTAAGTCCTTTTGATTTTACCTGCAGCACTTTCTCCCCCACATGCAGGCACTTGCACGGGACTCTCCGCATCTCCCAACTCCACCTACCTGTGCGGTGGCATTGATGTCTTTCCTCCTAAAAACTCCATAGTTCAACGCTACAGCAGTGTTGTCGTTTATCAGCTGCAGCACCTTCAAGTCGGCCATGCGTGCGGCGTGCAGAACTGCTCTCCTCTCCGCCTGGTTGAAGTAGGCAGGAACAGTGATCACCGCGTCCTTGATGGGCTGCTCTGAAAGAGTTGCAGGGAACATGTTTTTTCCATCAGTGTAGCCACGTGCCAAGACTCATTATAACGGGGTGACGGTAGCAAAGCCAGAGAATCCGAGGTAGAGACTCATCCAGAATGCAATCCTGAAGCAGCATCAGCAGCCAGGATCATTAGGGATGAATCCTATCTGCGTCCTGTTGAAACCAAGCAGGCTTTACAGATGCTCGCAAAGCCACGTGTCTACTGACCTCTCTTTCACATGTTAGGATACTCTCAAATGCTCTGGGATGCCTCAGATTTCAACAAATATTATCTTTATGGAGACCTACTTTATCACTGGATTATGTTCACTCTCCAGAGTAAAAAAGTCTTTGGACTGGCTTTAGCATTACTAACCAAACAACACACAGCCTCCTAGTAACGATGCAAGTCAAACATGTCAACGAAATTCACCCAATTTTCATTACTGTGGTATTTCACTAGCAACACAGCATGGAAAATGCATGACAGTCTCTTATCCGTTAGCAAGTTTCACAACAGAGGGCAGTTTTTGCTCTTTAATTGTAGTTCAGCTCCAGCAGCAAGTCTCCATCCAGACCGGTTACAACACAGACTTCAACAGAGCCACTTCCCTCTTCCCCTGCAGTTACCCACCAACGCGCCTCCGCTCTAGTCACACACACGAGTGAGACAACACTTCACTCTTTCTCCAGAGATTGCCAGTAAGGCTTCTTCACTACAAGGTTGGGTGGGATCTGGGGTGCCTGCCCCCAAAAATAGGATTAACACCCCAAACTCACATCATATTAGAAACTAATGACGACCTGATAGCTGCTAAGTCTTGCTTACAGCCTACGGCTGAAGAGACCCAATGTCCTGTTTCTAAAAATCCACGGGTTTTCAACCACCTTCGGTCTCTACTCAAATCCTATAATATACAAACACACACACAGGTACTGTAAGAAACAGCTAAATCCTTCCAACCTGCAAATTCCTCAGCCAGACCACGTGAATAGTTCAGGACCATCCCCAGCACCTCCTCTGGAGAATACTGTATCGTTCTACAAGAAACAGACAGGAAAGAAAATTACAGCAACAACAGAGTCAGCTGTAGAAGCCTGGCAGCCGAAGTCCCACCCACAAGGAACACAGACGCAATCACTTACTGGGATAGCTTGAAGATAACGGTCTGCCTTTTCTCATCCTTCACCAGTTCATGCTCTGGGAATCGGGACCGGTACAGCGCCACGTGGGGGTTATCGACATGCTTACCCAGCAGATCCTGAAAGTATCTGAATGCCACTTTGGGGCTCCTTATGGACTGCAGAAAGAAAAAGCACATCACCCAGCTGCGTCTCTTCGGCTTTGCTCTTGTCAGACAAACCTCTCCCAAGCTATGTGGTGAACAGCTCTTGTTATGGGAGTTAGGAGCACAAGACCGGTACGCAAAGAGCCAGTGCAGAAAGCCAGTAACACACCAAGGAGATGAGAAATACAGGACAAGAAATAAAACTTCCTAGCTCAGACATTTATCACGAAGGACCCAGCAGTAGGAACATATATTCTGTGTACAGGAACTGCAGCTGGTGAGACGAGTAGCAAGAACACTTACCATTCCTAGCGCGCTATCGCCGAAGAGACGCTCGTTCTCCTTCAAAGAAACAGCCACGGGTGTTTTCCTTCGTGACTCCCTGTGTAGAAAGAGAAGAATAAACCAGTCAAAACAGGTGAACATTCAATACAGAGTCCCTAGAGAGGAAGGGCATTGTTTCCATTTCAGAAAGACTAAGGGAAGGTGCTCAGATACCACCTACGGAGAGGAAGGCCAGCCGCCGTTCATCTGAAGGGCTGCAATAGCAGCGCCTCCCTTCAGAGCTTTCATACCTCCTGATGTTCCTCAAGACACTGGCAAATAACGTGCTTTACCGAAACACGGGCAGACATCTTTTAAATTCACAGTCAAAGCTGTGGTGGGCAGATTGTTCTTTTTCCCATAACACAAGCGAACTTAACGAGAGGTGACTCATTTCTGCTCCAACTCATGCATTAGCACACCACGGTAAGTACTGCACTACGATAACTACGAAATGGCTTAAAGTTGTCCACTAAGCTCAGGGCACACTACCCACTTCCAAATGCCTCATAACACATTATCAATTCTCTAACGTAAGGCTACAACAAAACGACTTGCCACGAAGAAGAAAGGTTCACAAGTAGCCTTCTGGAACGTGCTGCTTTGTACTTAGACAAGACTTGCTTTATTCTTGCTTTCCTCCACCAGCGAGCAAAGCGAGACAGTTCCCTCATTCTATCAACGACTGCCAAGTTCAGGGAGCTGGGTGAAAAATCCATTTATCTCTCAGTCTAGACTCCCAGAAAATGAGGATGTTCCTGACCGTACATCCTCTCCCAACTGCAGGTTTTTCATTCAGCCCGTCTTGGGGACGGGCTGCAGCCACAGCAGCCAAGTGAAAGGAGAGCTTTATTTGTTTCACAAACGAGTACAGGTTCTGAACAGCTGCAGCAAAACAAGCCCACCTCTGGGTTCCCTTATGGAGAGCTGAGAATCAGGCTTCTTAACTGGATAGGCAAGAACATGATACTACGCCCTTCCACATTTGAACAACAGCACGTCCTCAATCACGCAGGCTTTGGGTTCCTTGCTTAAGAGGCCCCCAGAGCGCAACCAAGCGCCCCTCGGGTAAGGTCGAGGCCTGAACCGCTGCCCTGCTGCCCCGAACGATGCTCAAGAGCTGCTCGCCGGCGGCAGGAAGCAAGTTGGGGAACCCTGAATTAGAGGATGGGCACCTTCCCCTCACCACAGAGGAACAGCGTTAATTGAACCCTCGTTACCCCGAGTCACTGCCTCCTCACGGCATTTGCGACGACGTCTCAAGGCCCAGTAGAACAGGCAGAAGCCCCCCGTGTCACGTCTTCGACACCAGCACGGGAACAGGCTGGAGGAACGGCTGCTTACTTGTTTAAGACGATCTCCATCGGCACCCCGGGTTTCACGATGGCGATCTTCATCGATTCGCTGCCCACGTCCACCGACATCACCGCCGCAGCCTCTGTGCCACGCGAGGAAATAAAAAGCCTTCAGTAAGAACCTACGCTGCAGGAGACCAAACTCGTTCCCGGTACCGAGCGGCCTGGGACGGGCCGGGTCGTTCGGAGGGAACCGCGGCGGGACGGTACCGAAGCACCGAGGGGCAGCCGGCGGCTCCGAGAGAGGAGGGCTGCGCCGGCCGCTCACCGCCCCACGCCTTGCCCGAGAGCCGCCGGCAAGCCGGCCCTCGGTCGGCCTCGCACCGCGAGCACCCCGGCCCCGGCGGGAAACGGCCCGGGAGCCCCGCCGCCGCCGGCGGGCACGACGTACCTGCGCCGGGCAGGCGGCAGGAGAAGAGCAGCCAGGCCAGCGCCCAGCAGGGCACCCGCGCCATCCTCGCCGCCCTCCCGGCCCGGCCCGCCGGCAGGTGCTGGTGCTGCGGCAGCGGCCCCGGCGCCTCGCGCAACCCCCGGCCCGGACGCGGCGCGAGCTCATTGGCGCGGCCACCGGCGCCGGCACCCGCACGCCAATCCCGGCGGTCCGCGCGACCCCATTGGGCCACGTCAAGAGAAACCGGAAGCGGACGCGACGGCAGCTTCGGTCCCATTGGCCAGGGGCGCAGGGGCGGAGCGACGAGAGGGGGTGGGCGGGGCATCCGTGGTGACATCATACGTACGCGTGCGCGCGCAACCGCACAGCAACAGAGCCGCGTGCGACCCGCCTGTTGCGCGCGCGCGCGACCCCTAGCGGCCGGAAGGTTCCAAGCCGCGGCACTGCCCCGCCCCTTTCCCGGGCCCCACATCTAACGCTGGCCCCGCCCCTGCCCGGGGCCACGCCTCTGCTCCGGGCCCGCCCCTGCCCCGGGCCCTGCTCCGCCCCTTCTGCAGACCCCGCCTCTGCCCCGGGCCCCGCGTCCGCCCCTGCCCCGGGCCCCGCCCCTGCCCTGGGCCCCGCCTCTGCACCGGGCCCCGCCTCCGCCCCTGCCCCGGGCCCCGCCTCTGCCCCGGGCCCCGCTCCGCCCCTTCTGCAGACCCCGCCTCTGCCCCGGGACCCGCTCCGCCGCTAGCCCGGGCCCCGCCTCTGCACCGGGCCCCGCTCCGCCCCTGCCCCGGGCCCCGCCTCTGCACCGGGCACCGCTCCGCCCCTTCTGCAGACCCCGCCTCTGCCCCGGGCCCCGCTCCGCCCCTGCCCCGGGCCCCGCCTCTACCCCAGGCCCCGCTCCGCCCCTGCCCCGGCCCCGCTCCGCCCCTGCCCCTGGCCCCCGCCTCTGCCCCTGGCCCCGCCTCTACCCCGGGCACCGCTACGCCCCTGCCCCGGCCCCGCTCCACCACTGCCCCGGGCCCGCCCCGCCCCGGCCCCGCTCCGGCCCTGCCCCGGGCCCCGCCCCTGCCCCGGCCCCGCTCCGCCCCTGCCCCGGGCCCCGCCCCTGCACCGGGCCCCGCTCCGCCCCTTCTGCAGACCCCGCCTCTGCCCCGGGACCAGCTCCGCCCCGGCCCCGGGCTCCGCCCCTGCCCCGGGACCCGCCCCTGCCCCGACCCCGCTCCGCCCCTGCCCCGGGCCCCGCCCCTGCCCCGGCCCAGCCCCGCCCCTGCCCCGGGCCCCGCCCCTGCCCCGGCCCCGCTCCGCCCCTGCCCCTGGCCCCGCCTCTGCCCCTGGCCCCGCCTCTACCCCGGGCTGCGCTCCGCCCATGCCCCGGCCCCGCTCCGCCCCTGCCCCGGGCCCCGCCTCTGCCCCTGCCCCGGGCCCCTCCCCTGCCCCGGGCCCGCCCCTCCCCTGCTCCGGCCCCGCTCCGCCCCTGCCCCGGGCCCGCTCCGCCCCTGCCCCGGGCCCCGCCTCTGCCCTGGGCCCCGCTCCGCCCCTGCACCGGGCACCGCCTCTACACCGGGCCCCGCCTCTGCCCCGGGCCCCGCTCCGCCCCTGCCCCGGGCCCCGCCCCTGCCCCGACCCCGCTCCGCCCCTGCCCCGGGCCCCGCCTCTGCCCCGGGCCCGCTCCGCCCCTGCCCCGGCCCCGCTCCGCCCCTGCCCCTGGCCCCGCCTCTGCACCGGGCCCGCTCCGCCCCTGCCCCGGGCCCGCTCCGCCCCTGCCCCGGCCCCGCCCTGCCCCTGCCCCGGGCCCCGCCCCTGCCCCGGGCCCCGCCTCTGCACCGGGCACCGCCTCTACCCCAGGCCCCACTCCGCCCCTGCCCCGGCCCCGCCCCGCCCCTGCCCCGGGCCCCGCCTCTGCCCCGGGCACCGCCTCTACCCCAGGCCCCGCTCCGCCCCTGCCCCGGCCCCGCCCCGCCCCTGCCCCGGGCCCCGCCTCTACACCGGGCCCCGCCTCTACCCCGGGCCCCGCTCCGCCCCTGCCCCGGGCCCCGCCTCTACACCGGGCCCCGCCCCTGCCCCGACCCCGCTCCGCCCCTGCCCCGGGCCCCGCCTCTGCACCGGGCCCCGCTCCGCCCCTGCCCCGGGCCCGCTCCGCCCCTGCCCCGGCCCCGCCGTGCCCCTGCCCCTGGCCCCACCTCTGCCCTGGGCCACGCTCCGCCCCTGCCCCGGGCCCCGCCCCTGCCCCGACCCCGCTCCGCCCCTGCCCCGGGCCCCGCCCCTGCCCCGGTCACGCTCCGCCCCTGCCCCGGCCCCCGCCTCTGCACCGGGCCCGCTCCGCCCCTGCCCCGGCCCCGCCGCGCCCCTGCCCCGGGCCCCGCCTCTGCCCTGGGCCCCGCTCCGCCCCTGCACCGGGCCCCGCCCCTGCCCCTGGCCCGCTCCGCCCCTGCCCCGGCCCCGCTCCGCCCCTGCCCCGGGCCCCGCCCCTGCCCCTGGCCCGCTCCGCCCCTGCCCCGGCCCCGCTCCGCCCCTGCCCCGGGCCTCGCCCCTGCCCCGACCTCGCTCCGCCCCTGCCCCGGGCTCCGCCCCTGCCCCGGGCCCCGCCTCTACCCCAGGCCCCGCTCCGCCCCTGCCCCGGCCCTGCTCAGCCCCTGCCCCGGCCCCGCCCCTGCCCCGGTCCCGCTCCGCCCCTGCCCCGGCCCCCGCCTCTGCCCTGGGCCACGCTCCGCCCCTGCCCCGGGCCCCGCCCCTGCCCCGACCCCGCTCCGCCCCTGCCCCGGGCCCCGCCCCTGCCCCTGGCCCGCTCCGCCCCTGCCCCGGGCCTCGCCCCTGCCCCGGGCCCGCTCCGCCCCTGCCCCGGGCCCCGCCCCTGCCCCGACCCCGCTCCGCCCCTGCCCCGGGCCCCGCCCCTGCCCCTGGCCCGCTCCGCCCCTGCCCCGGGCCTCGCCCCTGCCCCTGCCCCGCTCCGCCCCTGCCCCGGGCCCCGCCTCTACCCCGGGCTCCGGTCCGCCCATGCCCCGGCCCCGCTCCGCCCCTGCCCCGGCCCCCGCCTCTGCACCGGGCCCGCTCCGCCCCTGCCCCGGGCCCCGCCCCTGCCCCGGGCCCGCTCCGCCCCTGCCCCGGGCCCCGCCTCTACCCCGGGCTCCGGTCCGCCCATGCCCCGACCCCGCTCCGCCCCTGCCCCGGGCCCCGCCCCTGCCCCGGGCCCGCTCCGCCCCTGCCCCGGGCCCCGCCCCTGCCCCGGGCCCGCTCCGCCCCTGCCCCGGGCCCCGCCCCTGCCCCGGGCCCGCTCCGCCCCTGCCCCGGGCCTCGCCCCTGCCCCGACCTCGCTCCGCCCCTGCCCCGGGCTCCGCCCCTGCCCCGGGCCCCGCCTCTACCCCAGGCCCCGCTCCGCCCCTGCCCCGGCCCCGCTCCGCCCCTGCCCCGGCCCCCGCCTCTGCACCGGGCCCGCTCCCCCCCTGCCCCGGGCCCAGCCTCTGCACCGGGCCCCGCTCCGCCCCTGCCCCGGCCCCGCTCCGCCCCTGCCCCGGGCTCCGCCCCTGCCCCGGGCCCCGCCTCTACCCCAGGCCCCGCTCCGCCCCTGCCCCGGCCCCGCTCCGCCCCTGCCCCGGCCCCCGCCTCTGCACCGGGACCCGCTCCGCCCCTGCACCGGGCCTCGCCCCTGCCCCGACCTCGCTCCGCCCCTGCCCCGGGCTCCGCCCCTGCCCCGGGCCCCGCCTCTACCCCAGGCCCCGCTCCGCCCCTGCCCCGGCCCCGCTCCGCCCCTGCCCCGGCCCCCGCCTCTGCACCGGGCCCGCTCCCCCCCTGCCCCGGGCCCAGCCTCTGCACCGGGCCCCGCTCCGCCCCTGCCCCGGCCCCGCTCCGCCCCTGCCCCGGGCCCCGCCTCTGCACCGGGCCCCGCTCCGCCCCTGCCCCGGGCCCGCTCCGCCCCTGCCCCGGCCCCGCCGCGCCCCTGCCCCGGGCCCCGCCTCTGCCCTGGGCCCCGCTCCGCCCCTGCACCGGGCACCGCCTCTACACCGGGCCCCGCCTCTGCCCCGGGCCCCGCTCCGCCCCTGCCCCGGGCCCCGCCCCTGCCCCGACCCCGCTCCGCCCCTGCCCCGGGCCCCGCCCCTGCCCCGGGCCCGCTCCGCCCCTGCCCCGGCCCCGCTCCGCCCCTGCCCCGGTCCCCGCCCCTGCCCCAGGCCCCGCCTCTGCCCCGGGCCCCGCCTCTGCCCCGGCCCCGCCCCGCCCCTGCCCCGGGCCCCGCCCCTGCCCCAGGCCCCGCCTCTGCCCCGGGCCCCGCTCCGCCCCTGCCCGGGGCCCCGCCCCTGCCCCTGCCCCGCTCCGCCCCTGCTCCGGGCCCCGCCTCTGCACCGGGCCCCGCTCCGCCCCTGCCCCGGGCCCGCTCCGCCCCTGCCCCGGCCCCGCCGCGCCCCTGCCCCGGGCCCCGCCTCTGCCCTGGGCCCCGCTCCGCCCCTGCACCGGGCACCGCCTCTACACCGGGCCCCGCCTCTGCCCCGGGCCCCGCTCCGCCCCTGCCCCGGGCCCCGCCTCTGCACCGGGACCCGCTCCGCCCCTGCCCCGGGCCCCGCCCCTGCCCCGGGCCCGCTCCGCCCCTGCCCCGGCCCCGCTCCGCCCCTGCCCCGGTCCCCGCCTCTGCACCGGGCCCGCTCCGCCCCTGCCCCGGCCCCCGCCTCTGCACCGGGCCCGCTCCGCCCCTGCCCCGGGCCCCGCCTCTGCACCGGGCCCCGCTCCGCCCCTGCCCCGGGCCCCGCCTCTGCCCCGACCCCGCTCCGCCCCTGCCCCGGGCACCGCCTCTACACCGGGCCCCGCCCCTGCCCCGGGCCCCGCTCCGCCCCTGCCCCGGGACCCGCCCCTGCCCCGACCCCGCTCCGCCCCTGCCCCGGGCCCCGCCTCTGCACCGGGCCCCGCTCCGCCCCTGCCCCGCGCCCGCTCCGCCCCCGCCCCGGGCCAGCTCCGCCCCTGCCCCGGGCCCGCTCCGCCCCTGCCCCTGGCCCCGCCCCTGCCCCGGCCCCGCTCCGCCCCTGCCCCGGATCCGCTCCGCCCCTGCCCCGGCCCCGCCCCGCCTCTGCCCCGGGCCCCGCTCCGCCCCTGCCCCGGGCCCCGCCCCTGCCCCGACCCCGCTCCGCCCCTGCCCCGGGCCCCGCCCCTGCCCCGGGCCCCGCTCCGACCCTGCACCGGGCCCGCTCCGCCCCTGCCCCGGGCCCGCCGCGCCCCTGCCCCGGGCCCCGCCTCTGCCCTGGGCCCCGCTCCGCCCCTGTACCGGGCACCGCCTCTGCACCGGGCCCCGCTCCGCCCCTGCCCCGGGCCCCTCCCCTGCCCCGACCCCGCTCCGCCCCTGCCCCGGGCCCCGCCTCTGCACCGGGCCCCGCTCCGCCGCTTCCCCGCGCCCGCTCCGCCCCTGCCCCGGGCCCGCTCCGCCCCTGCCCCGGGCCCGCTCCGCCCCTGCCCCTGGCCCCGCCCCTGCCCCGGCCCCGCTCCGCCCCTGCCCCGGCTCCGCTCCGCCCCTGCCCCGACCCCGCTCCGCCCCTGCCCATGGCCCCGCCTCTACCCCGAGCTCCGCTCCGCCCATGCCCCGGCCCTGCTCCGCCCCTGCCCCGGGCCCCGCCTCTGCCCCGGGCTCCGCTCCGCCCCTGCCCCGGCCCCGCCCCGCCCCTGCCCCGGGCCCCGCCCCTGCCCCGACCCCGCTCCGCCCCTGCCCCGGGCCCCGCCTCTGCCCCGGCCTCCGCTCCGCCCCTGCCCCGGACCCGCCCCGCCCCTGCCCCGGGCCCCGCCTCTGCACCGGGCCCCGCTCCGCCCCTGCCCCGGACCCGCTCCGCCCCTGCCCCGGGCCCCGCCCCCGCTCCGCCCCTGCCCCGGGCCCCGCCCCTGCCCCGGGCTCCACTCCACCCCTGCCCCGGCCCCGCCCCGCCCCTGCCCCGGGCCCCGCCCCTGCCCCGGGCCCGCTCCGCCCCTGCCCCGGGCCCCGCCCCTGCCCCGACCCCGCTCCGCCCCTGCCCCGGGCTCCGCCTCTGCCCCGGGCTCCGCCTCTGCCCCGGGCCCCGCCCCTGCTCCCACTCTGCCCTTTCTGCAGACCCCGCCTCTGCCTCGGGCCCCGCCCTGGCCGTGCCCTGGGCCCCGCCTCTGCCCCGGGCCCCGCCTCCTCTCCGCCCCTTCTGCAGACCCCGCCCCTGCGCCGGTGGGCCCCGTCCCTGGGCACCGCCTCTGCCCTGGGCATCGGTCTCAAATCCCGCATCGCCCCACCGCAGAAAGCTCCCGGCACCGGCACATCTTTGGCAGCTTTTTACGTTTCAGCATTTTGATATGTTTCCAATAAATTTTGTTTTTAAAAAGTCAACATAAAAAAAAGAAAAATTATTCCCTTGGCTGAGCAGGCAATGCTCGGTGCCGCCCCAGGCAGGGCACGGCCCGGCTCCACCGCTGTGGCACGCACAGCCCTTGGCACATGGCCCCCCCCGGAGATCCTCTCTGCTTGGGCTGCTCAGAATTCGGTCAAGCCGGTGGCTCTCGGGTGCACAGCACCCCCCCCCCTCAGTTCATGAACTGGGTGTACCCCTCTGCCCCGGTGACAATGACGTCCATCCAGATGCGCATGGCCTCGGCCGAGGGTGCCACCATGTAGTAGAGGCGGTCGTGGGTTTTGACGCAGAAGGTGAGCGCGGGGTTGGGGCTCTGGGGAGGAAAGGAGGACAGGGTCAGTGCTCTGGCCCCCTCCGAGCAGCGGTGTGCCCTGCTTCACTCCCCCGCAAAGCTCAGCACAGGGGTCCTGCCGTCAGCACCCCGAGGAGGTGGCACCATTAGGGGCCATAGACCTCTCTGGGAGCATCCCCGGCTCAAGCTGCCACGCTGCCTCCTGCCTGTGCGGCAGAGGGTGATGCGGGGAGATGGCGATGCTGGGGGGTCCCGGCGGACACCAGGGCAGCGCAGTGCCCGGCTCTCACCTTCGCCGCGCTGCGGAGGTGGTCGTAGTAAACCTCTTCGATGGCTTGGAAGTAGATGACACCTTTCAGCTTTGTCTCGTGTTTATCTGCCGGAGAGAAGGAACCAGTGTTGACTGTGGTGCTACGGGCGATGGCACAAGGAGGGAGCAATGGTGTGGGGCATGGGGCAGTGCAGGGACTCACCCACATAGTAGGAGAGGGTGCGCTTCATGCGGTCAAAGACGAACCAGCGCTTCTTCCAAGACTTGATCTTGCCACCCATCTTGACCAGGTAGCCCTTGCACATCTTCTCTGTCAGGATGACGTGGTAGCAGGTGTCCACGCTGTGGCCTGAGGACTCGATGTGCAGCCGCAGGTCGAAATCCTCCTTGCGGATTGGGAGGTACCGCGTCAGGGGACGAGCCTGGAAAAGCAATGCAGCCCTGCAAAGTCCGCTGGCAGCGGCGAGAGCCGTGTCTCCCCGCCGGGACCCCGGGACACTGGTGGGGAGCTGGGTCTGCCTCGCCAGCCAGGCTGGGAGAGGGGACCCCACGCTGGAGGGGGCAGCCCGCCTCACACCTGTGAGAAGTGCTTCTCCCGCAGCTTGACCTCTTTCTCCACCAGCTTCTGCCGCCGCGCCGTCTCGTCCTGCAACCGGCGTTCCAGCTGCTCCCGGCGCCGGCGTTCATCCTCCAGCGCCTGCCGCCGCAGCTCCATCTCCCGCTCCTGCTGGCACGCACAGGCGCTCAGCCCCGGGGATCAGGGACCCACTCCCCAGCCGGCTGTGGTGCCGGTGCCCCTGCTCACCCGGGACTCCATCAGCCGTGACTTCTCCGCGTGTGCCTCCTTCAGCATCTTCTCCATCTCCTCAATCTTCCCCGCCTCCATCCCGCTGGCACTGCAAGACAGCCGCAGCTGCCATCCCAGTGGGAAGGACCTCGAGCCAGCAGCGTGGCCAGCAGATCGGGCTGTCCCTCTGGCCATGGGAGCTGGCCCCGGGGTTACCTGGAGATGTTGTCGGGCGAGCAGGCAGAGTTGTTGCCGGTGGAGATGCTCGTCTCCATGCTGTCTGAGCTCTCCAGGCTGAGGGTGTCGTACGCGTGGTCCAGCTCCTCGGCCCGGGGCCCGATGCCATGGGGACGGTGGTGGTGGAGGATGGAGTGATGCACGAGTGGGGGGAAGGCAGCGGGGAAGGGGGGCTGCCCGTGCAGGGCTTCCCACTGGGACTGAGCCTCGGCGGCCGCTTTCTGCTTCAGCTCTGCCAGCCGCCGCTTCTGCTCCTCAATCACCTGCTGACCTGCGCAACAGGAAGAAGACAACAACGACTAAGCGCGCCGTGCTCAGAGCCGCACCATGGCAAGTGAGGCGACGGTGCAAGCAGGAGAAGATGCTGCAGGTGCTGCTGGAGCCGGGGAGGGATGGCGGGTGCAGAGGTGGGAGCCGCCATCACAACTCCCTGGTGAGCACGGCAAGCAGCATCTGTCTGGGCAGGAGGAGGGGGCCCGGGCAGCCAAGGGGGCACATGTGCCAGGCTGGCAGGAGCAGGCTGGACAAAGCATTAGCAGGTTAGGGATGCACAGGGTTGTCCCTAAGCGGATGCCAAGAGGCACGCGGGCTCCTGGGCTGGTCATGCCCCTCCTATGCATGGCAGAACGTGCCAGCAAAAACAGCCATGCTGCTGCCTCCAGGCTGCTCTAGGCAGTCCAAGCCGCCCCATATCTCTACCTGGTAGATCACCCGGCTGCAAGGGCTCTGCTGGGAGCGGCTCAGCTGGAGACACGCCGTCGGGCAGAGGGGTTGGGAGGGAGAAGGAGGGAGAGAGGGGGGAAAAGCGAGAGACCGTGAGAGAGGCAACGCATCCCGCTGGACCACCGCCGCTGCCGCCCTCGGCCGGGCTCCCTTCTCCATTGCCTGAGTGGCAGCAGAGGAAGCATCTCCCAAAGTCCCACCACCCCGTAGAGCCAGGACATGGAGCTGGAGCTTACCCTTCTGCTGCAGGGCCAGCTGGCGCTTCATCTCGATGTCTTGCAGCGTGGCTGCCAGGTTGCGGGGCAGGCTGCCCACTGGGCTCGGTGGGCCCTGGGCAGGACGGCAGGTGGTCAGCTGTGGGGACGGGGACGGGGGCTGGCACCGGGCACGCAGGAGCCGTGGCCGGGGTGGCCATGGCCGTGTGACACCCAGCTCCCCCCAGCAGCCATACCTTGGGTGAGGGGCTGCGCCCCAGCACGCAGAGGTTGAGCTGTGAGGACGAGGGAGTCACGGTCTTCATCCGAGGGGCAAGGGCACCAGCGTCGCCCTCCGTTTTGGCACGATAGACCTGAGCACAGAGACACAGAGGTGAGAGCGGCACGGGGGGGCTGCAAAAGCCCCCGTGGATGGATGGCTCAGCTGTCGGCGGGGCTGAGCATCCCCTCCCCAGACCCTGCCCCTGTGTCGGTGCCGTCTTGGCAGGGGGTGCAGGCAAGAGGAGACAGCGGCTGCCTGCCCCAGGCGTTCTGCCCACTGTGGGTCTGCTCTGCCCTTGCCCGCTGCAGCAGCTGGGTGCCTGGCAGCACCCAGGGTGTGGAGCCAGCTGGAGCATCTCTGCACTGCCCCGCTCCTGCCGCGGCCGGCAGCCCCGAAGCCTGAGCCCCAGCGGCAGGGAGCCAGGATTACCTGGAGAGGCTTGTGAGAGGAGTGAGCTTTAGCTGGAAGCGGAGGAGGGGAAGAAGGAGGAGAGACAGAGGAGGAGGAGGTCTCAAAGCCAGCCATGACCTCCTGGTACCACTTCTCTAAATCAAGAGCTGGGAGCCACACGGGGCCCCCCAGCAGCTGCTGCTCCATCTGGAGAGAGACGCGGCGTGAGAAATGAGGGAGGGCAAAATGCAGCGAGAGGGACATACGCACAGAGATAGAGAGGTCGGAGTATCCCTGCCTGTGACTGCACTGCCCCTCCAGAACGGGACCTGCAGACCCCTGGGGACCCCGCGCACTCCCTGGCTGAGTCCCGGCAGCTCTGGGACCCCCTTGCTGCTCATGGGGCCGGCGAGACCCAATGCAAGTTTCAGAGGGGCACAGAGACCCCCTGCCCTGCACCGCAGGTTGGGTAGGGCCCAGGCAGGCGGCAGGGCGCCAGGCAGGCAGTGAAGCAGCGGGCAGGGCAGCGAGGGGTGCACAGGCTGGCAAGAGCCCGGGCTGCTGCTCGGCCTCATCCGCAGCTCACCCCTTCCCGTGCATCCCCATCACCTCCCGGGGACAGCGCGGGGGCAGAGGGAGGGAAACAGGGCACAAACCTCTGCAGAGACGGAGGGAGAAGAGAGAGATGGAAGAGGAGGAGGAGCAGCACAGCCTGAGGATGAAGGAGCCGGAGGGGCGCAGCCCAGCGGGGAAGCAGCAGGGGCGTGGAGGCCACCCAGGATGCCCGAGAGCTGCTCAACGGTCACGTACTGGGCAGAGAGAAGCAGATTAAACCAGGAGAAGAGGCTCCAAGCAAGGGCAAGCAGGCACAGGGGAATGAGCAGGTGGCTCCAGCCCCCAAAAGAGGGTGCCACGTCCCCAGGAGGAAGGCCAGCTGGTGCTGCCTGCCGCCCTGGTGCTGGACACCGGGTCAGGTCCCCGCCTGCTCTGCATCCTCCTCGCCTGGGACTGGCAGCCAGGACTGGGTCCAACAGGCAAAAGGCCGCCCTCCCGCCCCGCTGGGCACCCACTCTACTCCCCAGCGCTGCTGCCGCTGCCCCAGAGGGCAAAGCCTGTCTGGAGCAGGCGAGAAGCGCTCCCTGGCAAGACTGGGCAGCTCCAGCCTCTGCTCCCTGCTCAGCTGCAGCTGGACAAGTCCCCCAGCCCAAGAGAGAGGTGGGTTCCGAGCACCAGGGCACACGGGGAGGCCACGTGGTCTGCAGCATCCTCGCTGCCCGGGATGCAGAGGGCAACCCAAGAGAGCAAACCCGAGCATGCTCTGGAGCGGGTACCTCGTCGGCTGCGGGAGGTACAGCAAGCAAGAAAGAGCGCTGAGCGGCAGCAGGGGCAGCAGCAGAAGCTTTAGTGTCCGGGCTGGGGCCGTGCGCATTGCTGCAGAACCTGAAAACGTCAGACAGCCTCATGTACTCCTAGAAATCCACGGCGGAGGAGAAGGAGGAGAGTTAGACCCATGCACTGGCATCATGGCGCTGACTGCAAAGCTGGAGCAAATCTCCCTGCATGCATGTGCCCCACCACCACCTGCCCAGCCCTTCCCTGCCTTGCTGCCCTCCCTGCCTGCGGCTGCCTCAGTGCACAGCACCACGCGGGGAGCGAGGTGCCCAAGCTGGGCTGGGCGTCCCAGCACGCTGCCTCGCTCCTGCCTTAGGTGCAGCTTTGCTGGGTGCAGGCTGGGGACAGAGTACTGCAACCTGCCCTGCCGAGGCCCCAGGCGCCTTCAGCTGTTCCCATCACCCAGATCTTGGGGTCCCCCGGGGTCTCTGGCCACAAGCCCTCCCCAGTGCGACAGCACCAGATGAGGCACCTCGAGCTGCTCCGAGCCAACTTAAATTCCGCTTCCTCACCCTTTCTGAACCAAACATGCTAAAGCCGTGGATTTGCTCTTTTTTGGGGGGAAGCCAGGCTAGCAGGACCCTAAAGGATGCTGTCAGGAGGTGCCCAGACAGTGGGTAAGTGGCGGGCAAGGGGGAAGCGCAGGGATGCCTGTGGCACACGGCGCCACGCCAGGGTTAAAACTGAGGGCGGCAGCGGGAGCCGGGATGCCTGGCGGGCTCAGGAGAGCACTCGAAATCAGGATCTGAGTGTTAATGAGCACAGCCGCTGGAGAGCTAAATGAGAAATGCCCCAGCCGTGCCATCTCAGCGTGCTGCTGTGGGGATGCCCTGCTGCCCGAAGGCGACGTTAGTCCGCAGTAAGGGGTCTGGTGGTGGCTCAGCCAAGGAGGGGGCAAGCGAGCAAGCACGTGCAGTTAGTCCCGTTACCTCTTGTGCCTTGGGGTAGGAGCGGGCGGCAGGAGAAGCTAAGGAGGCAGCTGCTGCTGGCAGGGGGCTCAGGGGCTTAGTTCCCTCCAACAGCTCATAAGGCTCTGAGATATGGAGGGTCTCCTGTTGGAGGGTAAAGATCACGTAGGCAAGGTGGGCACAGGCAGCAAGGTGGCAGCAGGAGGAGCCCCATTGTGGGCAGGCGCAAGGGGGCTCTGCCATCCTGCCCCTCTCTGCAGCAGCGGGTCAGGTGGTACCGCGGTCCCTGAGGGCATCGTGGCTCTGGCTCCCCATTCAGAGCCACGAGCAGGGCAACAGGGTGACCCACTAACACCTAAAAGCCTTTGGACATGATTGGAAGGGGTCCCCCGTACTGGCACCAAGACAGCCCCACGCTTGCTTCTCTGGCAAGGACGGGACCCCAGGCAGTGCCTGCCCCGGGTGCTCCGCAGCCACGCTGAGCCCTTCCCTCATGGGTACTCGCAGCCCTCACCAAGCTGCCTGTTAAAAGCCTGGACTGCTGCGGGGCTCCTGCAGCACCCGAGCAGCCTGGCAGGTGAGATGCTGCTGCTTCCAAGCCTGGCTCTGTTGCGTTTCCCTCCCTCCCAACCTGGCAATGCTCTCTACAGCCCACGGAGAGGCTCTGAGCAGCCGGGAGCACCCGACTCCAACCAGAAGGTGCTTGGGAGCACAGGAGCCGCTGCAGAGCAGAGCTTGTGGTGCACCAGGCTTGTCCCTGCTGGAGACAGCGGCTCGGGGCGGCAGGAGAGCAGCCCTAGGGACCATACCCCCCTCTCCCCACTTACCTCTCTGAGAGCTGAGGACATTTTGGGGAAGCTCCTGCCGCCTGTGACGAGCTGGTATCGCCTCTCCAGAGACACGAGCTTCTCCTTCTCCTGAGCGCGGGGTGACAGCGAGAGCAGAAGCAGCTGGTGGTTACTGGCACCCCGTGACCAGTCCCCCCCAAACTCACTCCAACTGTCAGCACCTCGGCAAGAGCCAGCACAATCTTGTCCCCTGCCTCAGGCACCCCCAGGGTTGGGGAGCGCATGTCGACCCCCCGACCCCTGCATTACCTTCTGTAGGAGCTGCAGGATGCCGTTCCTCTCCCTGGCCAGGCGCTCGGCCTCCTGGGCACTCTGCAGCCGGATCTGGGCAGCCTGGGCGTCCAGGGCAGCCACCCGCTCCTGGGGAGCAGGCAGCGGGGATGAGCTGGCCGCCAGCGAGCCGTGGGGCTCAGCTGGACCTGCAGGGCGCAGCCCGGCCGTGCCGGACCCGGTGCCCCCCTCTCCCCTACCTTCCTGCGGGCGATGCTGCGGTGGCACTCGGCCCGGCTCTGCAGGAGCTGCTGGCCCCGCGCCTCGCGCTCCTCCTCGAGGCGGCTCTCCCGCTCCAGCTGCTGGAACTCCAGGTCCTCAAACAGCTTGGCCTCCATCTCCAGCGCCTCCGCCTCCTTCGGACACACAAGGGCACAGCGGATCACTCCCTCTGGATGGGCACCTCTGCATCCCGCAGGCAGGTCTCCCACAGTGAAACCTCCTGCCGTGCCCCTACGTCCTGATGGTCCTGGCCGGGAACGGGAACCCATGGCAAAGCTTGTCCACGGTGCCCTGTGTGGACAGGCAGGCAGCTTTCCCTCCTGCTCGGCACCAGCAATGTGGGAGACACCGGCAACCTCTGCCCCGCTGGAGAAGGCGATGGAGGTACCGGGCACTGGCCAGGTCAGAGCCGTCACCCCCATGAGATGAGGAGCTTGCCACAGCCGGGGGCTTCACCCAGCCCTCGGAGACTAGCTGCCCATGTTGAACCGCATCCAGGCCGGTGTCGTACACCATGTACACCATGCACTGATGTAACCACCAACACGCGGCCCTGCATCACCAAGCTGACAGGCGGAAGAGCCCCCACGGACGAGCACCGTGCCAGACAAACGCCTGCGCGTCCTCCCAGCCTTCAAGCACCGACAGCACACGGTAGCACTCAGCTCAGGGTCTGCCGGTGCCGCCCCAGCAGCAATTGCACCGCACTCCCCGTGGGGATGCGTTTCACCCTGCTCTGGGAGCAGGGCAGCCGTTGCTATTGTGGCATGGCACAGCACCACCAACATGGTGGCTACCAAGGGCTCCCGTGCACCGGGACCTGCCTGCCACACGCCGGGACCCGCATCCAACATTGGGGTGCCTGCCCCAAGCAGGCTGCAGCGAGGCGCGTTTATCTGCACAGTGAGGGCCAGGCGGGCGCCAGCCACGGGCTGAGGAAGGTCAGCCACTACCGGAAAATACCAGATAATGGGAAAAAATGCTGCAGACCGGCGGTAATGTAAACCGACAGCACAGTGTAAAGAAACGCTCGCGGGAAATAGCTGGAACCGGATACAGGAGGACCCGGCGGCCCCTGAGGCTCCCCAGCCTGCCCTCCTCTGCAGGGCAGGATCCATGCTCCTGCCCTGCCCGGTCCAGAGGAGCACGGTGGCTCCGCGGCGGGGGGCAGCCCCGTGCTCTGCCGAGCCAGCACTGCACCCCGGGCCCGGGCGAGCGGCAAGCTTACCAGGACAGCGGTGCCCGGTGCCAGCCGCCTCCAGCCCGGGTGCGATGCTCCCAGTGCGGCCCCGGCTGGTGGGGAAGAGCTGGCCTAAGCTGGAGCGGAGGGAGATGGGCCATGGTCCAGGAGGGGTGGGGGGGAGACACTGACCCTTCGCATCTGCTCCCGCAACTGCTCCCGCATTGACTCGGGGCACTTATCAAGGTGGCTCTTCGACTCATGGTAAAGCGCCCGGAGTTGCTCTAGCTCCTTCCTTTCAGCATCAACCTTTGCCCTTTCCTGAATCAGGGGAGAACGAGACAGAACAAAAAAAAAAAAGAAAAGGAAAAGAAAAGGGGGGGGGGGGGGGGGAAGAGAAAACACACCTCAAATCCACGCCATGCAGAAGCTGCAGAGTTAGAGAGGGGCTCAGCTGGAAAAAGAGGGGGCTCGCGGAGAGGAGCATCATGGCATCTACAGAGGGGTCGAGAGAGCAACAGCCATGGGGACCCAGGCTGGGTGGTGTTAGAGGGGTTACGGCCAGCCCTCGACCTCAGCCTTGCGTTTCCATGCCGAAAGCCCACTTACGGGCAGCGAAAAGATTGATGCTCACAGCACGGATAAAGTCATCCCGATCCTGCAAGCAGCTGCACCATGCGCGCTTTCTGAACAACTGCTAACTAGCTTTGTTAATTGATGCTCACCATCGGGGACGCTGCCAATTAAGCACAGCAGGTCCTGTACGCAGGCTGAGGAACCACGGACCACCCCTCTCCATCAGAATGAGAGGGCTGCCTGCGGGATGGCAGTGAAAACGGGAGACTGAGGTCCAACCCTGCTGCCGCAGCTGCTCAGGGTGCGCTGAGTTACTGTCGGGAGCAGACACTTGCTCCTGGCCCCAGGAGGAGGGGGAAGCGTCCCCAACCCTCCCTCCCACAGCCGCAGGAGCAGCACAACGGAGGCCAGCGACATGGGGCTGGTGTAGGGGATCGCCTCCCGCAGCTCTGGCAGCCCCAGACAGGGGCTAGGCGTTGGGAAACACACGCTGCAAGAAACCCCGCTCCATGCTGCGGCAGCGCAGAGACGCGGGGATCCATGCAAAGGGACACGGGGGGACACGCCGGGGGGAGACAGGGCTGGCACAGATGGGCGCCCCAGGACAGGGGCTGCAGCGTTCCCAGGGGGCTCCCAGGCATGCAGAGATGTCAGAGGTGACGGCAGACTTCAGAGCAGGCACCGTTAGTGCAATTAGTGCAGGCTAGTTAGGAAAGCGGGTGGTTAGGTCAGCAGAGAGGTTGGGAGGGGGATTTCCCTGTGTTCCTCTCCTGGCTCTGCACGAGGCTGCCCCTGGCTAGAGAAGATGCCTGCAAAGGGCTGGAAGACCAAAACCAGAACAAAAACCCCAAACGCCGTCGGGGCACGGCTGGAAGGCGCAGATGGCACGGGCCTGGCCACAGGCAACCAAACAGCCTGGGCACCTCTAGCCACGGGGCTGGCCAGACCCCCAGGGATGCTGGCGCTGCATCATGGTGGCACAGAGCCACCGGCGGGACCTGGGCATAGGCTGCATGGGGATGCTGGCCAGAGGCAGCCAGGAGTCAGGTCCTGGCAGCTCTCCCGCCGTGGAGCATCTCACCCAGGGCCATGCCACGCTGCCCGCAAGGCTGCGGAATGGCCGGCAACCAGCAGCCAGGACAAGCGTGCCACGCACGCAGCAGCACGGTGCCTTCGGGCATGGCTGGCAGATCACGGCAGCAACTGCACCAAAGACAACTCCAGGGGAAGGGGGCCAGGATCCCCCTCCTCAGCCACCGAGCCGAGTGAAACACCCACAGCGATTTCCCAGCCACCTCCAGCAAGCTGAATGCTACAGTGGTGGCCGCCATCACGCGTGAAGACGCCCCGACAGGCAGCAGACCCGGGGGGACTTGCTGCAAGACACAGCCCCCCCAGCAAGGGCAGGGAGCGCCAAGGCCCCCACCCCGGGGTCAGTGCTGCCCGCTGCAGGCAGCAGCCGTCTGGGAAAGCCCTGCAGCACAGAGCCTCCCCGCAAGACCCCGCCGGTGCAACGGACGGCGGCCAAAACGCATCCCAAAGCATCAGCCCTGCCCTCCTCCAGCAGGGCTGTAGGACCAGTCCCAGGCAGACAGACAGACAGACCAACCCCCCCCACAACGCGAACCCAGAGGGGATGCTCCTCGATGCCTCTGCAGAGCTCGGGGACAGGAGAATGTGTCCCCAGGAGAACGCCGCAGCACAGGGCACTGCGGCACCAGCTGCAAGCACTGGGGTGGGCATGGCACAGCCCACAGTGGGGGATCCCTGCCCCGGGACTCACCTTGTCCCGCTCCTTCCGGATGCTGGCGTCCAGGCTGGAGAGCTTCTCCTGCAGCTGCTGCACCGCCTCCTGCTCCTGCCGCAGCCGCGCCGCCTCCGACTCCCGCTCGCCCTGCAGCAGCGCCCGCTCCATCTCCGCCTGGACAGGCACGGCTGTGTCAGGGTGGCTGCCCCGCCTGGATCCGGCTCATGCCCACAGGATCGGGCGCTGGCTGGTGAGGGCAGCGAGCCACGGGGGACCCAGCGGGGCACCCCGTCCCCTCACCTCTCGCGATGTCTCCTGCAGCTGCTGCTCCAGCTCCTTGACGTGGCCCTTCAGCTGGTCCAGGCGGCCAAGCACACTGGCGCGCTCCTCCTCCAGCCGCTGTGCCTCCTTGGCCCGGGGGCCTGCCAGCTCCTCGTGCTGCAGAGAGGGCAGGTTGGCATGGCACAGCACGGCACAGCACGGCATGGCACGGCACGGCATGGCCATCCCCTCACCTCATGGTGGGTGCTCTCAGTGCTGCTGCACTCCTCCTTCAGGTTCTCCTCATCCGACCTCTCCAGGCTCTCCCTCTGTTGCAGCTCCTTGGAGGCATGGCCCAGAGTCATGGCACCCCTGGGCACCCGCTGGCCAGCATCCGCATCACCAGCCAGGAGCCGGTGCACGTCGGCCGGCTCAGTGCCATCCGTTTTGGTGTACTCGGCACAGAGGTTCAGGATGGTCTCCAGGCGCTGCCGCTCCTGCCGGGAAGAATGGTCAGCGCAGCACCCACCCCAGCACGCACTGCCGCCAGAGCCCGCAGGACCCCATGCTGATGGCAAGCACTGGGATGCGGGCCTGCTCCTTGCCCTGCCGGCACGCTGGGACGGGCTGGGGACATTGCAAAGCCCGACGCAGCCTGCCCCGACCCCACGCCAGAGCCAGGCACGCGACGTGCCGGGAGCTGGAGACAGACTAATTTCAGGCAGCAGTGCCGGCCGCCAAGCACCTCTGCTATTTCCAGACAGTGACTCAGGCCGCCCGCGCCGGGCGTGAGTCAGGGCTGAGCAAACAGGGCTCCGGCAGCACGGCCCCCAGGACCGGCAGATGCATGGGGCAAACCCCACCCAGGCAGCTGCTGGCTCTATAAAAACTCCGTCCACCCTAAATATAGACACAGTGCCCACAAAGCCACAGCACCGTCGCTGGCAGACGTGGCCCTGGCGGGGCTGGACGAGACGTGGACGGTTTTGCAAAGCTGGGGGCACCACAATTTCAGCCGGCAGCCCTGCAGAGCCGTGCCGACCCCATGGGTTTCCCCGGGCTGCTGCAAGCCAGGGGCTTTGTGCTCCCAGAGAGCTGCCATGCACCGACAGCTGCTCCTGGCCGTAATCCCCCCCAGATAAGCCGGCAGCCTGGCAGCTGCAGCAAATCCCCGAGAGCCAAGGGCTGGGTTTTAAAGCAGCAAAATCTGAAAGGCGTTTGCAAAGAGGGTGTCCCATGCTCAAACATGGGCCCACGCCCCCCCCCCCCTCTCCCCAGCCCCAGGTCTCACCAGGCGCTCCATCTCCTGCTCCCGCACCCGCTCCTGCCGCTGCCGCCGGTGGTACTCCAGCAGCTCGTCCTCGTTGTCGCTGATCTCGGTGATGCTGTTCTTGCGCTCCCGCGGTCCTGTCGGTGGCCGCGGGTCCCCCGAGGTCTTTCTGGGGGCACGGGGGCTCTGCCGGGGCGAGGGCATGGCTGGGGAGCCCAGCCCGTATGCTGGGCTTAGGCAGGTGCTGAAGCTGGGGCGGCGCGGGGCAGTCTCTGCCAGCAGCGGGGGCGAGGGGCTCCCAGCGCCCCTTGGCTCCTCTGGGCCCTTGCGCCTGGCACGGGGGCTGCCGGGCACCTCCCTGCCCAGCCGGGGCTGCGGGGAGGAGGCGTCGGGGGCTGCCCGGGGGCTGGCGGCCCGGCGCGACAAGGAGGGGCTCAGGGGGGGCAGCTCCCGCATGCTCTCCATGTTCCTCCGGGCTGCCCGCGGGCTCTCAGGGGGCTGCAGCCGGGCCTCCAGGACTGCCCTGCCAGCCGGCTGCCGGCTGGGGGCCGGGGGGTCCCGTGGTTCCCGGAAGGGGCTGGGGGGCCGCTCCTGCAAGGCTGCCCGTGGCCGCGGCGCTGCCCTGGGGGTCAGCCGGGGACTGCCTGCCCGGTGGTCCTCGAGCCTCTCAGCCGGCCAAGGCTCGCCGGGACACCCACTGGGTGGGGGAGGCGGGCACTGGGTGGGTGGCTGCAATGCGTGGTTGTAGCTGGAGGAGCGGAGCGGGACAAGGGGGGGCACGGCTGGACCCTGCTCCTGGCTGCTGGGCGAGGGGCTAGTGTAGCCGCCGCTGCTGGCTGGGGAGGAGAGGGGGGAGAAGGGGGGGGAGGTGTTCTCGTAGCTGGAGCCCCCCGAGGTGGCCCCGGGGCTGGGTGGGGGGGACAGGAGGCAACGCCCACCCCCGTTCACCACTGGGGAGAGGGGGGACCGGCCATGGGCAGGTGGCTTCTTGCCGCCGGGGGACGCTGGCTCCTCCAGCACCAGCGAGTCCATGATGTCCTGCAGGTCCTTCTCGATGGAGCTGACGAGGGAGCTATGGCTGGGACACCCGCGCTCAGCCGGCTGGCGGCCACCGTTCACCAGGGCCTCAGGCTCTGCGGGGAGACACAGGAGCAGGCGTCAGCGTGGCGGGTGCCCCCCACAGCCCCTACCCAGGCTGGGGTCCCACGGAACAGCCCTGCATCACCCTTCCACCAGCCCTGCAGAGCCAGCGCCGGGTCGCAGCTCCTCTCCTCCTCACCCTGAGCTGCCTGTGTGCCGCTGCCACCGTTTCCCATGCCGGCTGGGGAGCCAGGCCAGGGAGGAGGCCGGCATCCTGCTGGCCCCCATCACCAGGGAGACAGAAACCCGATAGCGCAGCCCAGCCGCCTGCTCCCGACATCCCTGGGCTGCCAGCAGCTCCCAGCCCCACTCCCTGGGGAGCAGCTGCCCACAGCAGCCACCGGCACCCACCACTCATCCCCAGCACGTCCCCGCCGCTGCCCCCGGGGGCAGAGATGCAACAGCCAAAAGCCACCGAGCGCAGACCTGCGGCGCGTCCGGACCCACCGCCACGTCGCCCGCAGCCTCCCCGCGCCCCTGGCTGGGGTGCCCCCTGCCCGGGCTGCCCCATCCACCCGGCGCAGCACCGATGTGCCTGTCACTCAGGGGACGAGCTAATAGTGGCAGGCGCAGAGCCTGGCCAGGACGGCGTGCCAGCCAGGCTGCGTCACCCCCTGGCACCCAGCGGCTCCCCCGTGGCAGCCGGCAGCGCCTCCGCGCCCAGAGAGATGTGGAGCAGCCTGCCCGTGTGATCTCGTCTGGTCCCGTGGGGCAGAGAGGGACCACATGGGGACCACGCGGGCAGCAGCCGCGGGATGCTCCACAGTTGCAGGATGCTCTGCGGCCACGACACCTCCCCACGTCCCTCCTCTCGTTCCCCAGCTGCGGGGAGCGCTGCCTTCCCGGCACACACGTGGCATGAGGAGGCTGCCAAGCTCCTCTCCCCGTGCCAGGGCGTGCCGGTCGGGGCAGGGAGAAGGGCTGCCCGCCCACAGGCTGCTGCCGCGGGTTCGGACATCCCCGGGAGCCGGGCACGGCGCCGGACCTGGGCGCAAGCGCTTGTCCCATCAGCCCCGCAGACAGGCAGACACAGCAAGATAAGCAGCTGGCGAGATGGAGGACTGCAGCCGGGGAAACGGCCTTCGCAGCCTCCGCATGACCACCCCAGCACGTAAACACCAGTTCCAAGGCAGCCGGGGGGGAGTCCCGCACACCCTGCATCCCCGGCATGGGCTGACGAGTGATGGCTCTGCCACAGCCAGGCTGCGCAGAGGCGGGAGCCATGCCTCACTGCCCTCACAGTTACCCTCTTCCAAGGTGATATTAATCATTAACTAACACCAGCACAGCTGCCGTGCCGAGTCAACGGCCGGCACATCCGTGGCTGGGCACGAGCCCCGCTCCCTAGTGCGGCAGCCCAGGCAGGATGGGGCTGGGAGAGCATTGTGTGCCGGGAAGGCTGGCGGCGCAGGACAGGGAGTGCCCCGGCGTCCGCACCGCCCTGTCTGGGATGAGGTGGGGTCACCTACTTGCTGACAGTCCGTAGAGAGCCGCTGGGCTCCTGCCCCCCGCTGGGATCATGCTCTTCATCCACTTGGCCTCGGCAGGGTGGTTGAAGCGGAGGAAGGTGGCCTGGCCCAAGCAGATGGTGCACCCTGGGGAGAGAAGGGAGAGGGCTCAGCCACCGGCCGGCCGGCCACACCAGAGCGGTGCCGGAGAGAGGCGAGGCAGGAGCTGGCGCAGGCAGGCAGCCAGGCGCTGCCTGGCCCTACGACGCGTCCCCAGGAGGGGAGCAGGCTCCTGCCGTCAGCAGAGGCTTAGGGGGAGGCTGAAATCCAGGTCACTCCCCGGCAGCTGTAGGCAGCGCGTCGCAGGCGCAGGCACAGCTGGGGTCCCCGGCGGGGGCTGCACTGCCGCGGGGGAGCTGGCGGCACTCCAGGGCCTGCGCGGCTGCCAGCTGCAGACAAGACAGCTCCTGTCCCCGGCCGCAAAGCGCCTCTTCTTGGCCCAAAGCGGCAGCCCTCTCGGGGGAAGGCTGCCGAGCGACCGCCGGGGAGGAAGGCGGCTTGGGAAGGGGAGCAGGGCCGCATGCTGCCTGCTCCCCTGCTGCCTGCTCCCCCACTGCCCGCGGTGCCGGGGAGCCGCACGCCGGCAGTGGGGAGCGGCGGGCGGCTGGAAGGCTCCGTGCTGCAGACACACCCCGCTTTGAAGCGCCTGCCAGGGCCCCGGGGAGAGGCTCGCTCTGCACTGACAGCCGCAGCCGAAAATCCCTCGCCGGAGGGGATGCGTTTTTTGGAGCAGCCGGCAGCCCAGGCTCACGGCAAGGCTAATGAGAGGCCGTACAGATGAACGCCATTGCCGCCGTGGGGGCCTGGCTTCCTTGTCCAAGCGCCGGGGAGGGAAGGAGTCGTGCTCCCTGGCAGGAGCTGCCGCAGCACCCCAGCTCAGCGAGAGCATCCTGCCTGCCAGGCAGCGATGCCTGCGCCCGGCCCCGCAATGGCTCCTCCAGCCCAGCCGCCCCCCTGGCTAGGGGCATCACCGACCTGTGCCTTCCCTGCGTGCCGGGCCCCGGCGGAGCCGTTTATCACCCCGGCAATGCGAGGTACTCCCAGCCCACGCCCCGAGCATCGGCCTCGCAGCCCCATGGCTCGTCCCGCTGTGGCCGGGCACAGACGCTGACCCTGCCCTGCGGCATCCCTGCCTGCGGCCACCCAGGCAGGAGAACCGGGGTCTCGGCTGATCCCTGCCTGCACCCCCCGGCAGACCACGGCTCTCGCCACCCACCGTGGGAACGGCGGGACACGGCAGGACCCCGCGGTCCGTCGCGCCCCTTCTCCGGCGGCCACGTGGCTCCCATTGTCCCCCAAGGGGACGCCCGCGGCGGCGCCCACGCGGGTGGGGTCCCCCCTCCCCGGGGAGAGGCAGGGGAAGGCGCAGGGGGGCTGCAGCGCAGCCGCTCGGGGGGGGCGGGGGGGAAAGGGGCTTTGCAACCCGCGGAGGGACGAGAGCGCTCCCCCCCACCTGCCCCCGGCGCGGACACGCGTGGCCCCCCCCCCGCGCCGCGCCGCACTCACCGCGCCGCCGCCGCCGCCGCCCGGGCAGCGCCGCGCACCGCCCCCGGGGAGGGGCGGCGGGCGGGCGGGGACGGCGGGGGCCGGGCTTCACTCTGCCCCGCCGCCCGGGCGGAGGGTCCTCCCCGGGAACCGGGGCAGGGACGGAAAACGTGACACGGGCCGTGCGGGGAGAGGGGACGCCGTGGGGAGGGACCCACGGCTCTGCCCACGCTCCTCCGGGAGCGGCCGGCGCGAGGCGGGGGGGGGACACACAGCAGGGTCCAAGCCCCTCCGGCCACGCAAGCACAGCGGCGGGTCCCCGGCAGCGATGCCCCGGGACAGCCGAGTTGTTTTCTTCCTTCATCTCCCCTTCCCAAACCTGGCTCAGCATCTCTGCTGTTGTCTGGGAAGCGGGTGCGACGGCGGGGACCAAACCCTGCCTGGCACCGCCCAGCCGGAGTTGCTTTCTCCCTCCCAATCTCACACGCAGCACAGCCCCGGGACGTGCGGCAAAGCCAATTCCCAAACGGTGCCAGCATCCAGCACATCCCCACCCCAGGGCAAAGAGGCAGGAGCATCACAGCTAGGATGCGCAATTGCAGGATGAATCCATAAACACCCCGATACCCGATGGCACAAGTTCGCCTGCGAACATCGGGTCCTGCTCCGGATGTTCGACCACCCCTACCTTGGGTGAGGCGTGTGGGCCGCCGGAGCGGCACGCCGTCGATGGCGCAGGCATTGCCGCAGGGGTGCAGGGTGAGCGTCCCCCGCACGTTCTCGATGTAGCAGTGCTGAGGCGCCAGCCCGGGGCCCTGCAGGACGATGTCCCTTGCGGCCGTGCCGATGGTGGTCCTCCCTGCCGGCAGAGAGGGCGGCTCAGCGTCCCTGCTGCCGGCGTGCCCGCGGGGACCCCTGGGCAGCCGGCACTCACCTTCCTCCAGGGGCAGGAGCGTGACAGCGGTGCTGAGCCGGCCGCTGCCCAGGCTCACCAAGTGCGGCTTCTCCGTTTGCACCTTCAGCCCCTTGCCCGTGTCGATCAGGTCCAGGGGGCTGTTCTGCAGGAGGAGAGGGGAGGGATGCTCACAGCTCCCGCGGCTGCAGCCCACTCCCCTGCGCTGCCCACCTGGCTCGGGCTGCTCGGAAACAGCTGCGCACGCAGGCAGGGAGCGATGCCCAGGCACAGCCGTGCACAGGCAGGACAGTCCGGCAGCAGGACGCAGGAGCTGAGGGCTCCTTCCTGCCCATGCTGCCCGCCCGGGGGAGCAGAGATGAGCCTTTGTGGGAGCAGGAGAAGATCCCCGGGGCTTGAGCTGCATCTAAGAGGATCTGAGCTGCCAGCCACTTAGCTCAATTGGCTTTGCCACCGATCCCATAATAGGATTGGGGCGAGGAGAGGCCAGAGGGCAGTGCCGGCTACCTGTGGCAGGGCTGGCTGCGGAGGAGAAGGGCTCCAGGGTGGATCCCCGTGCTCCCACAGGGCAGAGGTGCCACAGCCCCACGCGCTCACCTGGATGATGGTCTGGACTCTGCGGGTCGGGCTGGCGGGGATCCTGCCGGGTGCCTCCATGGTGCCCGCTTGGAGACGCCGGGTGCTCTCAGGCACAGGCTGCTGCCAAGAGAAACAGAGGACATCAGCACAGGTGACCGCGCTGGGCACGGCTCTGCCGTATTCCTCCCACACATCCCTGCCGGCAGCCCACACATCTGGCAGCCTGAGCACGAGCCTCGCAAACCCTACCCTACCCCAAACCGGCGTTTGCCAGCAAGGCAATTCCCCTCCTGAGCTCCGGTCTCCAGCCCCGCAGCAGCTGCCTGAGGCCAGCGAGCATCCCCGCCTGGCGAGGCACATGCCCCCATCTGCCCAGGGATACCCACACACGCGCCAAGCAGGACAGCACGGGACACGGCGCCGGAAGGAGCCGGCACGCTGGCTCAGCTTTGGGGAGGTGGTGCAGGAAACACATGCCCTAAACACTGAGAATGATGGGCAGCCAGACCCCGATGGCCACTGGTGGACAAGGACATGCAAGTACAGCATCCAGCTGTCCCCAGCAACATCTGCCTGCCCATGCGCGGCCTGCCCCAGCACACCCACACATGCCATGAGTGCCCGTCCCCGGCACCTGGGCACACACCTTTGCTCCTGCACAGCCGGGCAGCAGCAACACTTTGGGGTGCACAAGCCCAGCTGAGCGTGCCACGTCCCTGCCTGTGCCCCATGCGCCCACACCAGGCTGGCAGGGCTGCTGCCCACGGGATCAGCCACCCACTGCCATTTTCCGTGCCGGCAGGAGGCAGCTCGGGGAGGAACAATTTCCGTCACCCGGCGCCCACGCCACTGTCACAGCCTGGGATGCTCCGGGGTTACTAAATTTACCGTCTGCTGCTCCTCATGTCCCTCCCTTCCGCCTGGGCCTGGCCGAACACAGCTTAACCCTTCCTGGGCAGGCTGGGGCAGTCAGACTGGGGAGCGCTCCCACCCCTGTTAGGGACCCCGGTTCTGGGGCAGCCGGGGGCACTGGGAGGAGCCCCTGGCTCAGCTCCCTGCAGCATCACCTGCAGTCCTGCCAGCCCTGGCGTCCGGCAGGGCAAGGGACCCCCCCACGTTGTCCCCCCCCCCCCGGCTCGGCCAGCGCCGGGCTCGCCTGCGGGGGCGAGCGGGCGGCTATTACACACTGTGGAAAAAATGAAACACTGGAAAACACCAGGCGTGGAATCCAGGGCTGGGACGGAGCCCGGGCAGCTCTGCGCGACATCAGGACCGGCCGCCCCACAGCGAGGGCTCCGTGGGGACTGCGGCTGCCCCGAACGGATTAGGGACAGCTTGGCTGGGGCAGGGGGAAGAAGAGATGCGGTACCCCAGGAGCAGCTCCCTGGTGCCCGCCGGCTGCTGAGGTGGGACCCCCCCCACTTTCCCTTACCTGCCAGCTGGTGCTGGCCCGGGTGCTGAGCAGGACCGTTTGCGGCAGCATGCCCATGTCCCCCGGGTGCAGGGGGGCCGCACTTCCCAGCATCGGGAAACCCCACAGCCCGGCCGAACCTCTGCCCCTCGCCTGCACCCAGGCCCCGCTGCCACAATGTCCGGGAAGGAGGAAAAGCCAGGAGGGGCCGGGCTGCTGCATAGGAAGGGAGCGGGGCCACAGTGGGATCCTGTGCCTGCATTAACCCCTTCCCAGCATGGCTGTGCCAGTGGGGCCGGTGAACATCATGGGAATCCCCCAGCCCCGCCGCCCGGGGGATCTGTCCCCGCTCCTGCCTTTCTCCTGCTGCCCAAACTTGCTCCACCTAGCACACCCCGCTCCACAGGCAGCCCTGCCTGCCCATGAGCTGGAGGGTGACCCTGGCATCTGGCTGCTCCCCGACACCCACCCTGCCCACTGACAGTCCCTGGTCCCCCGGCATTGCCCTCCGCCCCAGCAGAGCCCCTTACCTGGCTCCTCACCGCACAGGAGACTCCTGCTATCCCCCCAGCCCGTCCCTTGGGGGGTGCAGCCCCTCTCCAGCCGGCTCTGCCGGAGGAATGTGGGGCGGGAGCGCGGCCGCCCCGGCCGGCGCCCCACCACTGGAGCGGACAAGGCAGCCTTTCTTCTCCCGCCACCGCCTGCAGAACGCGCCGCTTGTTCCCGCCGTGGGAAGCGGCGAAGGCAGCAAATGCCAAGGGGTCGGGCTCGGTTACCGCCAAACAGCCCACGGCCCCCGTGCCCCCCGCGCACAGGGCTGCCCGCTCGTCCCCGGCCTCCTGGAGGACAAAAGCCCCTTTCTTCTCCCGACGCAGGCAGAGGCCTCACCTGGGAGGACGCCCAGCCCCGCCGCCACGGGGCCCCTGCCGACGCCGGGCGGGCTGCACGCGGACACACTGCCCCACCGCCACCATACTCCCGGGAGCCCCTGCACCCCACTGCCCGCAGGCTGTGACCTGCCTGCCTGCCCCGAGCCCACGCGGGCAGGGGCGCTCGGGGGGTCTGCTCCTGTCCAACCCACTGCTGCCCACCGAGACCCAACCTGGGCACGGCACAGCCTGCCTCGCACCCCATCAAGTGTGGTCAGGTGCCAGCAGCCAGCTGGCAGACCCCGGAGCTGCACCACGTGCCGCTGGCCAGGGCACAGCCAGGGCATGGGCAGCCAACCCATGCTCGCTAAGGGCTGTGCCGATGCACCGGAGCGCAGCCTGGCACCCTGCCATGAGCAGGGTGCCCAAAGGTGCCCCAGCTGCCCCCCGCCCGGGATGCAGCATGCAAGGGGCAGGCTCACGGCATCCCACGGCATGGCCTTTCCTCCCCACCCGCAGCCGAGTGAGTCACAGGAGGAAGCCGGAGCGGCCGAGCTAACGGGTGCACACCACACAGCATCGCAGCCTCCGTCCAACTTGGCTGCCTGCTCACTCCCCATCTGCTAACGCGCTTAGGGTGCGCTTACCCCTTCCCACACCCTCTGCCCCAGTAAACAACCGGCCCTTCCGCCAGCAGCTGGGAAGGGGGAGCCCGTCTCCAGCACAAAGACTGAGGGGAGTGAGGAGCCTGCTCCTGGCCACTGCCTCCGAGCCGGGGGCTGCCCCACGCCGAGCAGGGGAGACCCAGCCGGCCCCATCCCACCCGGGCGAGGGGCGGCGGGGGCTGCTTCGCGGTTGCTGGGGCGACGCAACGCTCCTGGCAATAACATCACCGTAAATCAGCTGCCAGACAGCTCCGGCGGGAGCCGAGGAATCCCGGCCGCACCCGCTGATCTCAGCGCTCCCGGGAAGCACTCCTGCACCGCTGTGGCGCGGCACAGCTGCACTCCGGCCGAGGCCCCGCCGGCATCGTGCCCCGGGCTCTCTGCGGACTGGGGTATGCCTGCTGCGTGCTTGGGCCAGGGAGGGTGCGCATCCCTGCTTTCCTGCACCCGACGTTCCCCGAGGTGAGCCAGCTCCAAGAGCCGGTGATGCCATGCATGGTCCCAACTGCTGCCAGAGCTCAAGCACCGAGCCCAGCATCAGCATGTGCCTCCGGCCACCAGAGCATGGACGGGGAAACCACCACCGCTGAGCTCCAGGACCCCTCGTAAGGTTGCACGATTGAGACTCGTTCCTCAAAGCCCTCTCATAGCAAATGATGGCTTCTCATCTGCAGGCCAGACGCTCGGTTCGGCTCAGGGGGAGCATCTGCGCTAATAACAGCTCAGGGACCGCGGCACGGGATGGGTTTCATGGGTCTCGGATCTGGTCCCTGGCACGAACCCATCACCCAGCCCTGCATTTGCTGGGAGAGGGGCAGGGGTGAACCTCGCCTCCCTGAAATGGGCATCGCTCTCTCCGTTCCGGTGTCTGGCCATCAGCAAGTGCCGCCTTGTCACGCAAACCTGCGGTTCCATCACCCTGCATGGCACCCTGCCCGTTGCAGCCCCGCGCACACCAACATATGGCATCGTGCGGCAACCCCAAACGTACGAGGAATTGCTGAAAAAACAGCTGGGCAGCACTGCCCTGCTGCTGCCTGGTCTCTGTGCTGCCTGCGGCGCTCGGCCCGGGGATGTGCCCTGCTGCAGCCCCTGCCTGGTGCCCAGGGAGGGCCGGGGGCTTGCAGAGCAGCCGGAGGGGTGGGAGAGCGGGCAGCCCTTCTGCACAGCAGCTGGATACCTTCTGGGGCTGCCAAATTCCTCGGGCTTTCTGGCAGCGGCCAAAGGGGCCGTGGCGAGAGCGTGTCAGGAAGCTGGAGTAAACAAGGTCCCGCCGCGGAGCGGGGTCCGGCCAGGCCAGCGCCGTTCCCAGGCTCCCCGAGAGGCATCGGGGACGGCAGGGGCAGCCTCGGGCCAAGCACCGTCTCCCCCTGCAACCGCCCACGAGCCGCAGCAGGATTTGGGGATGGGAGGGCCTTCCACGCGGGGCCGGCTGCTCTCAGGGCTCCCACGCCAACAAACTCGCCACCGACGTGGGCCACCGGATCTGGCTCCAGCTCCCGGCCCACCCACGCCCTCCCAAACTGTCGTGCGATGATGGGTTTTACGGCTGAAGGGGTTTTCCTGCTCTCCCGCCTGCAGGCTCCTTCCCCGCGCCCCTCCTTGGGAGCCCCCCAGGCAGGCGGGCGGGGACCCCCACCGCGTCCCACGCCTGGCCCCGACACGGGCCGAGGCAGCGGAGCCCCTTCCCCTCACCCCTGCCGTATCCCGCTGCCCCCGAAGCGCTGCCCGGCGGGCTTCCTAAGAGCAGGGGCTGCCTGGGGCACGAGTGGGGGTCCCATCGTCCGCCCGCCCCCCCCCCCGCGTCCGTCCGTCCGGCGCCGAGAGGGACGAGCTGCCCCCGGTGCTCGATGCCGGTGCGCCCGGCCGGGACCCCGACCCCATCCCCGCCGCCGCTCACCTCCGCTCCGCTGGCCCGGCAGCCCCGTCCCGGGCTCCGCCGCCGCCGCCGCTCCCCTCCACTGTCCGCCGGCGGCCGCACCCCCGCCCCGCCCCGCCGCCCGCCCCGTCCCGCCCCCGCGGGGACGAGGGGCGGAGGGACGGGGCCGACCCAGCCGAGGGGGCCGCTCCGCCCGCAGGACCCGCCGGCCCGTCTGCTGAAGGACCCCCAAGACCCTCAGCCGGTTCCTTCGACAATACTCTTTATTTGATTAAAGACTCGGTATTCTCTGTGTACACTGGAATGTGCTCTATTCCCTAGGCCAGTATCGTACAGGGTTACAAAAAGGGGGGAGCTCGGCTCGGTTTAAATATTACCCTCCAACGAATTTTAGGAAAGAAAAAAAAAAAAAAGCTCCTCGGATGCTTGAACTAACCTCGACTCCATTTTAAAATCATACAGACAAGTGACTCTCGAGCACAACCGAGTTAATGGGATTTGTCACCTACTTGGCTAGGGAACAGGGCCCACTCTCCCAGGACAGGGATCAGGGTCGATTCCCTCTCGGGTGCTGCTGACGGAGGAGAGACCACCAACTTCTTTGGCAGAGGACCCCATGGGAACCGAGACGCTCTCACTCCCACACAAGGGTGCTCTCAGGAGCACAGTACATGTGTTTTCAGGTCATTTTTTTCCCCACCTGTGTGCTCAGGACCTACGGCAGCAGCTGGTGCCCTCCCCTGCAGACCTCCCCGGTGGCCAGTTAAGCTGTTGGCAACAGGCCCCGAGTCAAGCAGGTGAGATGAGTTTTGAGGGGAGCACAGCTCTGTGAGATGAGGCAAATAATGCTCGTGAGGCAGCGGGAGGAGGAACAGCTCTGGGGCAGCAGACACCACACTGGAGTGCTGCTCACACTCTGATCAGCCCAGCAGGTTTTCTGGAAACAAGCGTTTCCTTCTCCTCCATCCCCAAGTGCTGAGGAAGAACACTAGTTTGGGACAGGTCCTGACACACAGGCCAAGTAACCCAGTCTCCACGGCCGCTTGCACCGAGGCAGGCAAAGCATTCAACCTCCCAAGACACAGAAAGGGCCCCGGGAAGGACATGCAGCTGGTTCTAAACAAATTAAACTGCCTCCAAAGCCTGGCCCAAGAGCAGCTGCAGCAGACAGCGAGCCCGTGCACTGGATGCTCTCCCTGCTGCAGCAGGAGCTAGAGCACCCGGAGCCACGGCCTGCGCTATCTCGGAGCCCTCTCTGAGCCAGAGAGGTGAGCCCAGGCGTAGGGCCATCGCTGTACAGCAGGGCTGGAGAGACAGCAGTAACTGCAGGGCAACAGGACCGAAGCCCCGAGTCCCTCTTCCCCACCCCACGCCCCTGCCACAACCCCCCCCCTCCTTTGAAACCGAGGCCAGCTTGCTCCGCTTCCACCAGACAGAAGGGTCCAGAGAAGCAAGGCGCCCCCGCGCATGTTATCTTAATGCCTGCTTTCATCAACGGAAACGAGAGTTGAAGGCCGAGGAGGAACTAAAATGGCAGCACCAACAACGGAACAGCGCGTGACGCTTCAGAAAGGAAGAGAACGATGTCTGGTAGGCTCTGGGACTGAGCTCTGGTCGTCTTCAGAGGAGAAGGGGACGTGTCAAAGCCAGGTTCTCTGCGGAGATCTTGCTTTTCTGCCGGTCGGTAAAAATCTGCCAAAGAAATTTGTAGCCTTTCCCCCACGAGCACGTCAATTCTCTGCCAAAAATGTCTGTGACCCAGGAACGCTGCAGATGGCAGACAGAGCCACGCGTCTTAGCAGAGAGGGGGCTGCGGCGTTCCCAACATTCAGAATAAACTTCGGCCTCTTTTTTTGTTTTTTGTTTTGTTTTTTTTTTTTTTCTTTTTCGTTTAAAAATTTCTTCCTTTGTGATTCCCCATGGCTGGCATTACAGGATTTCGTACTTGTCCACCAGGAAGGTGGTTTCAGTAGAAAACCTTACAGGGCTGTTCCCGTCTACCTGGGTCACTTTGGTAACCTGCGGAGACAACACGCAGAGTTAGCTCAGCATCGAACGCCGCTCCCCACCACAAGCCATGCAGCGCTTTCTGACACTGGGGTGGTCACGAGGACAGAATCAACCCAGCACTTACAAGTCAGCCCTGAAAGAACGACCTTCGTTCTCAGG
This sequence comes from Aptenodytes patagonicus, assembly GCF_965638725.1. Lineage (NCBI taxonomy): Eukaryota > Metazoa > Chordata > Aves > Sphenisciformes > Spheniscidae > Aptenodytes > Aptenodytes patagonicus. The sequence continues at coordinate 272,444 of NC_134971.1, forward strand.
AAACCTGAAAACAGGGGAATGATGTCCTGCGGTAGCCGTGCCTCTGCTGAAAGCGGCTTGTGAGGGGCTAAGCATCTGTCCCTAGCTGCAGTTCAGCGGGAACAGACAGACAGACAGTCGTATGCTGAGAAGTGTTTTGGCTCGGAAGGCTGGTGGATTCTCTAACGAAGTCTGAGGGGAATTAATGATTACTCGGAGGCACGAAGGCACAACCGGAACTGCAGGCAAGCTCTGGGAAGCTGAAGTTGCCAGTGCTGCCCGCTGCCACTCCTGAATCCAGCTAACGCAGAGGCGACTTAACGCCGACGCCCAAGCCTTCGCTAAGCGGGACAGCAGGGGCCCACGCACCACAGCACGGCCGTTTTTAGCCAGCGGATGACTGAGGCAGCTTGAAAGAGGCAAGAGTGACATCACGCCTGCAGAGCGCCGGCAGCGGCCATACCTGTATGTTGCAATAGTTCTTTTTGGAGATGAAGGAGACTTGCACCGGGAAGAAGTCATTTGGCTGCCCTGCTATGCTGAACTCCAGGCTGCCGCTCTTGTTTTTGGCATCTATCACTGGCAGGCACCACTCGAGGAGATTTCTCCGGCTGTCGTGGCGATACTCACCATCAATCTCCCCAATCACTGGGGCGCCGACACCAGACCTAGAGCAGGCAACAAGAAGCTCCAATAGCTTACCCGCACAGAGCTAAGAAAATGCTTGTCAAGCCCGTCGGTGTGGCCAGACTGCAAACCAGAGAGGGGAAGGAACCGGCGGGATCCAGGACGGTGCCTGTTAGCGCTGCCCGGACAAGGAACGTTACTTACGGCAAGGGGATGGTGATGACCACATCGTTCAGCTCTAGGCTCTCCTCTTGCAACTCGTATTCAATGTTAACATCGCAATTGTTCCCGCTTTCTGACGGCCAGCAATTAACTGAGGGCACAGAAACAGCATGCTGAGCCACACAGGCTTTCTACGTGGAACAGGCTTTCAAAAGATGACGCGCTTCGAAAAGCACAGCAAAGTCATCCCCAAGAAATTCTGGCTTTCAGAAAAGCTTTTTGTTTTCTTCAAGAGCATTACGGAAAACGCACACTGCCGAGAAGAATGGGTACTATCCAACGGAAGACACACAGTATTTCCAACACCTCACAACGTGCCACGCTCCAGGCAGCTCAGCTGCCGCAAGGCGGGCTACAAGCCGGCAGCCCACGGATGAACATCAGCCTCTTCCGCCCGAGCCCCCAGACGCACGCTCGCACTCACTCGTCAGTGGAATGAAGGACTCTTCCGTGGTCTGCAACCTCCACTTCAGCACGCCCACGTCGCTGTTAATAGGGAATGACTTCTCTGGGTTCTTCAAACCAATCTGCGATTCTGCAGTGAAGAGCTTCTTGTCCACATTTGGGTGAGTCTGAAAGGGGAACACACGCTCAGGCTGTAACTCTAAGCCCAAGGAGAGAACTGTACGTAGGTAACGCGGGTTCTAATAAGACGGGCCTACGCATCCCAGAGTATTTTCCTTGACAAAATACACATCAGTTTTGCTCCTTGCTCAGAAGCCTGACTGGAGCACATCTGCTCATCAACCTGGGATTCCTTCCAGAAAACGCTGATCCGCTAAGAAGAATCCACACCACCACGATTTTGACTTGCCACTGCGCCAGAGACTCTAGCAAGGCACGTCCTGGGCTGACACCCAGAGAGCAACTTCAACTCCTCTTAAAATCTCAAAGACCACCCCAAAGACCTGTAACGGACATTTTTCTTGAAGAAAAAAAAACAACCTAACGCTACTGGGAAGAACACCCTGAAACCACAAAAACGCTACTTCCCTCAGCAACCTTAACGCATGTATATGACAGCAGCCAAACTCAATTTAAGTGTTCTCTCTTCACAACAGCAAGCGTAAGCAGCTTTTTAGAAGCTGAGGATTTCTGCAAGTTAACGTTCAAGTTACACTAGAAAGACAGGAGTCTGCACTGGGTTTGATCTCGTCTTCCACCTGAAGCAGCACATGTGGCAGCATCGTTAGGAACTCACTCATCAGATGCGCTGATAAGGAACCTACTACTCTACAAGCAGACCTGCAGCCAGCTATGTATAGACAAGCTCTTGGCGAGGGGGAGGAGGGAGCAAAAGAGCGTATCAAAGCAGCACCATCTCCAGGGCTCAGGAAGATCACACAAACAGAGAGGGAGAACGGGGAGGACGTATCTCTACGAATCTTCTGAGCTTCTATCGCTGACGGCAATCGAGGGCTCTGGCTCCAGGAATTGTCTCGGAGACAGCAGTGTCGGGACCCGAGCAACCGCGGAAAGAAGCGGCTTTCTAGATAATAAATGAATGCCTCATTGGCACAGTAACTTAATTCTAACACTCCTGCTCAACAACTAAAGCTCACATCGTATAACCAAGCAACGCACCAGGCTGCTGCAAAGTCCAAGTGAGACCAGACGGCATGCCAACGTGCGTTACTGGACAGATAAGGCTCCAAGGGCAGGAGGATAAGCGCACGAGATCGGATTTCTCGGGTGAACTTCAATCTTTTGAGCATGAGCTGTCCCTGCATTTATGCTGCGGTAACGTCTGCGGTGACTACTTCCAGTTTCAACGCATTTGCTGAGAAGGCTTGGATGAGAACACAGGATGGTAACATGCTCAAGTATTTCCAATTGTTTGCCCTGGAGAGCAGCAAAAGCATGTTCAACAGCACGGGACACCAAACAGGCTTTACCTGTAGCTGCACTCCCCTCTTGTCTTCATTTTCTACATGCAGGCGAATCCGGGCAAACTTTTCATCGGAAATGTGCAGCATGATCATGCCATGCAGCTCCATGTTCTGCAACCCTCCGTCACGGCCACAAGTCAAGGAAATTTTCTCCTCTATTTTCATGTGCACACTAGACAGACAGAAGAAAAGCAGGTATCTCAAGTCCCACGCTTGGCATCTAACTGGCAAGATGCGAGATTAGCGCTCAGCAAGGACAGGCTACGTGTAACGAGCAGGTGCTCCCAAGAGCCTGATGGCCCCAAAGGGAATAGCATGGACAGCACAGCGGATGCTAATGCTGCTCCGACAGGTTAACTCGGGGGCAGGCGGCTCCACAGATATGAGTCTGTAATGGATGGAAGCCCAGATAAACAGCGACGATACAGCATCTCGACATGCTGTTCACTCAAACCCCCTCTGCTGTACAGCAGCACGGCTCACGGCACTAAAAGGTTCTGAATTGCTACACGTAAAACGAGCCGTGAACGCTTCCATCCTAAGCCGCAATAAGGCAGGAACTCTTTGTGTCTGGGGAACGGGAGAAACGGCAGCTACTTTCACTCATCGGAAGGCAAAACACCGGGAAAAAGGCATAGGAAAATTCCCAACCTCAGCTAAACAGTCGTTGTATCCCGTTTTAGTTAAGGCGATTCCTAAGCAAATTGGCTATCTGCTTTTTTGCTGCTGTGCTTTCCAAGATTTTGCCCACCATCTTTTAAAATTAACAGGCTGAGTGAGCACACAGGACCTGAATGGCAGGAAAAAGCCTGTTCCGAAAACTAAAAAAGAAGCTAGCTCACGAAGCAACACGTGCATCGCAGAGAGAGCTGCGAGAAGACTGCTTTCAAAGTGAGGGCAATACCTACCTCTCCATGTTAACGGGAGGAGCGAGAACTTTGGCTGCTTCCGTAGAGCGCTTGCCTACAGAAGTCATGATATTTTCTCCTTCCAATTTCAGCTTGTCCACAAAGTTGTCCACCTCCTTCCCCTTGGCGCCAAGTTTCAAGGCTTTACTGGGACCTGAAGGCCTAAACAAAAGGCGTAAGAATCTCCAAGTCAGCTCATGGCAACAGATTCCTCCTCCCTCGGTTCTCTTAAGTGTCATAACCTGACCATCCCAACAATATAGCGTTCACCTCTGCAGCCTTTTTTGGGGGAGAACGTGCGTGAAACCGATGATCTTACGTGTGGGCTGCCAAGTTATAATTTAGATCTGGATTCTGTTCCGAGTGTTACCCGTAGCTGGGACCTCTTTCTCACGCAAAATGAGAAGCGCATTGCCCATCAAAGACTCCAGAGAGACTATGGGATGCTACTGTGGTACACAGCACAACTGCTCTTCAATAAGAAAAGAGGGGTCTCGAGAATCTGCAACATATACCGGCCGACAAGCAGCCACATTAAAGGCTCAGAGGTCAACACACGCCGATCGGCAAAGCTAAGGGGAGGCTTTACAAAGGCATGACCACCTCTACCCTGTACAGTAACCGAACGGGAGGGCTACGCAGACAAAGAACCCGCCTTAGAGAGCCTTGATTTGGGCATGTGGTTTCAGCCACTGCCGGCTCCAAGGAACATTTGCTACCTACTGTACACCTACCTGGCAGGCGCTGGTGCCACTTTGGGCTTCTCTGTTTCAATGATGGTCTCTGTGATCATCGCCGCCGTTGTGCCCCCAGACACGGCCGAGCTACCAAAGCCACCAAAACCGGGTGCCTTTTTGCCCTGTCTCTCTGCGTCCCTCCTGGCCTGCTGCAACTCCTTTGCTTTACGGCGCATCTCCGCTTTTGCTTCACGCTCCTGAGTCTGAAACGAAAGACAAGAGGCCGATAGAGCTTTGCAACCTCAATCTTAGTCTGCACAGGAACTAAGTGCATTTGCTCATAAACCCTTTGCAAAGAGAAAGGAAACAAGACATGTGCGTTCAGTTTACAGAAAAGCCAAGTAATTTTATGACCCCTATCAAAGGGGGGTAACACCTCTGTACAAAAAAAGCAGTGTTTCCCAGACAGGGTACCCCACCGTACCAGGCTTGCAGTTATTCCCGCTCACCTCTCGGACAGCTCGGAACACCTTTTCTTCATGCGAGTCCATCTCGGTGAAGGTCCGAATTTGTGCCAGGTTTACGTTTTCACGGTAGCCCAGGGCAACAATTTCATCAAAGGCAAAAATCAGGTCGAAGCAGTGTTCGGAGATCTCATTCTCCTCCAGAGCTCGACAATATTCAGGGATCTAGTGAGGGAGGGGAAAACATTTAAAGGAGTATTCGCATGAAGATGAAGTTTTGCCGTTACTAGTTTTTCTACACTAAAACACTTAGACAACCCTCTTAGCTTAGTTGTAGTGCTAAGTCGGAGGAACCTCAACACATGCTGAGGCCAGCGGATTTCCTGAAGATCCTTTGGTTGCATGAAGACAGCCGCACAAACTCGCTGCTTAGAAATGCATTTAAAAGTAGTGCTGTACCTCTACCAATCACATACTGTAATGTCACGTTATTTTTAGAAGGAATATGGGTGTTATCTTAAGAATACAGAGAATATTTTATGCTAAATTTACAACATCACCCTTTGGTCTCACCAGTTGAAATGCAACCAGGGATTTTTCACGTGTAGTTCAAAAACACCACTGACACGTCAAAGCTTACTTCCAGGCCAGGAAGAGGCTCTGCAAAATCAAGTTGCCAGATGGAGGCAGACAGCGCTTCAGCACCAGCTCACCGACAGGTTCCCTTGTAACTACGCTGTTTCAGGCTACACACGTGCGAACTCTGCATTAAGTGACAGAGCCTTACCACTCTAGAGAAGAGTCGGAGTGTTTCTAGGTCTTCCAGGATGTTGCTGTTCTTGGTGGTGATCAGCACCATGTAGAGCTTCTCCATCGGTTGATAGACGTACCGCACGCTCTCCGTTTCCACAAAAGTGTGCTGCTTCCCCGTGTTCATCAGCTTCGGGAAAGCCGCCAGCAGCCCCTCGATGCGGGTCCGAGTCATCTCCACAAACTGCCGGGAGACGATGGCCTTCCCCGCCTTTGTGCAGACGGCTGCTGCCAACAGCACCTGCAGAAAAGGCGAGCGCTGCTTAGCTGGGCCTCCCACACCACACAGCCTCGGCAAGCCCGGCGTGGCGCAACTCCCTCAAAGAAAGGATCGCTTCTGACTATGTTTCACATTCACGTGTACCGCGCAGTCAAAGTCGTGTTTAAGGAAAATCAGTTAAGTCTTTTTCTGTGACCAGCACCAAGAACTGAATTACTCTAAGAGCAGATCCACCTCTGCTTTTCCCTCTCTCCAGCCCGCTTTCTGTTCCTGTGTTATCCTGAAGGAAAGCTCTTGGTGCTCCCGTCGGGCAGACACGGCAAATCAGCCCATTCCTACACACACAGAAGTGTGACAAACCTCCAAAATACTTTAGGCAAGGCTCTGGTTATTGAGTTTTCTGTCAGTCTGGCCCCAGCTTACAACTAGATACAGGAATGTTTTAAAACGTGACGTTTCTTCCCAATGCCACATTTACAGTAAAGCCAGGTTAATAAAATATTGACAGCTACGTTAATTGCAGCACTTGGATGACTCTCCTGAGCATTTCAAAGATGTTATCACACCAACAATAAAAGGGTCTAAAGGCGATTGCCAGCCTATGTTTTCTCATTCTCTCAGACTACCGAGACTTCCTCCTCTCATAGATCAGCTTCTTAATTAACTTTGTCAGGATAAGGCAGTTTCTGCATTTAAGATCTTTTAAATCCCCAGCTGTTGTTATTAACGAGGCAAGCAGCAGAAACTAACTCGCAAACACAGAGCGATTTCAAGTCCCACCTCAGCCCCAGGTCGATGGTGCTCTGTGTGCGCGCCTTGGTAAGACTGCCAGTCTCCTTCTGGACTGCCCCGGGGCTCTGCAGCTTGACAGCTCGGGGACAAACATATCCTGAAGTACTTACGGGTCAGAAATAAACTTTCTCTCTGTAAGTACTCCCCCAAAGTACTCAAGACCACGGTGCAAGAGAACCGGACGGCACCAAGGATCCCTGCTGCACTGTGAGCGCACAGCTCTACTCTTTAATGGAGCAGCGTGTCAGCCTTTGCTGACCGAGACGGCCATCAGACGACGCTGTGGATGGGCAACAAGGAGCAGGACTAGCTCGGAGAGAAAAAAGCTCACAGCGTTACGCTCTGCACCGACACGGGAGTAGCCGGCCATCGCCTGCGCCTGGCTGCACCCAGCACTCCAGGGGACAGCCCCAATACCCCAAACGACCTTTAAAACAAGCGTAATGCCGTGTACCGAAGGCTGCGGCCACCAGTTCCTCCGCTGAAGGGGCACCGCGGCTCTGTAAGCGGTGCTCCGCCGCTGCGCGCGTCCTGCCCGCCCCGGACGCGGGCAGGGACGGCGTGCCTGCGCCCCTGCCGCCCTCCGAGGGCTGTCGGTCCCAACCCCGACTCCTCGGGCCGCACAGGAACCTGCCACAGCGCTCGGCTCTGCCCCGCCAGGCCACGGGGCTCCAGCACCGGCCTGCGCCCAGGCCTGGGCGAGCGGCGGGCCTACGAGCCGGGGCGGGGCCGGGGCCCACGCCCGGAGCTTCGCCAAGCCCCTCTCCACCCCGCAGCGGCGAGCGGCAAGGCCGCGGGCGGGCCCTTACCATGGCGGCGGCGGCGGCGCTGGGCTCCGCGCTCGCTCGCTCCCTCCGCGCTCCGCGTCCCCTCGGGCAGCCCCACAAGATGGCGGCGCCGAGCCACGTCCCCAGCCGGAAGTGGCGTCACGCACGGCGCGCGGAGCGGGGCGGCCCCGGCGGGCGGCGGCCACCGCCCCTCCCGCCAGGGGGCGCCGCGGAGATCGCGCCGCTCTAGCCAGCCAAGGGCGAGCGAGGCGGGCGGGTCGCCATGGCGACGGCGGCGGGGCGGTGGCGGCGGGGCGGCATGGCGGAGCGGCGGGCGCTGGAGGTGAGCAGGATCGGGGGGGCACCGGGCCGGGCCGGGCCGGGCCGCCGCCTGACCGCGCCCCTCTGCCTAGACCCGCCTCGTCGAGAACCAGCCGTACGACGAGAGCCTGGACCTGCCGGAGGCCGAGGAGGCGGGCGGCGCGGCGGGGAGGCCGGCCGGGGCCCGCTCGCCGCGGGCGGGGAGCGCGGGCCGCCCCCGGGGCTCCCGGCGGCCGGGGCTGCCCGGCACAGGCGGCGGTGCGGCCGATCGCAGCAGCGACGAGGAGGGCAGCGGCGGCAAGGTAGGCGCGGGGCCGGCGGCGGGAGGGGCGGGCGGGGCGGCCCGGTGAGGCGGCCCGGTGAGGCCCGGTCCCTCTCGCCTAGGAGGAGACAGCAGCCCGCTCGGCCCCCGCCACCGCCCTCAGCGAGGACGAGGACGACGATGATGACGACAACTCGGAGGAGGATTCCTCTGAAACCGACTCGGAGGACGACTCGGAGGAGCACGGGGCTGCGCTGGAGGGGTAAGTGGTGCTACTGGTCCGAGAACCCAGGGTCTGGTGCCGGTCGGGTGCCGTACGGGCCCTTTCGGCTCCACCGGTGTGCTCGTCGTCCCATGAGGGCAAGCATGGCCGTGGGCATCGGGACCGGCAGCCCCTTCCTCCTCCTACCCGGGTGGCCCAGGAAAGAGGTTCCTTCGTGCGACGAACTGCAGCCACCCAAGGTGGCTCCTCGGACAATCCCCGTGCCCTGCTTTGCTGTACCAACGAAAGGCACAGCCGGGAGCGACTGAAGGTGTCAGCCAGCCTCCTGTCTCAGCTTCAGCCCTGGCTGGCAGTGGATGCCCGAGAAAGAGAAGGAACATCTGGAACACATCGTTTGTCTCCTGATAATCCTCCTCCTTTTCCACTGTTTTCAACTCCAAAACCATTGCTAAACCCCCTAGTTGTCCTAACGGCTGCCTTTGTGCAGATCACTTATCCACCTTTTGCCATCCCCTGCACAAGTCTCTATGATCACAAGCAACTGTCCGTCACCGAAGGGCTTTTTTTGGCTAGGAGGCCCAAGGCAAAACATGGCCCAATAGTGGTGTTGGTGTGCAAGAAGGCTTTTTAAGAGAGGACTTACTACCTCGTGTTTCAGCTTCCTTCATGATTGCCTTCCACAGTTGGGTCCCAGTTCCTGCTTGTACAGAACCTACCGCGAGTTAATCTTTGCCCGCGTTTCTCTTCCTTTAGTGACTTCAGTCTAGCAGATTATGACTACCTGCCAGTATCTTCTGAAATCAAAGAGCTCTTTGAGTACATCAAGAGGTGAGTTGAAGGGGTTTTAGCCCGCTCTTGGCTCTCCTTTGTGCCAATTGTTGTGGCAAGTTTTGCAGGACAGTTCATAGTCACCCACGCAGTGGTGTTGTGTTTTTCCAGGTACACTCCCAAAACAATAGAGATCGAGCACAAACTGCAGCCTTTTATTCCAGACTTTATTCCTGCAGTTGGAGACATTGACGCCTTCCTAAAGGTACAATTGCTCCAGGTTCCTCTCTACCTCCTGCCGCACGAGCCGAGACGGAACGTGGCATCGGTGCGAGAGGGGCAGCGGAGGCCGGCCCGTCCCTGCCACCGGTGGCGCACCCTTGCCCTGCGCCGTCGGAGATAACGTTCTAGAGACCCGGGAAGCTACACTCAGTAGTGGTTCAGTCACCTCTCAAACAGCACATACATAATTTGGGGCGAGGGCTGCGTTTGCCCAACACCTTGTCCTTTTCAGGTACCGCTGTGCTAACAACTCATATTCAAGCGAGCGTGCCTACCGATTCCTTTTAGGGTCTGATTTTTACACCGCAGGGAGGCTCTGTACAAAATTGCCCCAACTTTCCCTGCTTTGGACTCCCGTAAAAAACGGGGTCTCTGTTTATCTGCAGGTTCCCCGTCCTGACGGCAAGCCTGATAACCTTGGCCTGCTGGTCCTGGATGAGCCGTCGACCAAGCAGTCGGATCCCACCGTGCTCTCCCTTTGGCTGACAGAGAACTCCAAGCAGCACAACATCACAGTGAGTCGCGGAGAGGGAGGAGGCACTTGCTGCGCACTTGGCTGTAGCAAAAACATCGCATTTTACTCTTACTTTCGTCTATGTGACTGTAGCGTTGCAGCACAACTGATAACTTGGCTTTAAAAGCAGAAAAAACTAACCTTTTTCTTTAATCTATAGCTTTAAACTGCAACGGATCTAAGCCTTGCTTCAGGCAAGTCGCGGTACAGACTTTGGATCTGTTTCCCTCAGGTGAAGCTTTGTTTCCTTTTGGTTGTCGCTGCCTGGTTTTACTCCGCGTTTTGTTTCCCAGCTGCTCTTCTGTCTGCAGAAATCAGTTGGTACAGTGCAACTAGGAAAGAGAAAACGCATGGTTAATCGGGAGTGAACACAGGGTTTGCAAAAAAAGCCCCAAAACACCACGAAGTGCTTCCAGGTTTATGTTTCTGTTTTTAGCAGCAGATAAAAGTGAAGAGTTTGGAGAATGCAGAAAAGAACCCCAAAGCCATTGACAACTGGATTGAAAGTATCAGCGAACTGCACCGCTGCAAACCTCCTGCCACGGTCCATTACACCAGGTGAGCCGTTACGTCAGCTCTGCTTCACACACGCTCGTACAGCGTAAGCTCAGGTCGGTGGGAGGCTGGTGGCAAAGTCTGGGAGCGCTGAGTAAAACTATCAAAGTATCTCCGAGAGGGAGAAGACGTGCTGATTTTCAGGGCAGTCGTACCGCGCGTGTGTGCAGGACACTCGGTTTCCCTCCCTGCACTTCTCTTTCCCTACGTAACTTGAATTCCTTCAACAGCTAGCACACAGAACTTGCAACTTAGCAAGCTTAGGCTTGTTTTGATAAATCAAAATGCCCACGTTGACCCTCAGCAGCCGCGCAGATCTCTCTCAGCTGGTTAGAACGGATGCTGGCCCGTTTACAGCGGTCTGGCAGTAGGAAGCCATTTCAGTTGCGTGTGATCCTGAAGTTCACGTTCTTTTCTTCCCTGGCAGGCCAATGCCCGACATCGAGACCCTCATGCAGGAATGGTCACCGGAATTTGAGGAGCTCTTGGGAAAGGTGTGTCGTCCGAGCAATAAGTAGTTAGCTCAGTGCGCGGTGTTAGAAAGCATCTTCCATGGAAGGTGGCTTCCTGCTCCATTTTGAGCTCTTTGCCCGCAGCCCGGCCCGTTCAGGTTTGTTCCTGCTTCCCGTTTCTCCCTTGCCAGAAGACGGGGGAGCAGCCTAACGCCTGAATTCCCGGCCGCTGCCCGGGTGGCCTCTGTGCTCGGCCTGAGATCAGCGCGTGCTCTCGGGCTCTTGCCGTATGGGAGCAGAGCTGACAGCCCCGTCTGTTCCAGGTGGGCCTCCCGACCGCAGAGATGAACTGTGACCTGGCCGAATACATCGACATGATATGTGGTAAGCGGGGGAGACTGTGCCGAAGGCACAAGCGTGCTGCTGGCCTGGCGCTGTCTCACTTAAAGCAAGAGACCTCTAGGTGCAGGCTCAGCCCCGAGTAGTCAAGATCATTCTCTGCTGCCTTCAGCAGGGAGCAGACTCTTGTACCGCAGGCGCCTCCAGTCTTGGATGAGCGAAGGCCCGAGTAGTCGGGGGCAGGGGGAAGCTCAGCCTTTACAGCACCCCGTGCAGGGCGGTGCAGCCCAGACCCTCTCACGCATTTCTGCTCTTGTTCGTAGCCATTCTGGACATCCCCGTGTACAAGAGTCGGATCCAGCCTCTGCACGTCCTCTTCTCCCTCTACTCGGAGTTCAAGAACTCGCAGGTAAGCAACTCCGGGCAGGCGCCGCTCACCCAGCTGGAAGCGTTGCAAAGCTTCTCTCCTTACGCTTGGCTTTGCTGTGCCGTGGGTGTTTGTAAAGGGCTGGTAGGCCACGGTAAAGGGGTCCAAAGAACATTTTCTAAGCTTCTCGTTTCCCCAGTACCTCAAAGATACACAAGGAGCCTCTGGCATGCCGCAAGGCTGGGATGCCGCGTTGTTTAACAGCCCAGCGTAAGCCCAGCACACTTTTCCCACCGAAGTCAGGGCGACTGCTGAGAACACAGCTCATACGGAGCAGAAGTGGCTTGCGTTTTTGGATGCACGCATGTACTTTAATTAACGACAGGCGAATCTTTGCACTAACGCGTTCTTTCCCCTGCAGCATTTCAAGCCCCTGGCTGACGGGAAGAAGGGCAGGAGCCCGCCATCCAACCCACCTTCACAAGGAGCAGACGCGGAAGTGTTAAGCTTTACTTGAAGCTTGACGTTAAACCCTCATCTCCTCAATGTCAATGTCAGCCCTCCTCCTCCTCCGTCAATGTCTGCCGCTGGCCAGCGAGATTTGACTCAGGCAGCCTGTGAAGCAACGCACAGCGCTTCAAAAGCCTCCCTGGTTCTGTAGATACTGCTGAGCTGTTCTGCATTCGTGGAGTAGGACTTCACTCATCGCATTTATTGCGGAGGCTGCCTAATCGCTCGGGTTCTGACCTGTCCCTAAGCAGTTCAGCATTACACCAGCTCTTTCCAACGACAGGCTCCCTGTGCCACAGACGCTGCAGAGCAGAGGCTCCTCGAGCACACGCTACAAGTGCTGTAGCAAGCGGGAATAAATTCTGTGCTCAAACACAACACTCGGATCTGCCCAGTGTGTTCCGAGGTCCGATCTGGGGATCTCGAATCTCCTCTGCCCCGTATCATTGAGCCCCTTTTTCTATTCTCAAGCCCCTTAGCTACTGCCAAGGAGAAATAACCAGCGCGGCACCACACAGACGCTCAAGTTTAGTTTATTGCTGTTGGGATGACTCTCTCCAGCCCCTGCCCTGCCGCCTGCCCACCCGTCTGCCACAGCTCTGGCAGGGGCGGAGAGGATGACGGAGCAAGCAGGCCACGAACCTGCTAAAGCAAGGCTGGTGCTTGGCCTTACCCCGGGAGGAATCGCAGCGCTAGCAGCTTAGCAGAGTCTGGCTATAAACAGCTTCGATGCGTTTTGATTATAATAGCCTATTGCGTAAAGTGCACGGGCTACATAAAAACATGCCTTGGCTAACGGCGCAGCTACCGAGACCTGCAGTGCGTAGCTTAACGTATAGCCGGGGGCTGGTCGGCGCCCGCCACCCAGCACGGCCTCCCCGGCACCCTCGGCTGCGCTTCTCCAGAGGCTGGTACGTACCTGGTGCCGGGCAGCCCTGGCTCACGGGCACCACGCCGCGTCTCACAGCCAGATCTCGTCGCTGCTCACGCTGGGCACTTTGTAGATGCGCCCGGACATCGGGAGCTGGACAAAACCTGCAGGACAAAGACAGCTCATTGCCGTCGCCTTTTGGGGCAGCCGTGGAGGCTGGCATCCCCACAGCATGGTTTTCAGGGGGCCGCTTGCCCCCCTGCGCCCCCTCACCGAGCTTGCTGAGGACCAGGGAGTTGTCCAGCCCCGGCAGGGTGCTCTCCTCTCCCCCGGCACCGGCTCCCACATCCCTGGGGGAAGCTGTGGAGAAGGAAAGGGGTGAGAGCCAGGATATCTAACCCTCACCTAGGCAGGACCCGTGGCCCCGCGTGTCCCTCTGCACTGGCACCTCAGGGTCTTACCTCCAGCCTCCTGCGTGAGGTCACCGAGGTGCAGGTCGGGCGGCAGGGACTGGGTCTGGCGGGGCAGATGCCCACCCCGGGGCTGCGGGTGCTCAGAGCCGCTGCAATGGGAGCACTGGCTGAGGGGGCTGCTCCCTCCCGCTCGCCCCTTACCTGGCACCGGCTTGGCCCGGCGACACGCCAGGCAGGCGGCGCAGGAGCCCAGGCTCAGCAGGGCGCCCAGGGCCAGGGCGGCTCCGACGGCAATCCCCAGGAGGGGCAGCTCCACGCGGGCATCCAGCAGACCTGCACGGGCAGTGCAGCCCCCTCAGCACCCCTCCACAGGGCTGCTGCTTCGTGCCTGCCCCCCCGGCACCTACCCGGGGGCAGGAGGGAGGCAGTGGTGACGCCCACGCTGTTGGCAGCGCTGACGGAGAAGTTGCCGGCTGCGCTGCCGAGGTGGACACGGAGTGAGTGGTTGGCCAGCCCCGGGTAACGCGTGGCACCCAGGAGGAGGAACTCGGAGGCGTTGGCCACCACGTGCCCATCCTGGTCCACCCAGGTGATGCTGGCAGGCGGGTTGGCTTGCACCAGCACAAAGAGCACCAGGAAGAGCCCAGCGCCCTCGACCTCCTGGTAGCGGGCACCTGCCCGCAGGATCTCCGGCTTATCTGGGCAACAAACACAGGCAGTGAGACAAGCAGGAGGGACGGGGGGCAGCCGGGGACGGGGGCAGCACAGCCAGGAGCAGGATTTGTCTCGCCAGGGGCCAGGAGCACTCGTCAGCCGCATTTGCGCAGGACCGATGAGACGCTGCCCCGCTACAGCTGTGATGGACGCAGGTCATGGACCTGCTCCGGCCAGGCAGCAGCCCCACGCGCCCTCCCTGCACCTCTGGCCCAAGCAGGGCCGGTGCCGCGGACCTTACACTGCACGTCGAGGAGGACAGAAGCATTGTAGGTCTCCCCAGAGGCCGGGTCCATCAGGGAGCAGTTGAGCTCGCGGTCAGTGCGCCGGGCAGTGAGGGTGAGGGTGCTGGCAGCACCTGCAGCCGAGCAATTTGCCTCCTGCTTCCGGCCATCGAGGTACCACGCCAGCGCGGCGCCAGGGGCCGGCCGGGGGGCCCGGCAGGTGAAGGCATGGCTCTCCTCCTCCCGCAGCGTGCACGCTGCTAGCAGCTGCCCATTGATGGTGGGGCCCGGCTCCCCCAGCCCTGCCGGAGAACCCGCAGCACATCAGAGCCGCAGCGGGGTCCCGCTGCTGCAGCCGTATGCCGGACCCCACCGCAGCCTCACCTGCCGAGCAGAGCACCGGGACACCGAGCAGCAGCAGCAGGCAGGCGAGGGCAGCCCCCGGCGAGCCCCTGGGATGCCCCATCGCACGCCAGCCGCGCTCAGCGCTAGGAGAGAGGCAGCTGGAGCAGGGCCACGGGGCCGGCCCCGCACTGGGCCCCCGGCATCCCGGCACACAGCTAGAGGATGCGGCCAGGCTGCACCTTACCTGGAGCATTGCCGCTGCCCCGTCCAGCCTAGCCTGCAGTGCGGCTCTGCGCCTGAGCCCTGGCACGCAGGGCTCTGCATGCAGCGCAGGGGCGGTCCCCAGCACAGCTGTGAGCATCCCTCTCGCTAGGCCCCCGCAGCCGCCTTCCCCAAGCGAGGCTTGGTGCTGCACACAGCTGCTGCAGCAGCGGGGTCAGTCCTGCCGCCCGGAGGCTCCGAGCACGGCTCTGGCGCACATGAGGGTGGCCAGAGACCACCCAGCCAGAGCAGAGGACGAACGTCCCCGTGCCCCCCATCTCCCCTCTTCAACGGAGAGGGACTCGGCCCCCTGCTCGGCCCAGCCTTGCACCCATGGGGCCGCCCATCTCAGCAGGGCTGTGCATGCACGGGAATAACGCCACGACCGCCCGGAACGCTGCAAGCAGAGCCCAAGTGTCAGGGACACAGGGAGGTTTATTGAGGGTGGAGCAGAGCCGAGACAAAGCAAGGCACTTCGGTACTTCCCGTCCCTGGCTGTCAGCCAAGGAGGAGGAGGAACAGGATCTCTGGCACCGGAGATGGACCTTTTCTGGCGGCCAGGAGGTGCCCGCCTGGGCCACCCCAGGAGCACGGCTCTGCCTGGCCCACGCGCTGCCTCGCCCGTCTCCTGCCCCTCTCACTCGCTCCCAGTGCCACCGGGGTTGCGCAGCCGCCCCAGCATCTCGCAGAGCATCTGGTTGCAGAGTGCCGAGTAGGGGTTCAGCAGCACCAGCTGCTGCCGGGCGAAGGCACTGCCTAGCCGTGCCGCTCGCTCGAAGTCCCGCCGGGCGTCATCCTCGCGAGCTTGCAGCCGGTGGATCAGGCCGCGCTGCACGAAGCTCTGGCAGGCGGCACGGCCGCAGCCCCGGCTCAGGCGGATGGCTGCGTCCAGGTCCTGCAGGGCGCCTGGCCAGGGGGAGGAAAGGCGTCGGGGTGGGCTGGGGGTACCGGGGGGCTGCCTGCGACCCGGCCGCACCAGCACTGCTCACCTGCCACGTCTCCCTGGAGCCGCAGGGCCTGGGCCCGGTTGTTGTAGCCGGAGGCGCGCTCGGGCAGCAGGCGGATGGCCTCGCTGAACCTCTCCAGGGCTGTGCTCACGTCTCCTGACTCGGCGGCAGAAACCCCCTGCAGCTCTAGGTCCCGGACCTGCTCCAGCAGCTCCGGCACAAAGGCTTCCCCTGCGGTGGCGCAAAGGGGAGCCCATGGCCGGGGAAGTGGCCGGCACCAGGACACCGCGGGAGGAGCAGACCCAGGGCCCATCCTGCACCCCCCTCTCTCCCGGGGCAGGAACAGGCACCGGCAGGGCACCGGGGTCCAGCCTCGGGCAGGGGCTGCTCCCAGCCAGCTGAGCCTCCCTCCCCTGCCCACCCGCTCCGTGGCAGCGCAAGGACCCCGCTGCCAGTTTCCGGCAAGAACCCGAGGCAGCATCGCCTCACCTTCCTCCTGGGCGTCCTCCTCCTCCTCCTCGTCCAGCCCAGGGATATCCCCAAAAGGGGTGCTGGGGTTAAAGATGGTCTGCAGGACGGCCCTGTCGTTCGCCGTGGCCATGGCGCCCTGTGTGCCGAGACCCCCGTGGCTGGGCCGCAGGGCGCAGGCGGGCGGCCTCCGGCAGGTGGCCTCCGGCAGGTTAACGTTCACACCACTGGCACCACTTCACCCTTCCCCATCCTATCCCAGCCCGGGAGCGAGGCCCCGCCGCCTGGCCGGTTCCCAGAGGCAGCAGCAGCCCAGCTGGAAGACCTGCAGCTTCCCAAGGTGACCCGTGCACACCGGCCGCGGCGAGCCGGAGCCGAGCGCCTCTCCACTGAAAACCCCACCGCGGTCTGGGGGCGGCGGAGAGGGGAAGCGGCCCCGAATGCCCCGTGCAGCCCCGGGGCGTCCACAGCGGCAGCCACTGGCCGGGTGCTCCCGTCCCCCCGCGAGTTTCCAGGAGGAGGAGAAGTGACATGGGGGAAGCTGCTTCTCAACCCTCAAGAAGAAATCGAGAGCAACCCTCTGCAGCAATAAACTTGACATGTTTATTAATTAAACTATCACTTAAATAAAAAAAAGTGCATAGAAAATAAACATGTTTAAAAACTCCTTTGTTTTTTTTGTTTTTTACAACTATGTACACTTTTTTATTTTTACATTCAGTCTTTTGCAGAGCTTTCAGCATTTTTTAAACTATTAAAGTATTTCCTTCTTCCCTGTGACAGGGAATTAACACTGATGTACTTTAGACACGTTTCCTCTTTAAAAAAAAAAAACAAACCAAAACAAAAACAAACAAACAACCAGAAGCTTGGAAGAACACAAGAAAGAAAAGAAGAGATTTGTTATACATGATAAGTTGTCAAGAAATGTATCTCTAGAACATAACCTTGCCTTTGCAGAGCTTTTTTTTTTTTTTTTTTGCCTTTTTTTTTTTTGAAACAATTATTCACCTACCTGTATTTACTAAAGAGACTGTTAGGTTCAATAAAAGAAACACCACAAGTATAGTTCTCGGTTGATAGACAAAGCTACTGTACCTCGTTAAAAAGATACCAGGAAAGCACGGAGCACATTTTTTTTTTTTTTTTCCCTATATGCAGGTGGTTCCCCAACATTCATAACCAAAACGAGAGGAAGAAAAGGAAGAAACCAAGTTGTACAAGTACTGACTGGTAACAAGGAGGGCCGGGAAAGGCCCGGCTGCCCGCTCCCGGTCCCCGGCAGCCCTCGCCCCGGGAGCTGCCGCCCGGCGGGGAACGCGCGGCGTGGCTTTCCCGGCCGTCGTTAGCAACTGTAACACAATCCTTATCTATAGTGTTAAGAGAATTAAAAGCCATGGACCGATACTGAACTAGGCTTCATTACACGGTGCATTACTATATTAGTTCCTATATATATCGTATTTATAGTTATAAAAAAAACTCGCGAGTGTCGAGAGTGGACCAGTAGTATGGGTTCGAATGGCATGATTCTGCACAAAGACCGTCTCGCTGAAGAACCTGGTATTGCTTTGAAATGAAAGAAAACCAGAAAGAAAAGAGACCCAGCCCTTTGCGATGACCCGCTTTTCCTTTAAAAAAACACCACCTCGGTTTGTACAAAGAAAAATAAACGCCCTAAGGTTCCTTTTTTTTTTCTTTTTTTCTTTTTTTTTTTTTTTTTTAGTATTTTCAGATGCCGTGATCTGCGTCAGTCCTTATAAAATATACATTCATACACGGAGGAGCTGCGCTGCGCTCACCGACAGCCCGGGCAGGACAGGGTCGAGGGGCAGGCAGGCGGCGGCGAGCCCACCCGCTCGCTGCCACGGCTTCTCCCTGCCCCGCCGCCGCTCGTCCCGAAGGGCCCGGGCTCGCCGCGAGGCGCAGCGCAGCTTCCCGGGGGTACAGACAGTTTCACTGGCCACAGCGGCTCCCGCCGAGGCAGCCGCGACGGGTATAGCAGCAAAGCGGACAGCCAGCCGGACCCACGGGCTCGACCGGTCCTCGCGGGAGGAGAGGTGCCTGGCGCTCGGTTCTCGGGGGGGCTCCCACAGCACGCCCCCCCCCCCTCCCCCCCCCCGCCTCCTCCCCAGCTCTTCCCTACGCGGGGTGGGCTTTGGGCAGCGCTTCCCAGCCGGAGCCTCCTCCCGCAGCCAGGCAGAGGGAAGGGATCCACTTGCCGGGGAAGACGCTCCTCCTCCGCCACTGGGACGCGGCAGCAGCATGGGCGAGAGAAAACACGGCGGAGCTGAGCTACTCGGATAAATTCACGGGCTTCGCCAAGGCGAGGGCTGTCCCCCAGCACTGCCGTCAGAAACAGGGAAGGAAAAGGACCGGGAGCAGCCGTGCCCGGGGACACGGGGCTGAGGTCCCCGGGCATGCGCTCTTCGGCCTCCTCAAGGTATGTGCGTTCCCAAACTGTCAGTGCATCAAATCATCTCAGTAACAAATGCAGCGTCAATCTGACTTTTCTTTCAACAGTTCTCACCAAATAATCATCACACAGTGCAATAACGAAAGGAAACCGGCAGTTCCCGACCCTCCGAGCGCCCTATTTCAGTTCCCAGGTCAGAGGAAGAGGTCTCGGGGCCCGACGGGTGTGGATTCGGGGCGCCCCACTGCGAGTACTGGGGAGTCAGCAGGCACTCCCGTCCCTTTCTCACCAACTGCCGATGCCGTTTCAGAGCAGCCCTCCAACCCGCCGGCTCCCAGAACGGCTGCTGACCTACCCACAGGGACAGCTTGGAAAAGCGAGGGCGCCTCCCACGTTCCCTTCTGCACGGAAAAACTCACCTGCCTTCAGGAGAGAGACTGCGGGATGAGGCGCGTGCCCCGGACCAGCCTCCCGGCAAAAGAGGTATCGAGGGTCAGGTCTCTCGCGTTTCTCCTCTTTAAATACACAGAGGATGCCAGCGCAGGGCGAGGCAGAATCACGCCTCCCGCCCGGGGCCACGGACAGTCCTTCAGACAGTCAAACTTCTCCTAAGCTGGGCAATTCTCCCTCCCGCCCCCATCTTGACAGGTAAATAAAGTTTAAGGTCCAGCCAAACCTCCTGGAAACAGTTACTGAAGTCAAAAAGGCAGAACAAGAGTAAAAAATAAAAATAAAGTGTACCCCCCCTCTCTGGAGAAAGGATCAGACTGTGTCCAGCCAGGTATTTCCTATAACCGTCCTATGAAAATAAAAAAATCATTAAAAAGAGATTCTCTTAAATTAGGATAATACCACTGTTTAAAAAGCCTCGTCATAAGTGCTTTCCCCTATGAAGTGCTTCTCATAGAAAAATATACAAAATATATTTACATTTATAAAACCTTAAATACTAAACTGTAAACAGAACAGAGTAAAATCCAATGTTGTCATTTGTTAGGCTTGGGGCTTTTCACTTCCTTCTCCGTGTTGGTTTTGGAGGCGCGGAGCAGACCCAAATGGGAGGAGGGTTTACGCTACTTTAACCGGGACGATAGTGTCTTTTGGTTCGCTTGAAACAAGCTCGGTTCCTCAGCCACAGCAATTTCGACCGCGCCAATCGCCAATTTACTTCCTATGCGTTTCTGGATGCTGCCTGGCGCAGACGAGGCTGGTTAGCGTTTGGCCTTGCCTTTGCAGAGAACCCGTGCTCCGTTTTGGTGCCTCTTCCCCTGCCTTTCGGGGAAGACGACGCGACTGCACCCGGAAGACGGACCGCGACAGGCGCCTGCCTACCGGATCGCTCCCCACCTGGCCCCAGGGCACTGCAGCGAGGCTGAGCAGAGCCGATCCCGTGGGAGCCTCCACGCAAGTCCTTCCTAGCTCCTGCTCTACAGCGGTAGGCAGCTAACCCTGGAGCCGGCTCTCACTCCCCTTCTCTCCCTAGAGACATCCGTCCCTCGGACCAGCTCCACGGCGGCAGAGACCGCCAGCTGGACGCGCCTTCAGCTCGCTGGGTAGAGGAGGAAGCCGGCTGCTGGGGACAGGTCCGGGGAAAGGACTACTTCCCACCTCCAAAGCCAGAGAGGGAGGGCGCTGCTGAGAGGAAGCCTTTGCTCGCAAAGATTTACAGCGCCGTAGCTGTTGGCACAAGCCCTCTCTCCGCCAAAGAATGCCAGGAATTCCCCTGCGCTCGGGCAGGGATTTTGGAGCGAAGCGCTAGCCAAGCCTTCTTCAGTCTAGCTGCGGGCTGCTCTGTTCCGCTCTCCCCGGTTCGGCCTTCCTAGATGAAACCAGACAAGCCAGACCCATGCAACGCACCAGGCCCCCCAGGCCACGCAGTACGCCGGCCGACCCACAACTAGTGTTTTGCAGACGCGTAGCACAAGGAACCACAGACACGCGCACAGTCCTCGGGGCAGCTGGCTGGCGGGGCGCAGTCTCTCTCCCTAGGAGGAAAGCTCACTCAAACACCGTGCTACCGAACTTCTGACACAGCCCTCGAACGAGGCGGAGGAGGAGAACGCCACGTTCAGCACTCTGAGCCAAGAGACAGAGAGGGACAGAGGGACAGGACCCGCGATCGCTCCCCCACGCTTGGGCCTGGGCTGACCTCCCCTCCCCTCTCCCGCTCGCTCACCAGCCCCACGCTGCGAAACAAATACCGGGGGCGGGGGGGAAATGAGAATAGCAAAAACATAATCACGCTGAGGATCTTCTCCAGTCGCCCGTGTCTTTCACAAGGGTAAGTGTGCGCATGCGAGACATGAAGATGTGGACTCTGACAGAGAAACACAGCCGCCAGTCAGGTCCCTGAGCCCAGCCGATCCTCATTCCTGCCTCCGGCCTCCCCGTCCTGTCTGAACGGCCGGGGAGGGGTTCACTTGAAGCTTTGGTTCGCCCCAGGCCCTTCAGGGCTCACTTGCAGCTGACGGAAGTTCTAGTTTAAAAACTTCCTGCACTTCTTGGCGCCGCAGTTACAGGGCAGTTTGTTGCTGGCGTCTTCAATGGGGAACTTGTAGTCGTACGTCAGCTCTTCCCCTCGGTAGATTTTGCGCATGGCGAAGATGACAATGTGTTTCTGGCCATCGATGTTGATGACCCGGGAGTAGCAGTTGGGCTCGCAGGAGTGATTGATGAAGCGGGCCGCGTTCCCGTGCATGGTGGCATCCACCACTTCAGAGTCGTCAATGCGGAACATGTAGCAACCGATCCCCTACGCACGGAGGACAGAAGGAGGGTTAGGTCAGGGAAGTGAAGACAGAGCCACCCTAGCAGACAACCTAGCTCATTACAGCAACCAAAAGTCAAGCCTTTAAGAGTATCTGCAACCTCTCTCCACTTGTCTTCGTAAGCTCGCGCTTGAATCATTTCATCCTCGCGCTCTTCGGATCTGCCACGCTAAGACTGGACCGAGACCCTTCCCAGCGCACAGGGGAAAACAAGAAGGGCCTCTAGAGCTCCAGCGAGAATGGAAATATCCTGAGAAGTCTGTAATCCCAATTCGTGATGTTCCAAACGCAGTCTTCGCATAAGCCTGTCCTACCTTCACAGCCACTTTCTAGTTCTCCCAAACTCTTTAAGAACTTCTACGAAAGCCCATAACTCACCTTACTGTCGTAGTATTTCTCTCGTTTGTCAGTGAGGATGGAGCGAATGACATTGCCTGAATATTCGATCACCATCTCACCTGCATCGATGTTCCTTTTGCAGAACAGACCCCGGCCATGGATGGGAGACCTAAAAAAGCGAAGCGAACATTTCAAACGATACAAGCGAAGCTCAGAAACATTAAGATTGCAAACGCTGCAGAAAACAGGTTATTTGTTACGAGGATCACTGCGGTATCGTTACTCCTCCATGACGTAACGCTAACAAGAACAACACTAGGTCTCTCCTGCCCGCTCCTGAGCACATGCCTTAGCTATCACCAAGGTAAGCCAGCAAGGAATAAGCAGTCTGTGCTGAGGATAACTTTTCAAATACGTAACTTGGGCGGGGAGAAGGAGGAGGGAAAAACCCCAAACCTGCTTTTTCCCCTCAATTTCGCAGTCTCACTTCATAGAAAGTTTCCAGTTTTCACCTTCCTCTGTCCCAGAGGCAGCGGTACCAGAGCAAAACCGTACCTGTAGACGCCGACCGCCTCCTTGGAGGTCTTCTTCAAGTGTCGGAAGCGCATGGGCATTGGCAGATCCATACTAGTCGCCCTCCTAGAACAAAGAGACGCTGCTAAGCGATGACCTTTATTTGGGAGTCTGTGCCACGTAGGATCGGGATACTTTCCAAGATATAATAATTTAGACACTGTGACGCTGCAGCCCACTGAGAACACAATCAAAATTAATTCAGTGCTTTTATATATATGTAAAAGATCATTTCCTCCCTTTTCTGCCCAAATTCTCATCAGATTGTTTTACATTAGCAAGGAAAAGAAACATTCAAAGGAAGACTGGTCTGGTGGTCACCTTCGGCTGTCAGTTCTCTTGCTATTGTAGGAGTCTCCTCCATATTTGCTAGTGCTCGGTAGCTTTCAAGTTTTAAACAGCACCTCAAAGAACACAATGCGTAACTAAGCCCGATGATCAGCTCGTTTTAACAGCACGGCATTGTTTTCCCCTTTGAACCTTTAAACCCTGCTGCGTACCGGGCTGATTTCAGCTGTACTTCTTCCTCTTCCTCATCATTTGGGTTGTACTCTGGCGGCTGTCGGTGTTTAGAAGCCAAGAAATTAAACATATCAAATGCAGATTTCCTGCAATTTCAAGAGAGGAAAGGAAGTTTGTTTTACTGGCTAAATAAAATAAACACGTGGTTGCCACAACAGTTTGACGCGTTTACTGCTTTACGCCTTCTCCAGTCTGTCCTCTCTTAGAGCCTTCTACGCATCAGGGTAACACACAACAGTTTCCGAGAACCGTGAATAAAAGCACCAGCCAGGGAAGCTTTGTTAAACAAAGCAACGGTCAACAAAGTGGCACAGAAAAATGTGCAGACTCGGAAGATGCAATATAACTGACCTACACGAGAAAGTTGCTAACGTTTCTTTTTAACCGAGAGCTTTAGCGCTGTAGAGATTTGTTCCTTGTGCCCTGCCACGGAGTTAGTTAATCGAGCAAATGGGCCGTTAACCTTAACAACGACAAAGCTCACACTTGCCTCAAGTGGACTTCAGCCCTAGCAGAGCCATGCGGATTCAGAGGAGGTTCGTTGGCCTCCTCTGGCTTATGAAATCTGAACTTGTAGTTGTGGCAGTGCTTTGCTCCGTACAGTTGCTCAATCAGGAACACGACAGTATCGTGGATAATCCCCAGCATCCTCAAACCATTCACACCTGGAACAAGAAATGGAGCGCAACAAAAAACCCAACTGACAATGCAGACTTGGAGCAGGAGGATACAACAGCTTGTTACATACAACGTTGGTGCGAGCCCGCAATTTTCACAGAAGCACCGTATCGGCTAGTTCATTCCCTGTAAGAGTTTGCAATCGTTTCATCAGGAAGAAATTATCCTCCATAAAGCAGTTAGCAGCTGAACTGAAACTCTTAGGACTTTGAACCCTAAGACGCTCACAGAAAGATCGGTTTGCTCTCACCCGTTCAAAAGCGCAGTAGAAATGAGTTTGGCGCTGGATATTACCTGCAAAAGACAGCTGTTTCAGGCGGGCATTAGAACGGGCTTCTTGAACTTTGTCAGTCAGGGACTTCCAGGCATCTGCAGTCACACAAACAGAACACGAGAGAGTGAAAGAGTATCCGAGCGCTGGGCACTGAGGATTGCCAAAACAGGTGCCCTGCTATGCCTCTTATTTTGTCACATCTTATCAGGTTTCCAGTGAAACAACATACCGTCGGTAGACTTCTATGTACGTGTGCAGTATGCTGTTTTCCAACAAAACGCTCGTATTTCAATAAGCTAATTGGAGAACATGAAGTTTGCATCCTTTCATGGGCCATAAACTAAGATCCTTGGACCCGATTGCTTCCATCCTCCCCAAAATTCACTTTGGCACAAAGGGAAGTAAGCGTCTTCAGCAATTGGTCTGGATGAAAAGTCTAGATACCCTACTGTCTGATCCGCACCGGCTATTTCTTGACAAAATATGGTTCAACACCATCGGTCAATTGATAAAACAAAATGGGACAGTGATTAAAAGGAAAAACCACCACCAAAATTTTTCGATATAATCCAGACGTCGCTAGGAACTAGGATTGTTCTAGGGCCGTAAATCAAGAGGCTTTGTTTGTTTTTGGTTTTGTTTTTTTTAATCGATAAAAAAAAAGCAAGTAACAGATCCTCAGAAGTCATAATTTTACTTCTAGAAGGAAAGCTAAAACCAGTACAACCAAAACCGCACAGTTCTCACCTTCAATGCTTTCTGCGCAGATCTGAAAACCATCATCGCTAGAGATCTCAAAAACCAAACCTTTCTTTGGCTTCTTCTCACCAAGACACTCTTTCCTCTTTTGTTCTTGCTGAAGCCAAAACATAAGTGGGGAGCTGAAAGTGCTCTCTTCTTCCTCGAGAGCTTTTGAGCCTAGAAAAGACAGAAGCCAGCATGAAGATGGAATTTGGGTAGAACGATGTTTTTTCCACTGGTTGGTCCACAACTGAAAACTACTTACTAACTTGCTTTTTGACCAGTAAATCCATCCAGGAAAAAAAATCTAGACAGTATTGTAGTAAGAGTGTGAAATCTCAAGTGCTGAAATTTCCACAAACTAAAAATAGAGACGTAACCATTTGTCCAGTATCTATTAATAGCAAACAAACCTCTCCTCCCTTCAAAGCAAGAACAACGTGACTATTAGCTCTGAGGTTTTTCCTGAGAGAACGAGACACAGAAATCTTCACACACCTTCAAGGTACTCATTTCCCAGTCCTGGAGAATCCCAGGACTCGGTGCTTTTGAAGAAGCGACATACCTGCATTTTCTTGCTCATTTGTTGAGTTCTGTGTTGGTTGAGATTCGGGGAGGACTGCCGTTTGCCTTGGGAGGGAAGGAAGTGAACACAAAGAAAAATATTTAACAACCTACCTCATTTCCTCACCAGCCCTGAACACTCACCTACAAAATCTGAGAACTAGACAGAGGTACAAGAACCTTCTTCCAGATCGAATGTTCTAACATCAGTTCAGTTGGAAACAAACAAGTACAAAGATTCTACTCAGTAGCATTTATTTTTGAGGCATCTATCAGTCTGTGGGAAGCAGTCTAATTTAACAGTCTGTGACCTGTTCTTTGCATTAGCCCTACTCAGTAATAAGGCGTATGCTAACATACGATCAGCCAAAACTGTATGAGTAGTCTTGTTCTCAGCAAGCAGTAAGCTTCCCAGAGCTATATGCAACTTAACTTAAAAAATGGCTCCATACTGCAACTAAATGCGACCGCTCGTTCCAGACTGAAAGCTCCCAAGACATTTTAACTACCAAAGTAAGACCTCTCCCATTCTCTGGATAAATTTCCTTAAGCTCAAAGCGAGCAGAATCTGATGGGAAGGTCTGTTTGAAGCTTACCCTGCAGACTGGCCACATTGTTTCTGTGATGGCTGATCTACGCTTGCTGCATCCTGCGTATCTGCCTTCATAGCAGGAGTCCTGGAAAAAAAAGATTTAGGAACATTCAAAATACCTGCCAAGCCATACGTGCCATAAACGAGACTGGAAAGCAGTAACAGAGCCACTGGGAGTGGCCACGAGCGATTGGGCAGTTCAGCAGAACTACAGAAGTAGTAACAACTGCTCCTAAGGTACGAGGAACCAGATCACACTTCCAGCATCGCATCAGAATCAAGGCCTGCACTTCAAGAGGAAGGAGGAGCATGAATCCGGGTGCAAGAGAAACATGCCTGAGCAACCATAAGCAATGAGCTCAGGAGTCAAGAGGTGCATGGCGGAATGCGGAAACAGCTACAGAAAACATCTACAGACTAAAACAAATTGCCAAGCGTCAGCAACACAAAAAAGCTATTTTAAAAGGTTAAGCTGTCGAAAGAGTTTTGGATCAATGGTTTAAGAACCAGACCTATTACAAGACATCAAGATGATCAAGGAATTACGCAAGCGATGGGCAGTACTGCTCGGTTACCAAAAGCTGGATGTTACTGTCTTTTAGTATCAGCAATCGTTTTGGAGAGTTCTCTCAGGCAGCCAGGATTGAAAGTCAGCAGTGCAACATCTTTGGTGAAACGCGCAATCGTTGGCAGTGTGATACTAAGACACAGCTATGGACTACAGGGATAAAACTGTCTAGTTTTGCATGTAAAACAGACCGACAGCCCTTAGTCTCTCTACAGATCCATATTTCAAAGAGCCAATTCACATGTAATTTAAGGTCTGGAAAGTAATCCTCTACTGCGAGAGACAAGTGCACGCTCTGCTGTTCTGACAAAGTAGAGAGTGAGACTCTCCCTGTTGTCCCAGTTCCTCCCCAGCCCCTCCTGCCTGTAGGGACTGAAGAGGAGGGAAGAGGGACAGGAAGAATAAACCGCATGCTGGAGAGACGCTAAGCTCACAGAAACTGGCATGCGGTTTAAATTCTGTAATCGGAATGATCAAGGCAGCACCGTAACGGTGCGTCATTTCGGTGCCTTAGCACACTGCTGATAGTACAATTAAAACTTCTAGAGCACTTACACACATTAACAACATGAAGGAATAGAACCCGTCACCCTTTTGAGTGCCATTTTCTCTACTGATCTCTCTCTAAAACCCTCTTTAATTTGCCAGAGCTGTCAACGATGCATAAAGTCCTCATAACCCTGACCCCCAGAGTCTTAGTTTTTTTTCATCCTTCCCTTTCCAGAGGTAAAAGTTCTACTAACTCCTTCAGAGTTTTGCTTTCTGTTGGCAGCTGGGGTTTTTACCTCAGAAGTTATCATTCACAAGGAAAATTTGCTGTAAAACTAGTGCGAGATTCTTCCTTATGCTGTTACAAAACCTCAGGGACGAGCAAAATCAAACACTCCTCTTACCCTGTAGCCGAGACCTGGGGTACGGCAATGGCCCCTCTGTCGGGAACGTGTGCTTCAGAGGAACTGGTCCACATGTGAGAAGTTTTGTGCTTCTTTCCATTCCCTTTGTCTAACGACGGCTGAATGCGTTTGATTTTTGGCTTTGTTTTCGTGGGACCCAGCACGGAGCTACTTGCAGACTGCTGACCAGACGACGGGGAGCCTCCAGGAGATGCTGAACTGGCATGCATCACCGACGAGGAAGCCTTGTTTTGTTCAAGTCCGGTATTATTGGGAACATCAACCAGCTGCGGAAAGCTCGACAACTGCGTCGTCGCCGAAGCCGTGCCAAGGTCCAGCTGGGAGGAAGCAACCCCGGTTTTGCTGGCTAAGAGTTGTGTCATATGCTGGAGCTGGTAAGAGCCTTCTGGGTCAGTAGACGACGGAGCAACCGTCATGCCCATCGTCTGTGCTGAAGGCAGAACACATATGCTCGATGCAGCTGTCATTGCTGCCGTAGACGGAGTTTGGGATGCTCCCAGTTGCGAAAACATCCCAGAACTTGGCGGTAAAGTCACGTGCTGCTCCTGAAGACCAAGGCTTTGCTGACTAGCTTTGATCAGGAGGTTGCTTATCGAACCAAGGTCCCCTAATAATCCAGGGCTAGTTAACGTTACCGAACTTTGTCCCAAAACGTGACCAGGAACCGACCCACCGGTAGTGGGGGCTGCCGTGGCCTGCATGGATACGACGTTCAGCACCGAGGAACTCGATGCTAGGCCTGATACAGGCCCCGCTGGGAGGTGACTGGCATCTGGCCCGATAACACTGGGAGACGTGCCGACTGCGGCAGTGGTCCCACCTTGGGGGAGCAAAGATGTTTGCTCAAAATACATGACCCCAGACTTGGACCTTTTGATAATATTGGGGACGGTTCTGTGGGATGTTGAATTCGCAATAGTTCCCAAATCCAACGGGTGGTTGGAAATTTGGGAAGGAGCAAAATTAATTAAGGTCATGTTGGAGACCATATCAGGAGGAGCTATAGCAGAAGGGGTTCCAGAGGGAGCCAGCTTCTTATTCTTCCGTGACTGCAGACGAGATATGGGCCGTTTCTTGCCCAGGGCAGCAGCTGGTGTAGAAGCGGTGGTACCAAGGTCTGTCCTCTGACTAGCTTCAGACACTAAGAGCTGAGGATCAGGGGGCGGCTGCACACCGATCAGAAGACCTGGCGAAGGACTGCTGATGTTTGGTGGGAAGCCAGTCTGAGTGGCTGTGGGGAAGGGATGCATATGCTGGTGATGGGACATGGGCAGCAGCCCCTTGCTCGTGGGAGGGAATAACGACTGAGATGAGGGCAAGCTCGGATTTAATCCCGTGGCCAGCGTAAGCCCGCTCCCCATGGGCCCCAGCACCGAAGCGTTGGTCTCCATCACGCTCTGCGCAGAACTAACGGAAGGCGTTAACTGTATCTTTTGAGTCACGCCGTTGGGAAGAGTTTGGAGGACATACAGTGGCTGCATGTTTTGATTGACTACCAGAAGTTTTTCTGCGGCTGGCTTGAGGTGGGGCGGCGTTGTCTGCACCGCAGCGTTGGAGATCTGCGAGGGGCCGGGACTGTCTGTGGAGTTTGGCACGTACTTCTGGCTCTGGAGGGGGACGGTGGGCGATACCGGTACCTGGATACCCGGAGTCCCACTGTTTCTCGTTAAATCCTGGTTGCTGCCGTGCCCTTGCTCGACGGGGCCGCAGGGCGGGCTGGCTATATGCTCTGCGTCTATGTGACCCTGGATGAAGTGATCGGGAGTCATGTGTCCTTCGGGGCTCGGGTCTACTCCTGGACTCAGGAGAGCTGTATCACCTTCCCCCGAGGCAGATTTCTCTGTGACTGTCACTCTCTTTTCCCCAGACTCCGTGGAAGGCAAGGCAAGCATCGACCTCTCTCCCGAGGAGGAGAGCGAAGACTCTGAGATGACGGCGAGCCTGTTGTGATTTTGGCTGGGCACCGTAGGGCTGCGAGTGGTCAGAACCGAGAGATCGGAAGGAAGCTCCAGCGGCAATTCAAACTGCTCCTCTGCTGATATGGAGGAAGAGACGCTGCTATCCACCGGCTCGGCGGTTGGCAGCTGCTGGGAGAACACCTCGAACAAACCCATATCCTTGCCACGGTTGCTGTCGAGGCCTAAACCTTCTCCGAGCGTCAGGAGTTCAGATGATGAGGACTCCGGACTTTCTCCCAACGCCTGCATAGACGGCGTGTTCTTTAGTACAAAGTCCATGATGTCGGAAGGGAGGATGTTCCCACAGTCATCGCTGTTGTTATTGTCAGAGTCGGACTTCAGAAGTTCTGTGTTAAAAGTGTCCAGTAAGTTCTTGTCAGAAGGCGTGCTGGCGTGAGCCCTGCGGCCCGTTTCCAACGAGCTCAGCTGAGCTTCCAGCGAATCCTGACCTTGCGCTTTAACCCTGCTCACAGGATGGCAGTTATCAATCTTCGGGTCGGTCTTGTGGACAGTGGAGCTCTTGGTGACTTGTACTTTCTCTCCAGCCTCTTCAGTTCTATCTAGCTTTAAGTTCTCTGTTCCGTTCTCTTTACCGCTCCTTTTAGTTACTTGACTGACTTTTCTTGTTGTTGCCGTGACGCTTGTATCACTTTCAGTTCCATCATCCACACCGTCTAGCTGTGAGATTTTTGGAAGATCACACTGCTCCTCCTCCCTGAAGAGGTTATGGGATGCCAGCCTCTCCTCCGTGTTCGAGGAAACCACCGTTCTAGTGAAATTATAGTAGTATAAGTCGTCTTCATCTGATGTGCTCAAGTCATCTGCGCCATCCACTTGTCCTTCTGCAGACCGCTTCCCTCGCTTCTTCCCAGTTGAGTTACTGTAGAAGGGAATGTCTTCTTCTCCGTAAGACCTCACGCCATACAGAGGAGTCAATCCAAAGAACATATTGGATCTGGCCCGAGCACTTCTCCGTGGATACCTCCGCTTGTACGAGCCTTCTTCTTGAGCTTTAGTTCCATCCTGGAGCATCAAGTTGTTATCCTGAACGGGCAAATTTTCATATGCATTGTTCTGAGATTCCTGTGCTGGCGCTTCATTTGGACTTCCCTGAACTACAGGGTTATCTTCCGGGCTTTCCGAAGTTGAGGAGGGCTCTGCCAAAGTGGCCAGTTCTGCTCCTGCGGACTGAGGTTCAGCGTCGCTTTCCTGCTGTGCATTTTTAGACTGGTTTTCGCTTTCCATCTTGAGAGGAGTCAGAGTGACTTTAACGGTGCGTTTTCTAGGTGCCTGCGATTCCTTAGAGGCCACTTCGATCTGCACTGCAGAACCTTTAGATGGCCCTTGTGAAGGTGGAGACTTCTCGCCAACTTTTTCAGCAGGAATATTATTACATAACCTCTGGCTAATTTGCTCAGTTGCCAAACCCTGATTACCAAATTCTGGTTTCAGGTTTCCTTCATCGCTGCCTACTGCTTGACTTGAATCTGTAAGAGATTTCAGGGAATGCTTCTCTTTAAAACTGTCTTTCATTAACTTTTTCCCCTTCTGACGCCTGTCTCTAGGGGCAGAAACTACCTGCTCGCTTGCTGCAGGAGATCTGCTATTTACTCCAGCAGACTTCAAGGTCTTCGCATCCACCTCATCAACCGCAGTCGTTTTCTCTGGCTGTACAGGTTCCACGTGCTGATCTCTGTCTTTCCTTGGGCCTCTCTGATGCAAAGGTGGAAAGGATATTGCTTCTTTGGAAGAAAATGATCCTGTACATTCTTGAAAGGTTCCTATTTTAACGTTCATTTCTGCACCCGATGAACCGGTTGGTTGAGTGGACATTTTGGAGTTTCCTCCAGAAGCGAAACTATGAGCTGAATAATCTGGGTCCTTTGAGGTCAGCGTTTTCATCTTCTCTGCCTTAGAAGGCGCACCTTTGGCTATCAACTCTGAACTGCTAGAATGTTTTCCTTCCGTAGACTGCGAAGCATCCAGCTGGTAAGTTTTACCGCCACTTGTAGCCGCTGTTTTCTGGGAGCCTGAACTGCCAGAGGAACTTTGAACTGGAGCGCTTGGAGTACCTGCATTCACTGATCCCACAAAGCGGTCAGTACTTTTGACGCTTGGTTCATGTTCTGAAGGGGACCCCATGCTGGAAGCGGAAGATACACTGTGCCTGGAGTAAGTGGTCCCGGCTCGCGTAGGGGAAATCATCCGGAGTTTTGATTGCTGCTGTGACAAAGAGGAGGTGCTATGTCTCCTAGAGCCAATGCTCTTAAGTCCAGAGGATAGTAAAGGATCTCCTACTGTCACTATTTCATGGGTCACTGGGGTAGGACTTCCTGAGAAAATAAGGCAAGAAAGACTGTCAAGTGATCCGAAACCTTCACAATCAATGCATACCCAATTCCTTCATACAAACCACAAGAAATTAGAAAGCAGCAAAACCTTTCAGCCAAACAGCGTTAACGTAATGGTGATACTTGAGATAGGTCTTAAAAATCTGATACCGTCAATCAGTATTCACCACAAACTGTTGACAAGTTTGTATCTCAGGGTTCTGTATCTCAACTTTACCTGTGCATTTTCAACATCGGTTTGAAACAAAACGTGACTCACTCATACAGAAATAGTAGCTGAATTACAATACCAGATTTCCCATTCTCTCTGGAAAACTACTGACCCAGATGATTAAGTCCCTAACTTATATTACAGCTCTTCTGCATTACCGCTATTACATTGCCCAAACACTGCTTTCTTCATCCCAGGGAAATTTTTGTTTCAGTCATACATTTCTTGACAGGCCATCTCTACTGTATATTTTCAGAACTGTCCTTCCCTCAAACCTATTGCCATTTCACTATTTTGTCTAGAAACAGAAAACTAAACACCGCATTCTGGATGAAGCCAAAAAAGACACAAACCAAACCAAGAATATTTCCAAAACAAACAAACAAACAAAACTCCCCAAAAACCAAAAACCAAAGTCAACAGCACTTGAAATACCTGCAGAGGGTAACGGCCTAGAGCCGGGAGACCTCTGTGTGGATGGGTAACTCGGCATCCTGATCCTGGGACCCTTCGAGACCACTGGATAGTAACAGGAACTAGAGGTCTGAGAATGCAAGGGACGATCCGGTGATGGTGGGTTTACAATTTCAGGTGTATTTCGGCTGTCTTTAGGTAGAGTTTCTGTTGTTGTACACAAGAGAGACAACAGTATAAGCCATCACTGAATCCTAAAAGCTGTGATCTGATAAAGTATATATTGCTATCAGGTTTCACTTGGAGAATCAGGGTATTTGTTAAATAAACACAAAGTCACAGATTACCGATTCCTTGCCATCAGATAACGTCTGGTTTCTTCTCCTAAGAACGCTTTCAAATACTTGCAGCAATACAGTATCCCTCAGCTTACACATGAAATTCCATTATTTTTTAATAAAGTTTAAGATTCTATGTTGACAA